>NW_024037074.1:1138787-1363177 GCF_015706575.1 Patiria miniata | reverse complement strand
AAAAATATATTTTCACTCACACCAATGAAGAATTCCAATTGCCAAAAACCCTAAAAAAAAAAAAAAACCGTAAGACGTGCTTGTGCAGAAAAAGTGTTTACTTTACGATCAACCCTTAAATCCAAAAATGGAATGAACGATAAACACGGATTAACAAAATATTCTTAATATTATATGATATATTGTGTAATGATTTCCTTATCCGATTGCTTTTTCGTCATTGGCCATTCATCTGTAGGCCTCGTTTTCATCAGAAAATTCTCTGCGTAAATGGGATATCTCAAAAAACTCTTTACCGCTACATGTAAACGTTGGTTCCTGAGTTCCACAAAAATGCTACACCGAAAAGACACTTGCATAATTCTCAGTTTTTGCTAGTGTGTTGCGTGTGAGGAGACTACACATTTTTAGTCCCCCGCTCAAACTCGTTAAGAAGGGTAATTTACACAGGAGGAGACATGTATACCTGTCATATCTGTAGAACAAGCCAAGGGAATCATTCGACAAACGGTGTGATGTTAAATAAAACATACTTTCAAGACTTGGAAACTTACTGAACAGATCTGCCTGTATAGCAGTCACCAAAAAGACACAGGCAGTGACGACACGAACTGCTTTCATGGCTGAGACGTTTGATGTTGCGTGCTGTCCAAAAACCACGTTCAAACTGCCCAATGCAGTAACGCTACGCCTTTTATGTTTAACTCGTGTCTTTTAATTGATACACCAGCCCTTTCATTATTGGCTGTTTCGGTAACCAGCCGAAACAGCCTTTGTTTTGTTAAGATTTTTTTTCTTTTCTTTTTTCCCCCAGCCTTTTGGCCCATAGCATTTGTACACGTTTTTGTCACCGGCACTTTGGCCACTAAAATCAATCCGATTGCTTAAATACATGTACTCAGCACACACTTAGACCAGCACCTGCTGCTGTGTGCTGAACAGTGACGTCATCGTGACGTCATCGTGAGTAACGTGACATTACATTATATGCGATTTTTCTGTTGTGACCATTTTCTAGCCGAATTCGGCTAGATCTGACAGTTAGGGCTATATCCCAGAACTACAGGTCCGATTGGGATGAAAGTTGATATGTACCTAGATTGAGACATGTTACAGATGAAAATTGAAGTGACGTTATAATGAAATATACATATTTTATAGGCCCGTATTACAAGAACTACAGGTCCGATTGGGTTGGAAGTTGGTATGTACCTAGACAGGGATGTGTTGTAGATGACAATGAAAGTGAAGTCATGATGACGTCATCACGGCTACCCTTGCAATCGGTTATGTCTGCAACATAACGAGACTACAGGGAAGATGCCATCGTCAGGCGCACAACACCCAATAGAACTTCAGAAAACCTGAGGGCGTTGACTTTGTTTCTGCCTTCAATAGGGGACGACGAATGGGCTCCATGCGCCAACAAATGAGGGTGCGTTTTTATCACTTGTGAGTGCTCATAATGCCCCTTGGACGGGACACCGCGTTTGGTGCTGCAATGGTTCGCGCGCAGTGGCGTAGCCACGGGGGGGGGGGGGGGGGGGGGGGGGGGAGGGGGGGGAGGGGGGCGTGGGGGCGACAGCCCCCCCCCATGAAACCTTGTCGCCCCCCCCCCAGTCGCCCCCCACTGAGATTTTGAGTTTCTAAAAAAAAATTCATTGATCTACATGACGCCCCCCCCCCATGAAATGTTCCAGCACTAAGGTTACGACATTGGTAGAATTGACCGAGCGTCTAACGGCGTTAGACTTTATGAAACATAATAATACTAGGCCTAATCTTAAGATAAAATGGCCTTTATGATTTTTTGTGATCTTTTGCATGGGTGTAATAAAATTCTGCACTGAAGTTATGACAACTGTAGACTCGACGGAGCCTCTAACGTCGTTGGAGTTTATGCAACATATGCTAATCATATCATAAAATGGCTTTTATGTTTGTCTGTTTTTTCTTTGCATGGGCATAATAAAATTCTGGACTGACTTTAGGGCAGAAAAGTTTGTGGCTACACGCTGTGGAAATATTAATTTTCAGCATTCAGATATGAGAGGAAAACTGGTGAAGCGCAATTTCAATCGGTTGTGGAAATACAACTTGTTTTCCTTTTATTTGAGGCTAATTTCTATATTTTGAATTCACCTAACTTTCGTCACCGTTTTCACGAAGGGGCGAATTTCATGAAAATCGTCTGTTTTTCGAAATTTGTTTTTTGGGTGAAAATGAATAAATATATCAATATCTACAACCTGGTGAGTCTATACTTTCAAAAAATTAATTAAAATCTTAATTAACCTAATTAACCAATGGGCGAATTTGCCAAAAGCGCCGTTTTGCGTTTTCACGAAGGGGCGAATTTCCGCACTCTATGGTATAAATAAATTTTCAGTAAATAAATACATTGTAAAGCCCAGTTCATACTCGGCGCGAAAGCGAAAGCGAACGCGAATTTGTGACGTGATGGCAAGTATTCGCGCTGCGAATTCGTAAAAGTTGAACATATTTCAACTCGGGCGAATTTCGCAGCGAATCTTTCATGACGTCAAATTCGCTTCCATTCGCATTCGCGTGGAGTATGAACCGGGCTTAATACAATGGCGCGTATTTCGCGAAAGGGCGAATTTGCTAATTGGTCCTTTTTTCGTTTTCACGAACAGCCACTTCTCTTAATTGATTAATTCTGCAAACTAATCACCTATTTTTCTTAAAGTTTGCTACATTTAGGAAGATTAGAATCTCTTCTTTCCTCTGATACCTAAATCTTGCATATTTTATGCATCTTTAAGTTTCAAATTGTCAAATGAAAAAAGGACCAACTTTAAACGCGATTATCTCGAATGTTTGTTCAGACAGTGAAATACTAATTTCGCCTCTTCGTGAAAACGGTGACGCTTTTACCTTCCGGCAGCCCGGAAGGAAAGGTCAAACGACTTTGATTTTGACTTGATCAGTTATTGATTTAACTGATTACAAGGTGTAAACATGATTGATTTTTTTTTTAAAGAGTTATAGGCGAAAGAAGATGGTCATTTTAAAAAGAAAGTCGCTTGAACTTGGATACCTGATGACGTCATCATGACGTCAGGGTAATGTGCACCACTCGGAATGAGGGTCGATATATATTGAAAGTTACAAGTTCATATCATAAACCGGTAGGAGAAAACGGAGAAGTACTGTACGGAAAAAAAAGAAAAAAAAGTAGAGATTCGTGTTTGTTGTTACAAACGCAGAGTGGTCGGGTAGATAACTATTTTATAAAACACTGTCCAGTTAAGTCATGAATATTTTTATGTAAGAACAAAGGATCACGAAATTAAATCCTTTCCAGGACAATCAATTTTTTTGTTTAAACTGAAATGCATCTTTAAAGGGAATATACATCATTTGCTTTTGCTGTAATTTTCAGAAATGGATGGAATTGGGGGGTTGGAAATATATAACAAATATAGTTACACTGACTTTTTTGAGGTTTTGGGTTCGAAAATGCTATAAAAACCAAGAAAAACAATCATTTTCCTGTAGTCTGGTTCCCTGACTCCATTTAAGAAGAAACAGAGCAGTTTACATATATTGGGGAATTGTAAGGTCAGGGAACCAGTCTAGCTGGCTTGTACCCGTTCATAGGTGTGTAATCGATTGCAAACAAGTGCGATGGTCAACTGGGGCCAGTATTTGAAAAAAAGCCAGTTTTTTTCCAACGCTGATCGGCCGATCAGCGTTGGAAATTGATACAAAAATACCACTTTTCTTGAAAATGACAGTATACCAGGTGCCATGATTTTACAGGATGCTTTACACTGTCATTCACTAACAGACCAGCAAGGTATTTCAATATGATTTGGTAGTTTTATTTTTGATGTTTGCAAATGTTGTATTTTCCCTTTAACGGTGTGATAAATTTCAGTAAACATTCTATGTACACATACAAGTTATTTCTGGCTTGAAAACGTCATTAGTCAAAAGAAATTAACGGGAAGTGAATAGTGATTTAGCTCGGAGTGGATGTTCGTTGAAAAGTTAAATAATGTATGAAACTTTGGAAAATATAAGTGTATATATTCATTACACCGAACTTCCGGTTTGATGACGTCACAGTATTTGGAAGCAAAAGGTGAATAACGTGCGATGGTCTCCCAGACTAATTCCCCCCCAGTAACTTTGGATCATTCGAAATACGCAGTGGATGGACCGGGAACCAGTCTAGGTCACCCCAACTCTCCTTTTCTGGCCGTTGAAGGGGTACTTGTGCACAGAGCCAAAGAAGAGGACAATAGGGTCCCCAATTTCCGAAGGTCCCCAATTTGGCGATCGTGTACAAAACATATGGAAGGTCGTCCTCAAAAGTTTAGGTGTACAAACAAAAGGAGGGACAAAAGGAGTCCCCGATTGCAGGCAAATACACACATGTGTGCAAACTGATGTTATGTCTGGGTTTAGGTCTTTTGTCTAGTGTTCATCTAGTATTGGCTCAAGACGCTAGTGATCAATATTGGATCGTGCATAGTGCGGCCTCTAACGACACAATAATTACACCAGCGTGCCAACTTATATGGGTGCGTTCGTTTAGCTCACCCAGGGCGACGTGGGTTAGCCCCATGCCGTTCGATTAGCTCTAACGTTATTCTCGGGGATCAACCGGGTCAGCCACCACTGACCCTGTTCGTGGAGCAGAGTCACTGGTGGAAGTACGTCATGCATGCGTTGTTCATTCCCAATATGGCGGCCGGACAGCGGAAATCTGAAGTGGACTTAAAAGTTGACTTTATTTGAAGTCTAAAGGTAATAATTTAGTTCATTGCGACTTTTGAGGCGATAGCAAGCAGACTTTTTTTGAGTTTTGCAATATTGACTGAAAGCAGTAAATCTCAAACCAAGACCCTATCCGAAACGGCATTTTGTCAGTGGCTACGGCCACGTGATGGCGCGGTTGAGCGTTCGATAAGCCCGAGGCTGTCTTGGGCCAAGACTCTTGGCTGACCCGTCTGCCTTTACCCGTGTCGACCCGGGTGAGCTAATCGAACGCACCCTTAGTGAGAGCAAGACAAGTATATATATATATATATATATATATATATATATTATATATATATATATATATATATAAAAAACAGTTGTGCGAGGGCGTTCAACAGTGTGCGAGGGCGTACAACAATAACTAAAGTCACCATCAATCACTGACGTCTTGAGCCAAGAGTAGTTGTCAC
The DNA here is from genome assembly GCF_015706575.1 of Patiria miniata. Classification (NCBI taxonomy): domain Eukaryota; kingdom Metazoa; phylum Echinodermata; class Asteroidea; order Valvatida; family Asterinidae; genus Patiria; species Patiria miniata. The sequence continues at coordinate 1,357,973 of NW_024037074.1, read as the reverse complement.
CCTACTTTCTAGACCGCGTCTGAGATCTACTTTTTTTCCGCTGATAATGATGAATAGGACATTTGGGCAAGTATAGATCATTTCAATTCAGACCCACTGCGAGGCCCATTTTCACAGATCTCAAAACAGTGTCAGTTAAACGTATGGACTATACAAAATGTATATCAATAAAAACGTATGTCGGTGTGCTTTAGGCCTAACCTAATTGTGGTTGTCGTTCATGCTTTGCCCGTCATCTGTTTTCAATATTTGTAATCTAACTTCAAAATACCCGATAATTGGAAGTCATTATACCTCATTGCCAAAATGGATAGCGCCAGTTAGCCATGACCAAGACTATCACTTGTCGGCCTCGCAGTGGCGTAGCCAGGAATTTTTCAGTGGGGGGGGGGGGGGGGGGGGGGGGGGGGGCGCTGGGGGGGGGGGGGGCTGGAACATTTCATGGGGGGCGTCATGTAGATCAATGATAATTTTTTTAGAAACTCAAAATCTCAGTGGGGGCGACTGGGGGGGGGGGGGGCGACAAGGTTTCATGGGGAGCTGTCGCCCCCCCCCCCCCCATGGCTACGCCACTGCGGCCTCGACATCATTTGGTGATGACAACCCAATGATAAAATATATAGGGCTGAGGTAACTCCAGCTAGATTGATCCTGCTATAGGCATTGAGTCTCTAAACATGACTGTTCTTTTATATGAAAACTGGGTCAAAAACTGACTGATTACTATTTTGTTATTTCTCTTACTCAAAATTTTGAAAAAGCATTGCATACCTGCATTATTAATTACCATGACATTTTTCGGTTCATTTTAGGTTAATGACATAATTTAGTAATCTGCAATAGTCTTTCAGCTTCACATTTGTGGAATTAATAGGAAGTTCAGAGATGCCTTGAAAAACCAATTTGTCCGCATATAAACAAGGCATAATATAGCCAAAGCGTTAAGTTTTGCATAATTTAATACTTTATATACCGTGAAACCCTTACAATTATCAAACTTTTGGAATCAAAATACTTCACGTTGGGTTAATGATGTAATTTGGCCATCTACAAAGAGCATTTTCAGCTCTGCATTTGAGAATAATAATGCCTTGAAAAAATGTGGTATTATTACATACATTTGTAATTATTTCCCATATTTACACAATCTTTGGAATTCATATTTTAGACAGTTTGTTTGATTTGGATAAATGACATAATCAAGTTATCTTTCAGCATCACATGGAAAATTTCAGTGATACTTTGGAAAAATACACTGAACACTGAATATGACCAAAGCGTTACATATAGTGCTGAATAATTTCCTACTTCATTAACAAAACAACAATAAACTTTAATTGTGATTTGTTTGCATCAAAGACTATTTTATGACATTAATTCAGTCATTTACATTATGGAAACAGTGTGGTATGCCTTGTGGATATAAAATCAGTTATGCCTCCAAAAAAAACAGGTGGTACATGTACATGTAATAAAACATTGCACACAGATACACCGTGAGTATGTCAAAGCACTGTTTTTGCATTATTACCGTTTGAAGACGGTCAGAGCATACTGACCGGAACGTCGAGTTTATACCTCTGGTTCTTTTCAGAACCATTCTCTTAGTTGAGAAATTATTCGCACATGGTGTTTCCGCAAACCTTTCATTATTTATTTAATTATTCATTATTTATTTATTATTACCGTTATTATGAAATCCCTTTTGCCATGAGCCTACAATCTTTTAGAGTTATTCATCATTAAGTTGGGTGACAATCTGCATTTAAATCGGAGGGGCCATTGCCAAGATTCTTAAGGGAATGTATTGTCAGCGGCCCCCAAAGAGGATGTTTTACACCTGCCACCGAGAGCTTGGCAACAGAAAGAATTGAATTCAGCACCCTGGAATTGACAAAGAACAAGCCTTTTTTTGTTGCCACCAGAAATTTTGAACGGACTTCATTTTTTAGGCGAGATAGGATTTCTGGCATACGGTCTGCGGCGCGCGCGAAGTGCGGGTAGTGGGAACAAGCTCGTATGGGAACAAGCTGATAGCCTTGGTCAAGGCTAAGCGCCAGTTGGTAAACAGAGTACATCTGAAGAAGCCATGATACGGCTGATTGACAGTATTATACCGGCGACAATGGTATAAACGAACAACTCAATTAGCACAGTAATATTACATGACACTTGGGATGTCTAGACTGCACGGTTCCCGTTTCAAGGGGGACCTGTACTTTTTAAGTTTAATTTAAAGTCATTGATTAGATCGCCTGAGCGCGTGTACAGTGCGATTATTTAGTTTTCGAAAAGGATGTTTAGAACAGCTTTGTGCACGAATGAGAGTTGAACAGTCATGGCTATCAAAAAACCTAGCTCTAGTACCATAAGGCCAAAAAAAAGTCTCCGGTTTCTGGTATGCGCGCGCGTCGCCGTAGCCATGCGCGTCGGCAAAATGAAAAAAGTTGTTTTTCAATGAAAGATGATGTCTCAAAACCGCCAAACTCACTGGTTTGACTGGAATCCTGCTGCTGCACAATTTTAACGTGTTTTTAGATGGGGTTATGATCGAGAATAAGCTTCATGTGGCCTCTCTGGACTCCCATATATTTGCACTAAGTTTAGTCAAAAAAATCAGGTAAAAACAAAAGAAGCCGCGTCGCCGCACCACTTTTTGGGCAAGCTCCATACCAGAAACCGGAGACTTTTTTGGGCCTAACCAGTGGGCAAAATTGCCACAGCGTCTGCATGTATGCACAAAGGCAATTTTCAAGCATTTCAACTGCATATTATAGGTTTTCAAATACTGAAAAGCAGTGCCCTAGTAATACTACTTGCCAGAGACACTTTTGAATGCCCATTAGTGGTAGACTTGATGACAAGTCGTTAGATAGTCGTATTTTGTCCATGAACTTCAGTCGAACTCCATTGGCGCGGCTGGTATAAGACGATAACGTTTTCGGCGGCCGGTTTTCGACCAAAAAAAATCTAACGACTTGACGATTACGTTCTCGCACCATATGCAAGCAGCGTAATACATATAAAGTGCATTTTTGCGGTGAGATCCAATCGCGCACCGCTGTGCAATATGAGGACTCGATCATTCGTTCCGTCACATGGGGAGTTGTTTTGCAGATCTGGCGACGTTTTAACGACCAATACACACGGCTAGGTCAATTGTGAATTGAAATAAAATGTATCATTGTGATATGAGTGGTGTATATGCTCTAAATTGACTTTTGTAATGTAGCACAACAGAAGTAATGGGAATGATCTTCCGTGGCGGCCTAGAATACACTCTAGAATCTGAACCAATCAGAGTCCTCGCATAGAATTCGCTAGCGATTAAAAATACTCCCATATGTTGTGTACAAAATAGAAAATGTTTTCTCCAAGTCGGTAATTGATCATCAATAGTCAGCATCATTTGCTCTGGGAACCAGACTACGCGCATTGCACCAATATTTTGCGTGCGTGGAGCCAGTAACCGTACGTAAAACAATTACCGACTTGGCGCCAAGTCTACTGGTATATAGCCTTGTATTAAACCATTTTACAATAGGCTGGTTACGCGCTTACACTATCGTTGTGATCTTTTATTCGGGGCCGGGAATCGGATCTAGTTGCATTATTTATATCTTCTTAGTCCTGCATTATAATTTGCATACATTAGGAGGAATCCTCCTGATGTATTCTTAATCTATCTATCGGTCCCTTCAATCGAAGGACAATGGAGAAACCTGATACCAGTCTAAATTGAGCTAAAGCTCACAGTAAGATGGAAGCGCATGGAAGCTAGTGCACGATATGAAAATTAACAAACGTGCACGATCAAGAAGACTATTTAGGAACGACAAAGTCGGATTTGAAAGGTTGTAAATGAACTTCGTTTTTACCCTTGGTTAAAATTTTAAAAATATGTAAAAATGAATATTCTTGGTTGTCAAAATGACGATTTTTTTATGTAAGGTATTTATACCTTTTCGTGATAAAAAAAAAATCAGTTATACAAAGATAAATTAACAAAATTAGAAACCATAGCTACTAAACATTTACCCAAAATTCCAAACTGTACGAAACTTCCAAAAGTAAACAGTTATCAAAAATATAATCCATAAAATCAATCGTACAAAATTCATACTTCCAAGCGTTCTATTACTCAGTATTAGAGGCTAAAACACAGTGGCCGCGCTTCCTGGCAAATGAATTGCAGTCAGGCAAGATGGCGTCGGTCGGTCACCCCAACTGTACTGATCCTTTGCCGGTGAGGGGGTGCTTGTGAACGGAGCGGATACTCGTGTTAACACGAGTAGCACGCTCGAACGCACCCAAGACGTTCGCACGTTGCTGTTAGTGCGCAGGCGTAAGGTACGTCACAAATCAACCACTAGTCGATGGTCCTTGCCCAAACTTGGCCTTGGTCAGCCACCACAGACCTTACTCGTGGAGCAGAGTCACTGGTTGATACGTCACGCATGCGTTGTTCATTCCCTAGAAACGGACAAATATGGTGGCCGGTGCGGCAGGTAATTCTGTCCCCCCCCCCCCCCTGGTAAATGTGTCCCCCCGGACAAATTTACCGGCTCGTGACCCGGTAAATCTTTCGGGGGGGGGGGGGGGACACATTTAACTAGTAGATCTGTCTCCCTCCCTGGTAAATATGTCCCCCTGCCCAACGTTGAAAGTGTCCCCCCTGGTAAATGTGTCCCCGTGCAAGTATCACCCATGCGATGATACGAGTCGTGTTCGTGAGCGCGCATCGCCGCAAGTGTACATGCTGCAAGATTTGTGGCAGCGTTTATCGCATGTGTACATAATGTTATCCCGCTACACAAAGGAAATTCATCCAATAGGAAACTTCGTTACGCGCTACGATGGGAACGCAGACCAATCCAAGTAGGCGTTATATCAATGAGGCGTCCACCGTAGAATAGGGCTACACCGTACTCCGAATCGATCAAAACACTGTGTTCACATTTCACATCTAAGAAAGAGACCAAAAAGTTTTAAAAACAATTCATCTTCATGAAGGGCAGACTAAAGAGTAAAAAAATGTATACCTTGTAGAGTGAATTCATCAAAACAATGTAGAGAACTGGCCTTCTGCGTTGCAAAACTAGGGGGACAAAAAAACCTGGAGGGGACAGAATTACCTGAAGGGGGGGGGGGGGCAGTATTAACGGGTCGGGGACGACACTTTTACCTAGGTAATTCTGTCCCCCCGGACACTTTTAACGGGGGACAGAATTACCGTCCACACCGGACAGCGGACATCTCAAGTGGATTTAAGTTTACTTTATTTGAAGTCTATTGAGTTCATTGCGACTCATTTTGAGGCTATATCAACCCAACTTGTTTGAGTTTTGCAATTGACTTAAAAAGCAGTAAATCTCAAATTAAGACCCAATCGGAAACGGGCGTTTTGTCAGTGGCTATGGCCACGGCTAAAGGCGTCACGTGAGGATTGTGATGGCCCGCGGTTGAGCGTTCGATTAGCCAGGGGCAAGTTCGCGCAAGGACTATAGTTAACCATTGGTCGACTAACGCTTGCCCGAACTCTGTCTAGTCGACGATGGTTAACTACGCTAGTCGACTATTTGGAACCAACCTACTGGGGTTGGTTGCTTCGCTGGTAACCATAGCCGCGCGCGTTCATAACGTACAGCAGGGAGCCAGGATCCAGACGTTTTGCAATGACATTTTGACCAGCGTTCGACTAGAGACGTTTGCACTTTGCTATTAGTGCGCAGGCGTAAGGTACGTCACAAATCAACCACTAGTCGACTAATGGTCCTTGCCCGAACTTGGCCCAGGCTGTCGTGGCTGACATAATCGTCTGCCTTTACCCGTGTCGACCCGGGTGAGCTAAACGAACGCACCCACTGAAATTTTCTCTCACAAGCTGGCTAGCTGGTCCAACCATGCCGTTAGATGGCGCACTACTTCCGAATGAACGTTACATACTGTGGCGAAAATTACTATAGCGGCAGAGTCCAAAGAGGGCGCGCTAGCGGCTGCGGGCCCCTATATAAGAGGCCGCGGGGCAGTTGCTAGAGGAGACGTACATGAAGACGCAGACGGAGACACAGCCCTCATAAGAGCTCACACTATTACGCGCGCTGACGGCGTGCTGGGTGGTGCGGTGGAGTCAGGCTGGCATAAGGAGGCACGGAGTCCGCGGGGGCTACTGGAGGCAGAGCGACATACAGCGATCTGCCGATTGTAACGTGACGGAGCCGGAAGGGCGCGCTCATCTACCCGCCGCCTCGAGGAAGGCTCGCGACTGGAAACGGTGGAGGGCGGGAGAGTGGAGGCGCACAGGAACGCTAGAGGCGTACGGTTCTTACCCGGGATTCAGAGGCTATCCCCAGCCAGGCATCGCCGTGCTGCCCAGCACTGCCTTACCGTAGCGGCTAATGCGAGGCTACCCCTACAGAGATAATTGAGAGGCTCAGAGACCAATCACTTATTAGAGGCTAACATTATAATTTAACGAGAGGTCCATCATATGACATGATTCTGTATAAATAAATCAATCAGTAATTGAGGTCATTGACTGTTGTGTACTTAATTGTTTGTCCTTGTCCATCTTGGAGGTTGAGGGGCGTGGGTGAGTGCTGCTACGCGTATAGGGCGGTATATTTCCATCCAAACGGGCCTGCATTCCCGGCTGCTGGGATACTGATCCTAAGCTAGGTTGTCTGGGTAAAGGGACTACGGACCACAAATGGTGTCAGAAGTGGGATTATACGCCTAGCTACCATTTGCCCACGTTCTCATCCTTGAGGAGGCGAGGACAATTATTTAATAAATAGGACCCTTAAATTAACTAAGACGAAGACACAAACTAATAATGACAGACCAGACTGCTAAGGAACTTCAGGAGGAGGTTGACAGTCTCCGAGTGGACCTCCAGAGAAGGGAGGATGAGCTCCAGCGTTCAATGGAGGAGAGTTCACGCCAGGAGGCTACAATAGAGAAACTAATGAGTAGGATATCTCGACTAGAGGATGCTTGGAAGAGCATAGGTCAGGGGACTTCGCTGGATTCAGGTGTACACACTGGACTTGCCTCCATTTCCCAGGTGCAGGACATAGGGCAGGAGGCTACTGGAGGTAACTGGACGCCTCCGAGGAGTATCATGAAGAAGAATAAGTCTTGGATGCCACAGGCACAATCTACTGGTATTAGAGGAGACACAACGTCACCTGTGGAGGCAATTGTGGAGTTAACGAAGCCAGTGGAAGTCAGAAGTGAACTAGAGAAAAGTGAGGAGCCAGCTCGTGAAATAGGAGGCGCAGGAGCCTCTAATAAGGAGACACCATGGCCTCTTAAACGAGATCAAAAAATAATCGGTGAGAAGCAGTTACAAGAGAGGCTGACTAAGAGCTCGGGTCGCCCAAAGATTGTCCCAGACCGCTTTGGAGGTAAACAACCGTGGATAGACTACAAGGAACACTTTGAGTCATGTAAAATAGCAAATAGATGGGATGACGAGGAGGCGGCGGTGTTTCTGTCGGCGAGCCTCCAGGGTCCGGCACTAAAGATACTTCTTCACCATGGGGACGGAGAGAAGAAGAGGCATTCATACAGCGAACTTCTCAAGCTTTTGGATGGGCGTTTTGGACCTGGAGTGCGCGCAGAAAATTTCCTCCTGGAGTTAAGGAATAGGAGGCAGAAGCCGAAGGAAACCATACAGGAGCTCGGCCAGGCGGTACGTGAATTGGCATCATTTTCGTACCCGGAGTTTACGGAAACCGCAAGGGACCGCCTCGCAAGAGGACACTTCTCTGATGCGATAGCTAGTCAGTCTATTCGAGAGGGGGTATTCCGGGCCAACCCTTCCACACTTGATGAGGCGATACGGGCAGCCTTAGCAACTGAAAACTTCGAGAAGATTGAGGCTCAAAGGAATGGGCCCAAGTTCGGCACTGGAAAATGTAGGGTGCTGGAGGACGCCGTGGAGGATGTCGTTCAGCATGGCGCAGAACGACAGACGGACCAAACTTTGGACGAGGGGGGTCAAACAAAGAAGAGGCGTGACACCAGGGTATACCGTTTCCACCAGAGGCGACGTGCAACCCCAGGCGACCAGTGCTATCATTGTCAAGGGTATGGACACTTTTTACGAGATTGTCCGGAAAAGAGAAATAAAACTAAGCCTCAGGGAAACGGCAATCAGCCTCTCCTAGGACCCGAGGAAGGGCTGAAACCACAGCAGGGTCAACCCTCAATCTAAAACCAACCTCAAGTAGTAATATCCCGGTAGTTGAACGGAAGGTACTTGTGCCCACAATTTCTCCCAAGAAAGGACTTTATGTTAAGGGGAAAATTCGTTCCCTTGACATTCCGCTCCTTGTGGATACCGGAACCACTGATACAGTTATTTCAGCCGAGGTGTATTACAGAATTCCAGCTGAGAGGCGGCCGAGGCTAGAGACAGATGGCTTAAAAGTGTTTCAGGCGGATGGGACACCGATAGAAACTTTGGGTGTGGCACAAATTGAGGTTCAGGTAGGAAGAACTATTTTTCCAGTACGTGCAGTTTTTGCAAAGGTTAAGGCACAAGGAATTCTGGGAATGGACTTTCTCATACCAACGGGAGGAATGTTGGACTTTAAGGCCTTGGAGCTTGTGTTGCATGGAGAACACATCAAATGTACAAGCCGATGGGGAACAGCGTTATGCGCGAGGATTGTGGTAGCCAGAACTACTGTCATACCGCCGGGACATGAAACCATTATACCAGGGAGGATGGATAAGTCACTTGATTTGTGTCATGTTGGTGTGATAGAGCCAGTCGAAGGAGGCGGCGTGGTAGCGGATAAGGGTCTTATAGTTGCGAGGTCACTGGTGAACATGGATGGAGATACATTACCGGTGCGGGTATTGAACCCAGGGAGGCAGAAGTGCGTTTTGCGCTGTGGGGTTACTGCCGCCTGCCTCACCCCAGTGGATGAAGAGGATGTCGATGAGGTGCGACAGGAGGCTATGGAAAAAGGATCGGAAGATGTTCATGTCCCCGGACACCTTCAGGACCTCTGGAAGCGAAGCGTTGAGGGGCTAGATACGCACTATCATTACGCCGTTGCTGGGTTGCTGTCGGAGTTCTCGGATGTATTTTCCAGAGGAGACCACGACATAGGGAGGACTGACAGGGTGAAACACACCATAGACACCGGAAGTGCCAGACCTGTTAGGGAAAGACCGAGGCGACAACCCCTGTGTAAGCAAAAGGAGATCGACTCGCAAGTGGATGACTTGTTAAAGCGGGGGATTATAGAGCCATCCGACAGCCCGTGGGCGTCCAATGTAGTTCTCGTTCGGAAAAAGGACGGAACGCAGAGGTTTTGTGTGGATTACAGAGGGCTCAATGAAAGGACGATCAAGGACGCTTACCCCGTCCCACGAATCGATGACACCCTTGACGCACTAGCGGGGGCAAGATGGTTTTCAACCCTAGATCTTGCCTCCGGCTATTGGCAAGTCGAACTTGATGAAGAGGCTCAGAAGAAGTCTGCCTTTGTTGTGCGCGGGGGATTGTACAGCTGGAGGGTTATGCCCTTCGGTCTGTGCAATGCCCCCGCCACATTCGAGAGGCTCATGGAGAGGATAGTGCGTGGCCTCCAGTGGGAAACCTTGCTCGTCTATTTAGACGATGTTATTGTATATGGACGAACCATCATGGAGGAAATCAACCGTTTGAGGGAGGTTCTGCAGAGGTTACGTGGGGCTGGACTTAAATTAAAGCCAGGGAAATGCCACCTCTTCCGACAGCAGGTTAAGTATCTGGGACATGTGGTGTCCCCGGAGGGAGTATCTACCGATCCAGACAAGCTGGAGGCGATAAGATCTTGGCCAACTCCGACTGACGTCCGAGGACTGAGGAGTTTTCTTGGGTTGGCCTCCTATTATAGAAGATTCATCAGAGGTTTTGCTGATGTGGCTCGCCCGCTCCATAGGCTAACTGAGAAAGCACGTGTCTTCCACTGGAGTGACGAATGCCAGGAGGCGTTCCAAACCTTGAAGACTCACCTGCAAGAGGCGCCAATACTGGCATACCCAGAACCCGAGGGCAAGTTCTTGTTGGATACAGATGCTAGCGGAGTCGGCATCGGAGCTGTTTTGTCGCAAGTGCAAAATGGAGAGGAGCGCGTTATAGCCTACGCGAGCCGTACACTCTCCAAGCCTGAGAGGAATTATTGCGTGACGCGCAGAGAGCTCCTTGCAATTATTGTCTATCTTAAACACTTCAAGCAGTACCTATACGGACAAGAGATAACTGTACGAACGGACCATGCGGCATTAAAGTGGTTAGTCACTTTTAAGAACCCAGAGGGGCAGATCGCTCGATGGCTGGAGGTGCTTGGGCAGTACAACTATGAAATAGTTCATCGCCCTGGGAAGAAACATGGAAATGCAGACGGCCTGTCACGTCGACCGTGCAAGCAGTGTGGACGAGTGGACGACGATACTGTAGAGGCACCTATGCCGGCGGATGTGAGAGTGGTTGTTGCCGAGCCAAACGTTACCACAGACGAATTGCGGGAGGGTCAGCTGAAAGACCCCTCCATTGCCTGGGTAGTACTTGAGAAAGAGGAGTCAGGTCAGAGGCCAGATTAGAAGAGCATGTTCTCCCGTGCAACTGCAGTCAAAGTTTATTGGTCGCAATGGGACCAACTAGAGATGAGACAGTCAGTGTTATGTCGGCGATGGGAATCGAACGACGGTAGGGAGGTAAAGTGGCAGATAGTCCTCCCAGTCGGCCTTCGAGAGGCGAAGATGGATGAGTTGCATGGAGGGAAGACCGGAGGACACTTTGGAATCAGTCGCACACTTGCCAAGTTGAGGTTGAGATATTACTGGTCTGGAATGGCGGCGGACGTGAGAGCCTGGTGCAGGAAATGCAATATCTGTGCTAAACGAAAGTCGCCTGCTCGGAAGAGGCGTGCACCACTCAGACAGTACCGAATCGGCGCTCCGATGGAAAGGGTGGCGTTGGATCTCGTCGGCCCAATGCCGGAGACGGAGAGAGGCAACAAATGGGTGCTAGTTATAGCCGACTACTTCACCAAGTGGATGGAGGCTTACGCCCTCCCCGACAGTACAGCCGAGACGGTAGCCAAGGCATTTGTAGAGAATTTCGTTTGCCGATATGGCGTACCAAAGGAATTGCACTCAGATCAGGGTCGCAACTTCGAGGCGGACGTCTTCGCCGAGATGTGTCAAATACTAGGCATTCAGAAAACTCGCACGGTTGCCTACAACCCCAAATCAGATGGATTAGTGGAGCGGTATAACAAAACACTTATCGATACGGTGGCGATGATGCTAGACCCCCATCGTAACCAGAGAGACTGGGACCAGCAACTCCCCTTTGCTACATTCGCATACAGATCGGTACCACAAGAATCAACAGGCGAGACTCCGAACATGCTCATGTTGGGCAGGGAGGTTATGCTGCCGGTGGACCTTACTATAGAAGCGCCTCCTCCTGATGACGAGGCCATGGAACCAAAGACAGACTATGGGGAGGAGTTGCGCAGGAGGATGCAAAAGGCCCACGAGCGAGCCAGAGAACAAACCAAGACTAGTGCTAGACGCCAAAAGTTGTCGTATGACAGACGAGTTGAGGGTGCAGGTTATAATGAAGGTGACTTCGTCTGGTTGTATAACCATGCAAGGAAGAAAGGGGCCTCCCAGAAGTTAGTTTCAAGATGGGAAGGGCCGTACCTCATCATAAGGAAGCTGTCAGACGTAAACTACAGGATACAAGACAAACCCAGAGGAAAAATGCTCGTGGTTCATTTCGATAGACTGAAGCCTTACAAAGGCACTCCTATCGAGTCTTGGCAAACAGAACCTCCGAGACAAGTCACTGAAACTCCGCCTCATGTGGATCAGGAGCGATCGCCTGCAGGGAGGCATCACCAGAGGAGTGACGAGGAAACGATTCCTGACAGAGGTGTAGAGGAGGACACACAAACTGACCCAGTACTTGACATAGGGAGCATTGACGGAGACGGAATTACAGAGACTATGCAGGACACGGAGAATGATCCTGTAAGCCAGAATCGAAGAAACCCACGGAGGGAAAGGAGGCTACCTCTGCGTTTCCGTTAGGCAGTATATAATTCTGTACAAAATCAGTAACTTATCAATTTGTTTTTATTGTTTACTTATTAGGTGACGACGACTAAACACAATGAAGGAGCAGGAAAAGAAAAAGTTCCAATGTGAAGAGTGCTCACTGACGTTTCAGCATAGGACCAGCCTGGCCCGACATAGACAGGTGGGTCATGGCCCGTCTCAGATCTTCGCTTGGTGCGTACGGTGTCCCTTCAAGAGTACGAGGAAGGATAACTTGCGAAGACACTACCGTCAGAATCACGAGGCCCACATCCATGAGGTGGATCTTCTCCCCTTGGAGACTGAGAGAGAGCGGGCGCAGCGGCGACGTTCGGAAGAGGGAGAAAAAGCGGCAAAGGAGACCAGACGGATGGTGGTGAAGAGACCAGAGGGACGGAAGGTGAAGGATCTTGGAGATGCTGAGACGTGGGCAGAGGCCCTACGTATACTCCATCAGGAAGACGACGTCGACGAACAACCACGGGGAGAGAAGCGACTGACTCAAAGTGAGCCAGAGGCACAGGAGGAACCGCCAGCCAAGCGGAAGTCCGCTAAGCAGAGTACAATCACTCAAGGAGGCCCCCTGGATCTCTCGATTGTAGGACCGGAGGCGAGTGGAGGACTGTCTTTGTCACCGGCCTCTTTGTCCTTGCTAGAAGAAGATGTGCCAGCCCCAGTGCGTAAGCCACTTGGTGGTAAGCCTCGGGGGATGCTCCTTATGGCCCAGCAGGACCACGTGGAGAGCAGTGAAGAGGAGGCGGAAGAGTTGCAACAACATGAGGCGGCTGAGGCAGCACCCAACAACGGAGCAGCTGCGCACATCCGAGAGGATCTGCGCCCAATCCACGTGACATCCCTGGAAGAGGTACTGAGGGGCAGGGTTACCCGAGTGAAGGAGGTGTCGACCACCCTCGAGTACAAGGAGGGTGTGAAAGTTCGTGAGCAGCTGTTGGAGAGGGTGTACGATGTCCAGTTCGACCAAGATTTCCGCAAGAAGTAACAGCGCAACCGAGAGATCACAGAGGCAACATGTTTCGTACGGGTTCCTATGAGTTAGGCTCGTTTCTCTAAGCCATCATTTCTTAAGTTTATACAGAGTTTTCTATAAGGCGAGCAATCAGATAACAGACCGTTCGGGTACCGGGTCCGGTATGCTAATTTCTTTCACCCCAATCGGTATGAAGCCAGAAGCCACCCGGTCACTGAAGCGTGACGCCCCAATCGGTCCAAACTGGTGACTCAGGGTTTCACAATAGGCAACATAAATTGAAGTCTGGCCATTGTTGGAGGATTATTCGGCCCGCTGGGATTACCAGCGGCAACTTCTATGAAGCTCATCACAGTCATTGTTGCCTACTGGGGGATTAGCGCGTCGCAAATTGGTTCCTTTGTGATGAGCCAGAGCCATGGTGCAGAAGCCTGGTGGAGTTAATCCAGGCCGATCGGTTCCATGCAAGGTCCCAATCCCTTCAACATACTGGGCGGGCTCAACCCCGAACGGTCCGGGGAGGGATTCTAATTTGAGGGCTCGCCTAACCTTTATATAAGTTTTCTTAAAGTTTCTTAAAAGTTTATAAAGTTTTCTATAAAGTTTTCTCAGAGTTTTATAAAGTTAACTATGATTCTGTTATGAGGCGCATGTATAAAGAGGCGCCGACGTGTTGAAGTTATGGACCTTTTCGTTGTTTAGATTAAAAGCTTTGATAAGAAAGTTTTGAGTAATTTGCTTTTGAATATCAGGTCTTTAGCTGTTATGAACGAGGACGTTCATGCTAAGAAGGAGGCTTTGTGGCGCAAATTACTATAGCAGCGTAGTCTAGAGAGGGCGCGCTCGCGGCTGTGGGCCCTATATAAGGCCCCGGAGCAGTTGCGAGACAGACTCAGCTCAGGTAGACACAGCTCAGACACACGCAGTCACAAATTAGGCTTATCTCAGACACAACCTTCCGAGCGTACGCCGAGATCATCTACGGGGAAGAGACGGTAGGCAAATTAGCTTGCGCGCGCTGACGGGCGTGTGCTGGGTGGTGCGGTGAAGTCGGGCTGGCATAAGGAGGCACGGAGTCCGCGGAGGCTACTGGAGGCGGAGCGACATACAGCGATCTGCCGATTGTAACGTGACGGAGCCGGAAGGGCGCGCTCATCTACCCGCCGCCTCGAGGAAGGATTGCGACTGGAAACGGTCGAGGGCGGGAGAGTGGAGGCGCACAGGAACGCTAGAGGCGTACGGTTCTTACCCGGGATTCAGAGGCTATCCCCAGCCAGGCATCGCCGTGCTGCCCAGCACTGCCTTACCGTAGCGGCTAAATGCGAGGCTACCCCTACAGAGATAATTGAGAGGCTCGGAGACCAATCACTTATTAGAGGCTAACATTATAATTTAACGAGAGGTCCATCATATGACATTGATTCTGTGTAAATAAATCAAGCAGTAATTGAGGTCATTGACTGTTGTGTACTTAATTGTCTGTCCTTGTTCATCTTTGAGGTTGAGGGGCATGGGTGAGTGCTGCTACGCGTATAGGGCGGTATATTTCCATCCAAACGGGCCTGCATTCCCGGCTGCTGGGATACTGATCCTAAGCTAGGTTGTCTGGGTATAGGGACTACGGATCGGGTCACAGATATTCCCGCCACAATACCTTTCTGCGCTTAGTTGACAAACTGCATTTTTGCCAACCAAGGTCTGCAAAACTATGGAAGGTCCAACACTGCAAAAATGAAAAAGAGTTGTAACAGATCACCAAAATATTATTTGATACTTGAAAATACATTTTCAACAAAGCTACAAAAGTAATTCCCACATATGCCTTTTTACTATGTGTTGATGGCGTTATGAGGACTTTTTTGGAAAAAAAATATGTTGCCAACCACAGCTTCAAATTATGCGCTTACGGCAGCCCATACAAAATGGCGCCAATGTTTACAAACAAAAGAAAGGCCTATAGAAGAATTCAAGATTTATAGCGGACGAAAGGTGGACATTTGCTTTCTGCAGCAGAAATCAAAATGAATTCTTTGTGGGTGTGCGGGGGTGATCGGGTGTGTGTGTGGGCGTGCGTGTACAAACACTGCCTTGTGGGGTACCGGAACAATGGGAGGTACCCCATAAAGAATGCCCACCTACTTGCAGGGTACCGTTTTGGTACCCCACAAGTTTTTCAAAGAGATATAAAGATATAAGGATTTTACTCAAAAACTAGGAATTTCCAAGGTGGGTTGATCAGTCGCGAATGGAAGAGTTTTAAAAAAGGGATATCCAGTCCGAATTTCAGCCCAGGAAATTAACTATGGTTAAAAAAGAGCATTTTGACATAATGTGTGCGACGTTGCAAAATTTTAGTACACGAGAACAAAGGAAGCACCCCACTTCTATGCCTATGTAAGCGTGAGTGTGTGTGTTGGGGGTGTTGGTTTGTTTGTTTGTTTTTGTTTTTGTTTTACTACCCAAAAAGCAGATTTTCCCTGGCAGGCGAAAAGTGGCCATCTCTTTTTCGATCGAACGGCGGGAGCCCCCCCCCCCCCCTCCCCAGATGCCCCAAAGGAAAATTGGCAACCGGAGAAAATCAAAGTCCCATAAATAGTTACCGTGCTTTTTAGCGTTAACGGGTGTATAACAATAAAGTGCCTTTTCAGTTGTAACTTTTATGTTTATTTTGTACAAAAACCTTGTTTTTCTGATTGGCACATAATTATCAATGTCCATAGTTGAACTTGTGAAAAGCAAAGCTTTTAAAGAAAAGGGGGAAATTGTCGAAGCTATACCACAATAGGGTTTCGAACTGACTCTATCAAAGTTGAATCTATTTACAGTGATCAGCTCTTGATGTGACACCTGTTGGATGCATATGCAACCAGTAGCAATTTTAAATGTAATTTCATTCCGTCGGTATATATTTTGAGGAAAACTAATAATCGATATTATTACATAATGCAATTATTTTCAGCTTAATTCCCTCCACCAATTATCGCATTAGATTCAGGCGCAGATCGGGGGGGGGGGGGGGGGGGGGGGTTCGACCCCCCAAATCTGACTCAATTATTTTTTTCACAGAAATATTGAACACAATGTGAGGCCACCCCCCCCCCCCCCCCCCCGCGCTGCTTGGACACTCGAAAAGATGATGACAATGGTAAAAATGTCCACGTCCTGTGCACAACATTCGGACTGAGCCAGCTGGGGTACGGGGGCATTTGCACACTATTCTGTAATTGTAGTGTTTATGATCGTCGGATTTGAACAGTGCTCCCATTGAAAGCATGGTACGGACCCCCCCCCCCCACCTAAATTTCAGCATTGATTTGCCGATGACCCCTCCCCCCCCATGCAAAACGTCCAGGATCCGCCCCTGAAATCACATGTCTGATGGGTGAGAACAAAAATGCGGTTATGAGGCCGAGGAGACGCATGTGGCTCGGGAAAAAAATCATCACCATATTGCGTGTCTATTTTATTGGGCAAACTGTCGACAACGTGCTATTCTCGCCCAAAGGAGAAACCAGATACGTAGGCCTGATAAAATATAATTATTGACGCCACAAAAGATGGATGATATGAACACAACTTTCACAAAGGGCGGGGGTACGGTACGAGCGAAAATCGTGTTCGTCTCTTTCGTGTTGCAGCTTTTCAACGCAAGGTGGCGCTATCGCTGCCGGCTTTCAGCGCACACCTCTTTTTTTCCCCCGACGAACAAAATCGATGAGCCCCCGTCTGGTACCCCTGACCAAAACATCCCCAGACTCTGATAGATAGTCCACATGTGGGAGATAAAAGAAGTCCAGGTAGTACACCGGTTTCTGTGGACGCTGGGCTAAGCTGAATCGATAAATTAACCCGAGATACAGGGAGCGAAAAAGAGGAGGCGTTTGCCGATGCTAGCGTCATCATCGTCCAGATTTTTCCCATTCTCCCTCCACCGGTGAGTGATATGGTGATGCTGCCATTTCAGAGATAAAACAAAATTATCTTTGACCCAGGCTAGACGGGTAGAAAGATTGTTGCTCACGTCTGCTTACGCAGGCTGCGTATCCATATCCCCTCCAATCCTTGCCGCCCCAGGTTGCTCTGCCTGGCTCAGTCTGGGTAAAATTTGGGCCGCTCTCTGGAATTTTGTTTTCCTACTGTCACTCGAACATTTTCTCGGACGCTGAGATCGTTTTGTATTCAGGGAAATTTGCGAATTGGAACTGGAGTCGTACTTAAGAGAAAATGGATTAGGCCTACCGGTACAGCAACAGGAAACGTAGGAAGGTAAATGTATGTTATTGTTCATGTTTGTTGAACTTGAAGTTGAAGTACACTCTGCAACAAGGAGAGGAATGGCATGTGTTTTGGAATTTGTTGAATATTTCTATAAAATTGCAAAGTTACATAACATGACTTAATTCCATATTTACTGGCAAACAACATGTTTTATAAACTTCAAATTATAATGATCTGACTTGTTCATTTGATTTTAGGAAAATGTAAAACAAATAAAAAAATAAAAACTGAATTGTAATGCCTAACAGTTTTACATGTAAATAATAATATATGCAGATAATATCACTGCCTACCGTGCAGATCATCTCCAGATTTAAATTTAGTTCACTGACATTTTTGTGTGCGTGTTTTTGTTACGTTGACATTTTTGTGTGGGTGCAAGATGACAATACTGACTATAGCCTCACATGTATGACTTGTTCAAACAGTTCAGGATGATGTCACTCAGTGCATGCATTGATGAGATCATTATTGAAGCTTATTTTAAAATTAGGTTACATTTCCAATTTTTGTTTTAAATGTGTTTTTTTTTGTATGAGTGAATGAATATTCAGTTGTCAAATGGTACGCAGACTTTAATACTTAAAAGAAAATCCTTCAGAGCCGTGAATCAGAAATAGAAATTAAATTTGGTCCACATCAGCTGTTTTAGGTGAGTTCAAAACATGAGAGTGAGTTTTCATTCTCTTATGAAAAAGTAATGAAAAAGTGATGCCTTTTTTTCCTAATAAATGTTGCAGCAGCAAAATTACCGAAAAAGAGAAAAAAAGTCCCATTTAAAAAAAGCGATACATGTATGTCATGCATCAACGAGTGCTCGGCAACTTGTTTGTACTTAGGCCCAAAAAAATTTGATCCTGCTTCCAATTACATGGCATTCGAAAATAGGGTAGGTAGGTAGTGAGTTTGTGGTTTTTATTTGCCAATTTGTTTTGTGTACAATCATATGGAGGCGTCTGCGTGTAGTCAAGGGTAAAAGGTAGAATTTGATGGTTTTGGGTGTTTTGTTCTCATTTTTGCCATTAAAAAATTAGGGTAGGGGTTGTCAGAATAGGGTAGGTAGGGAAACCGGAAGCATAACTATTTTTTTTTTTGGCCTTATCTACTTCCCTGTTATTTTATCAGGAAATGTCTCTATTAAATGAAAAATAGGGATTTCTGTCTATTTTGTGAATCTATAGAATGATTCACAAAATAAGAAAAATGAAAAATTGGTTGACTGTTTTTTTTTGGGTGGTAAAAACTTGAAAGTCTTGGAAAGCTACAATTTTGTCTGAAAATTGCAAAGTATAAAAACCAACTACAATTGTTTGTTTTGTGTGCTATTGTCCACAAATGTAATATTTCCTCAGCTGTTTACTGTGGATTTGTTACATTTCTGCATAATTTGCATCCAGTTTTCATTATATCAGAATAATGCTGAATGAAACACGCGGCCACCAGGATATAAATGGTACAGAACACATGTATTGCATGTCTGTACATGTATTGGTTTAAATTTGATTGGGTTGTTCACGCTCACTTCATATCTGAGTAATATTTGCTCAGAATTTCAGACCCTGTACAACATTTTAAGTACCTGCAAATGTACTACATGCAACTACATCATGTAATGAACATGTTTCCATGTGTTCTAAATGAAAAATTTAATTTTTTGGAAAAGCTCTTGTGGGGTGGGGGTGGGGGGGGGGGGGGTGACTGGTAGGGTGGGGGGGGGGGCTGTGCCCTGTGTCTCCCCTTCCCATAGTTATTCCACTGATAGAAAAGGTGGCAGATTTTGTGGAGTAGATGTTTTCTGTTGTTGATCATTGATTGGATTGGAATCTTTGAGTAATCATGGATTGATTCCATTTAACCACATTGAAACACATACATGTACATGTACTCAATTATGTACACTAATTGGAAATCCCCTCTCCCCCCCCCAACCCCAACCCCCCCCCCCAAAAAAGAAACTCAAAGTGATTTGTATTACAAAATAATGGGAAGTTCAGAATCCTTAAAACATGTGTTTGGACCGTTTCCCACGCGTCATGCACAATTGTTTATTGGGACAAAAGCCGCTGATAAGGTATCAAAAGCAGAAACTGTGTTAAACAAATAACACTGATTCGTTCATGGGTTTCGTGTACTTGACTTTTAAAGGAATCACATATGTAGTACGTGGACAACGACTATTCACTATATGGCATAAAGTACATAGTATGTATGTGTACATTAGCAGTTACTGTGATCATTTGGTGAAACTTAAAGGGAATCTAGGTCCTGGAACAGCCCAATTGGGCTACAAAACGCGCTTTGAACGAGATGATGTTAATCGGAAATTACATTTAAAAGTAGGATATAACCATCCACACAACTATCCTTTCAAAACTGGGCGTTTTTGTGTAAATCCTGTATTAGGCCTATGCGTGCGAGAACGAATTTCAGGGTCCACTTTTGCGACCCCATAAATTCGGGCTGTTTGGACGCTAGTTGTGATTTCACTCGTAAAGTGTTCGCCTTTAGCGGACGGTGAAGAAACCACTTTTTTTTGCATTGGCGATTGGTCACCGCTGTTCCCGAGACACACAACGTATATATCGTACACTGAGAACGACACGAAAAACGTATTCCTACTCCGTCATGTCCGATGTAAACAACCGGGTTTTTTTTTGTCTTTTCTCGGGAACGGTAAGACATTTAGGTTGGTTTCCTTTCAACCGGATGTTGGAAATAGGCGAAGTAAACAATCCAAAACATAACATTTTGGGGGATTTCAGGACCTAGTGCCCCTTTTACACAAACACTGCTCGGACAAAATTATTTAGCACATGAATTGTTGAGCGATCATGTCATGTGCAGAGTGTCAGTTTCTTCTGCTGAACTAGAATGCACTTACATGTACTCAAAATGTGACTGAGCGCAGTTTTTGTTTGGACAAACGCGGTAGATGTATGCACATGTTAGGCAGTAATTTCATTTGGGAAATGAAATGTGTGTTCATGCACCCACATATTACACTATGCATACATACACGTACTGTACATACATACACAAAAATACACAGTACCGGTATGTACATCAAAATAAGTGAGAAATTCGAAATTTTGAAGTTTGAAGTTTTGAAGTTTGTATTGCCACATTTGGCAAAAAATTTTCAGTAGATTTTTGAAAATTAAAAAAGTCTTCCCGATTTTTGTGTGTGTGTGTTTATTAGGCCAAAAAAAAAAAATAGTCGGTCTCTGGTCAGACCGAAGTTACGGAATTGATGCGGCAACGCGTTTTTTTTTTTTTTGGGTGGCTTTTTTATTTTCAAGCTTGTATTGTACAGACAAGGTGGGTACTATTTTGCTTTTTTGTGTCCTCATTAGGCCTATACAATGGTGTCCTCCATAATTTGCCTTGGTGCCTTTATCATTTGCCTTGGTGCAATTTCCCATTCCTTGGTGCTCCTTGGTACCAAAATTTGAGGAGGCGCGGCAATAGAGGACGCTGTTGTAGCTTCCGTGTTAATTTGAAGGAAAAAAAAGGTTGACGCACATGATTAAAATCAACGCGCGCGCTGACCAGAGACCGAGTATTTTTTTTTTTTGGCCTTAGTTAAGAAAACAATTAAACACAATACAGCTTTTAAAGTAAACAAAGTACATGTACATTGAAAGACCCAGAGAAAGCATAACAAAAGTCCAAAGGAAGTTATTGTTCTGCCCAACTACCTGGATAATTTTTAGGGTGTTACCATAAACACACATTTTCTTTCTGGCCTTACGTGCTTAATATAAAGGGGATTCCTCGTTTGATTTTCTTATATGTACCCCCTTATGTTGTAAGGCCAAAAAAAAAAGTCTCCGGTTTCTGGTATGCGTGCGCTTCGCCGTAGCCATGCGCGTCGGCAAAATGAAAACGTTTTTTTTCAATGAAAGATGATGTCTCAAAACCGCCAAACTCACTGGTTTGACTGGAATCCTGCTGCTGCACAATTTTAACGTGTTTTAGATTGGGTTATGGTCGAGAATAAGCTTTATGTGGCCTCTCTGGACTCCCATATATTTGCACTAAGTTTAGTCGGGCACCATTTGCAGTCATCAGCCGACATTTGAAGCAAAAAAATCAGGTAAAAAAAAAAAAAAAGCCACGTCGCCGCACCACTTTTTGGGCAAGCTCCATACCAGAAACTGGAGACTTTTTTTTTTTGCCTAACAGATGTTCATGTCCAGTATGTGAACATGTGACATTGCATCGTCAAATATTAATTCATTCATAAATTCAGATTATAAAAAAATACAAATACACATTGTTAAAGTCAAAGGAAAAATTCTGCATTTCTTCACCGATTATTTTCCATGACCCCGAGTTATTTTGTGTCAACCCAACTTCACACGATAATAATGATACGGTAACATAAGTTTCTGTAATTTGTTAAAAATGTACATTTACTGAATGTTCCTTTTTTTTTTCTTTGGAGTCCCTTGGCCCAATGCAATTCATCATTATTTTTTTCATGTGTGTTGAAACGATACACTGAAACACATCCTGTGCTTTTTTTTGATAAAGATATTTATTATCACGATTGCATTACAGTTATCAGATTACATGACATTTCCCCAGAGGTAACCAATAAAGCTCCCTCAAGAAAAACAAAATCATTGTCTGGGAACCAGAAACCCTAAGGTGGACAGACTAGAGATCGGAGCAGCCCTCCACAATACAACCGTTTTACTTCTTACGTAATATTTCACAGAAACAAGATCAACAAGTACCAAGTGGTACAACCCACGACGGTTCAACGAACCGTTCAACCGCGAATTTTGCCAGGCAATGGGGCGTGATCTAATATGCAAATTAGACGCATGCGCTCATCAGTGTCACAAAACTGCAGGTATTCCATAGAAACTCACTGGCAAAGCTGTGATACACGCGTTACATGGAACAGTATAATACACCCCGAGTAAAGTGTCCACCAACCAACCCACCCACCGACTAGCCCCATAAATGTGGCCTATTTACTGGACTGCCTCCGTAAACATAGGCCACACATCCACATGTACAAAAACGTGTCGCACTTTGCCAAATTTTGATTTTCGCATTTAGGCTTAGTTTGTAGGTTTTTTTTGCTTTAGAAGCATACTCACCCTCTTTATAGGCTAATCAGAAAGTGCTGCCTTTTTCAGATGTATATTTTTCGTGAAATTTCCAGATTCATTTTTACACGTTTGCGTATCAAAATCTCAACATGAAATTTCACAAAAATTAGACATCTGAAAAAGGCAGCACTTTCTGATTAGCCTATAAAGAGGGTGAGTATGCTTCTAAAGCAAAAAAACCCTTCAAACTAAGCCTAAATGTGAAAATCAAAATTTGGCAAAGTGCGACACGCTTTTGTACATGTGGATGTGTGGCCTATGTTTACGGAGCAAGTCCAGTAAATAGGCCACATTTATGGGGCTACCCACCCACCAACCCACCAACCAATGAACATAAGCAGCTCAAGCCCACGGCATGTTTCACACCGCCGTGGGAAAAAGAAATCGTATTGTACAATCTTCAACTCATGCTGCCCCTCCTATCTCTTGTGCATGAATTTTGTGCTCCGCTTACCTAAATGTACATGTACAGACGGTAACGCATGCAGCCCAGCATGCCAGCTATATGACGTCAGCAGCCTACCTGGAATATATTACCCAAATACCGAGTCAATGCATTATATTAAGCAGGTATTTATATTGTTCAGGCTAACGGTTTCGATTGCGCAGCATACATGTACGTGTGCATACGTATGTTGGTTTCATGCGTGATCATGTGGCTGCTTGGAATGTACATGTATTTGTACATGTCTGGCAAAGATTAGGGTGGTGATTGAATAATCAGCGATGTTGATAACGAAAAAATGTCTTTGATTAAAACATGATCAGTGACTATAAAACGTTTCTGTTTTTTTTTTATCAAAGCTTTTGTCAAATGTAGAATATTGGCTTTGAAAAGGTCAAGTACATTATTGTACATAGGCCTAATGTCAAAATTATTTTTAAAAATCGTATTGAATCTATTATTTCATGTACATCACATTTAGTTTGACAAGTTAGGGCCCAATATAGACATACATGACCAAATTGCAAATGTGTAGTACATTTAAGAGCACAAGTCTGTAGAAATGAAACTGAAAGAGTTTCTACACGAAGTCTGTTACTAAATCTAGGCATATTTACATCTGTTGAGTTTACATGTATTTTTTGATACCAGGTATCAAGGATAGATTGTGGTAATCTTTGATGTTAATATTTGATTTGCATTTCATCAGCGTCTGTGTTATTTTTTTCCGTCAATTATTTATAACCACTTCAGAAAATTGTGTACTTTTGATTTTGCAACAGTGCCTTTTTATCTGCTTTTAGTGTCAGATACATTGTACCAAAGATGGTATGTTGATACTAAAAATGTTCAGCCGAGAAACAAAAATTTCAATTCATCTACAATCATTTTTAATTTGTTTATGCGTTCATAACATTTACATCTATGCATTACCAGTTTAACAAAATAGTTTTTTGAAATGTCTTTTTTTTCCAATGATGCGTTTTTTTTTTGGAAGAACATGAAAAACTAATGTATAGTGATTTAAAAAAAGGAAAATTAAAAAGGCTTCTTACGGTTGAAGTGTCAATCAGGTCCATGGTAATGGCATATATGCAGACAATTATGCAGTCTCTCTTTGTGGTTTTGAGAATGTGTATTCACGGAGAACAATTCAATCTATGCTCACCGGAGGAAATGTCTTGAAGACGACATTTACGACTGTGAACCTTTTGAGAGTTCCCCCCCCCCACAAGCAAGGTGTAAAGGTGCTTGATGTTTGTGTCGAGCAAATTTGTATACTCTGACTTGAAAATGATATAACATTAACAAGGATGTCTTTGAATAAAATTAAGATTCTTGCTTTTGTTTTTGACAAAAGTAAAAGTAAAAGGCAGAGTGGACCATTTGCAGCTATCCAAAAAAGTAACCAACCAAATTATTGTTAAACTCTTACTTGGTTTAAAGATAGTAATGGCACTAAAATCTCTGTGAAATTGTTCCTTCTGGCATGCTGTTATTTTGAAGAAAACAATAAAAGAATGTCCATTCCAAAGATGTGTCAAGTTACACATTAATGGAAATTTCCATTTGGTTTGTAATTGGGTGAATCCGTGAATGGGTGCAAGTGTTGACACGATGCACATGAGCGCGTGGCTGCTATTATTCTTGGGTTCAGTGTGTGACATCATGTACCCACATGTACAATCGGCTGAATGAGAATCATGTCCCGAATGCTGATTTCGGGATTGTGTCACAAGAGGGCGCAATTGAAAATACGACAGGGCAGTTTTTGAACTGAAATCGATATTGTGCTTTCTTAAACTATACAGCATTCACAGAGCTAAACTGTCATCATGTTAGTTGTTCAGCATCCGTCTTTAGAGTTTGAGCACCTTTGTTGTTTCAAACAAAAACAAAAATCACAACTGACAAATGGTCCATTCTACCTTTAAACAATCATGATGTCCGTATCAACATTTGAAAATTAAATAAATATCATTGTAATCTTTGAAGGTCGGGAACGGAACAGATTTCAAGACAGATCCAGACTTTCTGGAGTCAAGTTAATGGCTGAAGCCCATAAATATGGATGCCTTTAAATTCAAAGCTGATGGTAGGGCATATTAAACCCCATTAACATTTCCAGCCTTGTTTCCCATAAATAACAAAACCTACCGGTAATAACAGAACATCTGCACTGTAAAAATAAACTCTCAAGAGATTGATTTGGCATGTATATTTCCCTCATTTCACAGAAAACTTTTAAAAATAGACGTTTTGTTTTTTCTTCCGCAGGTGACTTCCGGTAAACTGTTGTCGCTCGAAGGGAAGAACCCCGACGGACAGGAAGGGGCGAGGAAAAATAAGAAGTAAACTCACGCCGGGGAGGACTATAGGACGAGACGGGACTCACATCAGGGAAAGCTGGCGTCTTCCTTTCCTTTCTCCCCCTCCCACCCACCCATAAGCAGGCAACAAGGCAGCCCATGACGAGATAAACACCCATCAATGCGTCAGGCTTAGGGGGAGGCCCGGAATACGAGTGAAATTCTTGTGGGCCAAGATCGTTTTAAAGGTCGTTGGGATGGACGAGATCGCAAGCTGTTGCTGAGGTTTTGCCGTAGTTGACATCCACTCCACCGAGGCCGCCTTCGCTGCGTGGGCTATTTTAAGGGCAGGTTGCCAGAGGGAGATAAATAAATGTGTGGGTCGACACCTCTTCCGATTTCCACCTGAAATCGGCGCTATCTGCTATTCATAGTCTATGAATTTCGGATCGCGTCAACCCGGTGTGTTGGAAATTCGTAACACAACAGACTGAACTGAGCTTGTTGCATTGTGGGTCTCTTGGACGCAGATAAGGCGAAGTGGTCTTGACGACCTCAGCGCTGAAACAAAAACAAAAAATTGAGCGGCGCAGGAGTAATCGGGAACTGATGTGTTAGAGACTTTTTTGTTAGTTTGGGCTGGAGCCTTGCCTAACCCATTCTCTGCCATCATGGCCAAGCTTTATGACTTCCAGTGGCAGATTACTGTACCGGACGGTCTGCTGCACGGAGCAACATTTGAACGCTATGATGAGGTAGGTAACAAAGAACACCCTTTCAAATTTCTACCCCCCCCCTGGCTTTTAAGCAAAGAAAGGGGGATATTGCGATAGTGTATTCCTTTTGTGTGTCCGTGTGCATGTGTGTTTTCTATTTTGGTTAGGTTAAAAAACTGTTTCGTGCTGTCATATGAAAAGTCAGACTTCAATCTCAACCAAACTTGGTGACAATAATCTTTGGGTAGAGGGACTTAAGATGACTTGAGACAGTTGAGGTCAAAGGTCATCTAGGGGTCATATGATTGATTTTGGATGAGTTAATTGAAAAGTGTGCTTACTAACTGACTGTATAAATACTGCCAGCATGCCAGGGGGATCGCGCAAGTTTACCGTGCAGTATTTTTTTAAATAACAATTCATGCGTTGTAAGTAAAAATTCAAAATTGCCCCTTTTCGGTTGAATGTTTAGAGAAGCACACTTTTCAATAAAATTAACCAAACAAGGATGTCAAATAGTTTTCATACATGTAAGAGGATTATAAAGTTGCACAAAATGTGTTCCCAAGAAATATTCACTTCAATGGCCCTTTAATGCAGAATCAATGGATGCACAATGGTCTACTGATGTAAAAGTGTATCCCTGTAGAACAAAAAGCCCACACTTCGAAAATGGCTGCAGCTTAAAAAAACCCACAAAACATCCTCTTCGTGGTGTGCTGAAGGGTATAAAATCTTCATTTATCTGTACCCTATAGTGCAGTGTCACATACATGTATGTACACGTATCGTGCTGTTTGGTCATATACCAGTTTCAATCAGGATATTCCGTGCCCTGAAGCAGTTCAACGCCACATACATGTTTCTCCATAATTGAGACATTTGGGTAATGTTAAAGGTTTTGAGTGCGTGACAACCAAGTACATCGTACAACGTGGTATATTTTGGGCATTATTCCCACATATCCATGTATTTTACATGTACATGTACATGTAAATGAAATTCACAATGAAACACAATTATTATTATATGGAAAATTTAACAATGCAGTTTTTGCACGCACAATCTGTACATCTATCAGGGTATATCGCCGGCTCAGTGCATGTAAATATCACAGATAATATTGCCGTCTTCGTATGACGTTGACATTTGCTGTTAAGTCAACTGACCGTTGCGGTGAGAAGCGCTATTACCGACGCATGAACACAGTCACCTGCATTGCGCATTAAATATGAACCAAACTAGGTGAGATGTATAGATTGCATGGAGTGGCTGGCTGGGTTATAATTAAACAGCCAGCGCGTGAACCGTGACTATGCCATGGCAAACACAATATTAAAATCCTGGTGGATTATACAAAGGGTCTAATTCTGCCACTGATTGAGAGGTGTGGTAATATGTACAAATACTTCATAATATACTATATCAACCCTTTGTTTCAGCTTACCATTAAACCCTAGCTGTCTATATTTCCATCCCTTACAATGTAAGTGTACATGTACCCAAAGGGGGGGGGGGGGCAGTTGGGGTGGCTACCCCTCTCTCCCCCCCCCCCCCCCCCCCTCTGACTGACTGACATATATTCACATCATGGATAAAAGACATTTTCTTAAAGCTACAGTCCATCATTTGTAATTTGTGCATTTTGTTCGTTTGAAGCAACAAAAGAGTTCAAAATCTAATGAAGGATACTGAGCAACTAACCTGATGAAGTTTCAGCTAAGCTTCAGCTGTACATTCCGAGAAAAACAGCATTCTAAGATCTCAATTTCAAATCAAAAGTTACTGAATCATGTTTTGAATTGTTTTGAATTGCAGCTATACGCGACGTTGCGCACTGATCCGACGAATTACAACAACCGCGCGCGCATGTGCGTCGTTCCAATACTTGTGCGCGCTGCGCTGAATAACAAAACGAACTACTAATTTAAATTTTCCTACGGTGCTTCTTAAGAATCGCCGTTGGAAATGCCTTCTTTCGTTGATTACTTCAAAATGACAGCTTCCCAGAAAGAATAATTTCACAGGGAGTTTAGTTCCCTTACTATCTTTCAACCAAGTTTGTTTTTCAACAATAATTACGCCAGTTACTTTTCGGATGGCTGCAAATGATGGACTATAACTTTAAGTCCCGTGAATTTAGTAGGGTTGGGGTTATATATACAATGCATGTTACGGTGTTTTGCTGTAGCTACATGTACAATGTACTGGTACCGGTACCATATGTGCACTATTTCTATATTTGTACACGTAGCTTTTGTTTACCCCGTGCAATTTATCTAACATTACAAGATAATTGACAAGAGGAGGTGTTTAGTTCTTTGTCACATTTGGGTTGATATAAATATGTTATCTTGCAGATCACTATTGCAAATGAAATGCACACACACGTCATACCACATACAGGGGGGGGGGGGGGTACCTGCATTCATACATATGTACCGGTACGTAGATCTACCCCTTTTTTTTAGAAGGGGTGTGGTCAAGATCAACCCTGGAGTAACAATCTTGCTCTGTGCATTTGTTTGGTAAATGGCCATCAGCAGATTATGAATGCTTAGTGTGTCAAAATCTGATTACTGAAATCCCATTGCTACACTATCTCTTTGGAAATGACTGTTTGAAGTGGGAGGGTCAATTCCCTCAAATTCCCAAATCAGGGTTTTAATCTTTTTTGTACACATGATGTTTTTAAGCCACTCAACACACTACCCATACATTTGTACGTAGTGTACAAATTACAATGTATGTTGAGCAATTGCTTTACAGGAATATGCATTTGAACATGCAAGTGTACACACACGTTTGTTTATGGTGTAAATCGAGGATTTTCTTTTGTTCCTCTTCCCGTTTCCTTTGTTTGTACTTAAACTTTTTTGCAACAGCTCTCATTGGTTTTGTACACGTTTTCTAACCGAGGAGTCCTCAATTTGGTTCCTGTCCTCAATTCATCGATGATGTTACATACACCATAAAGAAATGCCTGGATATACATACGTACAAAAAATATCTTACAAAGTATCTTTACATGTCCACGTCTTACCATAAAAAGCATTAGTGCAGGATACGTACATAATGTATGCATACATGTATGTACAGTTATGCGGCTCAGAAAAAATAGCTAGTTGTATCACTATTTTGTGCGGTAAAATTATTTCACCAAAGCCACCTATATACATCCATATATCTTAACACTTTGATGTGAAATGCACATATTGCAAAAAGTGCGCCAGATGTAATAACCATGCAAAATGGTTAGCGTGTACGTATCCCGTACACACACCGTTTCTAATATCGAGAAAGGAGAAAGGAGCACATGTACATGCACATGTATTTACATAGACATGCTACATACAGGGCCTATACGCCTACATGTATAATGCTTCCCTGCAGATTTGGATGCACGTGTACATGAGGAGTTATATGGGCATGTTCACTGAATGTAATGAGAAAATAATCTACATTGAATTAGAAATTGTACATTTTGTTCAATCATTTCCGTCTTAATCCATTAAGTGACAGATAGGATGCATTGCGCAGAAGAGAGTGCAGACAAACAAATGTGTTTCTTTTGTAAGAACAGTCTGTCAGTCCTCACGTGTTTGGAATTATCGGAATGTATTCAGAACACATTTCTAGCCAGGTCGGCGGAATGTTTTTTTGTATCTCCCGTTGCTCGCTAGAATAAGCATGTTGAGAAATGCCTGAGTACTACGCGAAGGTTTTAAAAGTACCATGGCTATCTCTCTCTGGTGGGTTCGTTTAATGGGAATTCCATTGGGTCCATGTCAATAAATTTTTTTTTCACAAATGGCTGGGCCAAGACTGTTGAATCATATTTCTCACCGGGGAAGAAAAAATAATAATCATGAGGAAATGTATACCGTGAAACTATTACAGTGTTAAGTTTTAACTGCAGGTGCATTACTAAAACAAGAAATGTTATCTACGGTGTAATTATGCTTTTTGGGACATAAAATGCAGACAAGGCTAATTTTTTAAAGTGTTCCCCAATCAAAGTGTTTTGGGATGATCAATTGAAAAATAGTCGTCAACTTTCCCATGATTTTTCACAAAGAATTCCCTGAATGTCATTTTGAGATTTCACTGGCAGAAATTTCCTTTTTGTTTTTGGAAAATGTCTCATTCTCCGATGTCTAGAGCAAATTGCAGTCTTGCGTGCATGTGCATGAGAACCCAAACGGAAGCCACAAAAGACGTGCTTTGGACTGCGTTGCAATGACAATTACATAATGAAGGACATAAGCGGTCTTGGTACAACGTACATGTACGTATTTTTAAAGTACATGTACAGTGTACACGCAAACTGATGTTAGACCACGATGTTTTCTTTCGGATAATAACAGAAAGAAAGAAACATAACTTGACGATAAATGCCTATAAATTGTTCTGGCGGTCTGCGATTTTGACCAATTTTTTTTTAAATATTTTTTTCCAAATAACCAATTAAATTGTGTGGGGTTGCATTTTTTATTGCTTTCAATAGGGTCGGTCAGGTGACCCAAACCAAAGGTATGTTTTGTTTGGCCTTATAGGATCGAGAATCCTGTGAAATCATTGCGCTTACCAGTAATATACTGTCATTTTTTTGAAAAGAGGAATTCCCATCATTTCCTCATGATGCGTAGCACCACCATCTCGATTTCAATGCAAACACTTTCGGGCTGGGAAAAAGGAAGATGTATTTTCATGGTTTTCTCAAAAGGTAGGATACATGTATCTGTACTTAGTTGAAATTTCGATTTAGTAAGCTGCTTCAGGCTTAATTTATTTTTAGCTGTTCCTTGAATTGGCAAAAACACTTTTTTTTTTTTACAAATGGTGTCCATTACCTTTTTATAACAGTTAGTAAAAAAATTGAATAAAAACTTGGAAATCAGCCTGTGTGGTTAATTGCTTAGTTTTAGGGACAAATGGATGGAGTTTCAGAAATTGGAAATCCTCTCACACATCACTTCCTTTCTTCATGAACACCTACACCTCCGAGTAAATAAGGGGTTTCAATATCACTTACTGATCCAATTTCTGGGAGAGCATATATTGAGGAGGCGGTGATGTGCACTGAATAATGATCATCAGAGATGACCCGTGTCCCATACGGAGGAAATGTAAACACAAACAAACAGAAAATGTATGGAAGCATTTCTTGCGCACACCGGCCAATGGTGCATGTATGTATATTTGCGCCCCAAGGGTGCTAAAAACAATATCCCACATTGCAGCAGTCAATTAATAATAGTTTTGTTATCATTGTGCCAATAGGTAAAAAAAGATAAAGGTTTTTAACTCATTCAAGAGTGCCGGTAATTAAGTCACTGCAGTGTAACCTTTTGATTACAATGAGCTTTCCTGCCAGATGCAATGCGATGTACGTGTACACGAGATCAACATGATGCAATCAAGCTAAATGAGTCATTTGTCAAGATTTTTTATTTTTAATCACTTCATCACATCTGTTGGTGTTCAGATTTCCATAATTTTGAACTAGAGATGGTACAGGCATGCGGTTTTGACAGCAGTAATGCTGAGATTGTGCTCTTTTCAAACCTGTAATAAAAATTGTTTGACCAGGGTCGACAAACGACTCATTTCTAGCTTGATCGCATCACATATATGTTTGCAATGCAGTGTACATGTACAATATGCTATGGGGTAATTTATTTGTATTGACTAGACACATGGCCATACAAGACCAATGAAATTACAGTACTGCTAACCACAGAATTCCATGCTTACGATCACTAATTTTGTGCTAACCATGCTACACAGGCATAGAAGAGGGGTACTTCCTTTGTTCTCGTGTACTAAAATTTTGCAATGTCACACACTAATTTCAAAATGCTCTTATTTTAACCAAAACTAATTTCCTGGGCTGAAATTCGGACCTCGGTATCCCTTTTCTAAAAAACTCTTTCATTTGCAACAGATCAACCCACCTTGGAAATTCCTAGTTTTTTTTAGTAAAATCCATACATACGTATTTCGTGAAAAACTTGTGGGGTACCAAAACAGTACCGGCTGCAAGTCGGTGGGCATTCCTTGTGGGGTACCTCCCATTGTTCCGGTACCCCATAAGGCAGTGTTTATAACGTTCACTCAAGCATGTATTTGCCTGCAATCGGGGACCCCTATTGCCCCTCTTTTGTTTGAACTTTAACTTTTTAGTTATGTTTTGTACACGAATCGAAATAGGGGACCTCTCGGGAATTGGGGACCCTATAATATGTCCTCTATTGTTCAACGTCCCCTATTGAATGCAGAAACAAACTCACACACACACAAGTCATTAACCACTCCACCCCAAATGACTGGATCAAGTCTAACACTTATTGTCCTTCAAAAAACAAAAACAAACTAGATGGAATCATTCAGAAGAATTAGGGCCTACATGTATATTTTCAAGTCGAAAGTTGGGCCTGTACATTGGGTAATGTATTATATGAAAGCCATTCAATCAGATTTAATTTCCCGACTGTTTATCTGGAAGCCTTGCAGCGAGGCCTGTTATTATGATACCCGTGTATTCTCCAGGGATAGGCAGGCTGGTTCGCTGACTTCTGCCTCGTATTACATGTATTCCTGGATGAATGTGCTACATGTATACACGCAAAGTTGAGCTGAAAATTAATCAATGTATTGAATCGTTCCCTCTTAACCAGTTTGTGTCGGAGGACGTGATAACACGCACTGGCTGTTTTTATACACAGGCACAGCTGACAGGTTAAGACGTCCAGATTGCCTCGACTCGCCTCTGGATGACGTCTAAACATGCTAATCCCTCGTGTCTTTTGTACACACACACACAGTCTGTGAAGTCTGTGCAGGCGGACCGTGTGTTGATCTTGAATTGGCAGCTGTGCACGGCCTTCAAGGTTTTGGCAAGAAATATCGTACAAATACTGTTGAAATGACTCTTGCGAATCAGTATTTGTGGCGTGTGGCTGTATATCAGATGTTGGCTGGAAAATGTTGCCTTTTTTTGAAAATCGAAATTTTTGGCAAAAATAATCCTATGGCAAATGGGTTAAGTATTGGGGAAAATATGGGACTAGATACATACATGTACATGTACCCATGCACAAATGTACTGTGTACATGTGCAATTCCACGGTAACTCACGTTACATACATAAATTTGAAAGAGGTCTTCTGTCAACTCTGTGTTGTTATTCTATAAAGTCATTTCGAGTGTTTTTTTCTCACAGAATATCCCTTGAAATTAAGTGACTAAACTACAACAAAAAAAGGTAAACAAAATGAACTTCTATTGGTTTGGCAATAAGTTTTTTTGTTACATCTGCTGCTCATTAAGTTTTGTTTTGTTATGATGTTTGTTTGTTTGGGGGATTCTATTGTGCTTGTGGAGAACTTCAGTCCAACTTACATGTACACTAGAATTCAGGTTTTATGCACATGAGGCCAACTCAATACATTTTTACCTACAGATTATAAATTGTTAAAAGTAACGGTTCTTTAGCTAATTAGCTAATTAGCTAAAATTAAAATAAATGTACATGAAGGTGATTTAGGTACATGTATACATACACATGTATGCGTACCTTTTTTGACTTACATTTTCCCCTGGATCCAAGGATAACCTGACAAAATTTAATTTCATGAAAAGTCATACTCACAAAAAGGTCTACAACGCTACTGTACACGATGTATAACGTATCAGATGTTTTCATGCCAGTTGCCCAAGTTGGAGAATTGAATTACTTCTAATTATTACAGACTTCTCATTGTCACCTTATATTTATACGGTGATCCATCCAGACACAAAAAAAAGCCGATCCCTCACGCTTCATCTGCAGGCAATATTATTGCGTCGATTCCCGTACGCGTGTATGTGTACACACACGTACAAGTACAGACCCCTTTTGTGTGCGGGGCACCGGGCGGGGGGATGGCATTACGCATTTTCACTTCATTCATTGACTGTGAGGGGATCATGGACGCAACCCACAACAATGGCGTCACCTTCCCCTGGGAATGCTTCTGAAGGGTTGGGTCATTTTACCGGGGAGTGAAATCCGATGGGGGGAAACCGGAGTAAGAGCTGGAACTCTAGAGGCCTTTTTGGACTCTAGATATTGCCAAGGTTGACTCTGGAATGGAAAGAGAAATGCCAAGGATATGAGGATGTAAACTTTATTTAGTCGTAAACCTAGAAAGAGAAATTTTCTAATTTTTTTTTTAAATTTAACTTTGTAACAAGGAGATAAAGCCTTACTTGATGGAAATGTACCTTTTTACCCAGGGGATGTAAATTTTAAAGGTAGGGTACATCATTTATCATTTGTGCATTTTTTTCGTTTGAAGCAACAAAAATGCTCAAAATCTAAAGAAGGGTGCTTAACACTTCCGGTACAATGTACATGTATATTCCAAGGAAACGATATTCCAGGATCTTGATTTCGATTCAATGCCGAGTCATGCCAAGTAAGCTTTTCAACAATATTCCCACTCCAATCTCCCCTTCGGCTTGTACCTAATGTTAATTTTCAAATTATATGTGTTTGATTTAAATAGGCCTAAGCATTTGTTGGCCTAAATTTTTTGTTTTTTGTTGTTGTATAGTGCCTTGAGCGTCACTACGTGACAGACCTTAGCACTTTGTAAGAAGCCACAACTATTATTAGGCCAAAAAAAAAAAAATAGTTCTGCTTCCGATAACATGGCATTTGAAAATGGGGTAGGTTGTGAATTTCTTTTTTTGTGTGTGGCAATTTTGGTTGTGTACGATAATATGGAGGTGTCAGCGTGTAATAAAGGGTAAAAGATACTAACCGATGGTTTTCAGGTTTTTTCCCTCGTTTTCCCCAAAAAAATTATGGTAGGGGCTGTCAAAATAGGGTACATACATGTACATGTAGGTAGGGTAACCGGAAGCAGAACTATTAATTTTTTTGGCACTCATTAGAACGTGAACGCAATGTGATGTGCTATGAAATTAATCACATGTAGACTCAAACAACCTTGGCTGCTAATAATGTGCATGTGTCACATGTAAGTAAAGGACTCTGTGCATAAAAATACAAGGAGCTGTCAAAATGCAAAATGTAACCATTGTTGACAGACACTAAGTGTTGCCATTTCCATCATGCAGTAATGCGCATTAAGTATTCCCCTCCCGCAAAGACACTAGATGGATTTGTGCACATTAGGTGTAGGCAACTCTAAACGCAAGAAAAAAACTTCAGCTTGGATTCAGAATCATGACTGTACATGTTTGCTGGTCTACTGACTGACTCGATCGCTGACTGTCATTGAACCTGGCAGTGCTGTCGTATAGGATTACCTTTAATGCCAATTAACCCTCCTGCTATTTAAACAGTCACAGATGGTCGAAATTTCCATCCCCTTCCCCTGTTATACTTTTACCAAAGGCTAGTCACCAGCAGTCAGATCATATGTCTAGCAAGCACTGTGACTAGTCAAACTCAGTCAACAGACCATGAAAAGACTAAAGCAGGCAAGTTGTGGGCACGGCTGGCTTATCAAAAGCTGTATTAAAATGTATGAACAGTCACGGCTATTCAATCTTGCTTTATGTGGGCTGGGAATTCTTAGCTGTTGAAAACAGTCACTTGATTGATTTTGACTGAAAGGACTACTTGGCACAGAATGTATACATTGAATTGGATGGTTAATGAATGGGCTAAACCTGGCCCATTGTGAAGACCATACCGTATGAGTGACAGTATATAAACCAGCCTTTACACCTTTAATTACTTCACATTTGTGGTTCACTTAGTTTTTCCTCATCGTTTGAGTCCAGGTAAATTTGAAATTGATTCTGAACAGAATCGTGACTTCTGAACGGAATCAAAATTGATTCCCAATATGCCTACATGTTTGTAAATGGGCATCTCTGATTTCCCCTTGTACATGTATACCGGGCCCCGGTAGGCTACTGGTACATATTAGTAATTGTTCTCATACCGTACTTGGCTTGTACTGTATTTCAAAATCTGAGATTAACCAGAATCTCCCAAGCTCCGTGGCTGTGAAAATCCGTTCCTGCAGCGCTAGGGTTCACTGTGAAGTATGAGAAATACAATGATTCATGACATTGCCGTGGTTACAGGTAATGCACCTTGATTGAAGATAATCAAGCGAGAGATCTCTCAACTGGGGAGTCAAGCTTTTGCTAAGAATCCCCGGCTGAACGGGAATTCTGCTTAGAAAGTACATCAGGTGAATCAGTTATGCAGTGGAGCTGCAGTGATAGACCCATCCATAAATGCCCAGCAACTTTGAGTTTTGACCAGTCATACTCTGTGATTTATATCCGACATGCTTGCAAAAAAGTCTGACATGCGTGCAAAAAAGTCTGACGTGTGCTTGCGTACATATGCGCACATGGCTGGAACGTGCGGTGTTGCATGGGAGAAATAGAGGCGCCATTATCATGTTGCGGCCATTTGGATTTTCCCATTCAAATCAACCTAACCAAAGCGAGGCTGAAAGGAAAAATAGTCTGGTTCCTTTTTGCACAAAAAACATTATCACTCAGTACTGTTATTGGATACAGGGAATATGACTCAAATGGTGGCAGCATGATAAAGGTCTATCCACTATATTTTCTAAAATACAAAACCAGTTACATCATTTGCAGGTGAGGATATTTGTTCGAAGCTTGCAATGTGTACAGCATAAATTGAGAGACCAAGATCATAGTTTTATCATCAAAACTTGAAGGTCTTCTCAAATGTCACACTTTTGGGCCAATTAGTATGGAATTGCCCTCATGTAAGGGCAGCAAAATAGGCCCGAAATTGCCTACGCCGGCCAAATGACGATTTGCATGCCCTCAAGTTCTCCGATATTAGAGCATTTGAGGGCCATGAACTTGAGGATTTGTAAAAAAAGATAGGTGGAAGCCGTGCAGAGGACTGCGAGCTCAAATTTCTGCAAAATTGGGATGAAATTGGGCCCTAAAATTGCTCTATTTTGCCATGGAGAGTAGGCATCCTTTTTCAAAATGGCGATGGGCTTCAGAACTACTATATTACTAGTGATGATCATCTTTGGAGGGAATTTCCTCCCAAAAGTCATTGGTTAACCCCCCAAAAACTTGAACAGAATTTGAAAGATGATGAAATACGCTTTAATTTGATGTGTGTCTCAAATACATGTACCTTGGAGAGTTGTGAGTATTTTAAATATTTTTTGGAAGTGCGCGTACATGTAATTACCATGGACGTCTAAGGAAGACTGGTCTGCAATGGTAAAGTTTAAATGTATTGTGTACATTTATGTACATTTTTGTACACCAGAAGCTCAAAGCATGTTATGCATTGACTGAGCTGCATTGATTTGCCCACAGTAATGTAGATGAAATGAATTTGTTGTCCGAGTGTTTAAACTGCAAATCTATAAATTACAAATTTTGTATGCACTGAAAAAAAATGGATTCTACATGTAGTGTAGACTTTCCATGCTTGACATTTTGGCAGGGTGATTTAGGAAACGTGGATAGAAGAAACATTGTCATATCATGCTGATTGATGCTTCATTATGGCCAGACAGAAAATCTGATAATTTTGGAGCGTGCATGCGTAGGAGTATTGAGCATATATATACAGGTAGAGCTAGGGAATGGATGTTTATTTATACAACTCCATGACTTTATGGGAAAAAGTACCAATGGGGGTCTCAAGGAATGAATAGTAATGAGTTGTCAGGCTACTTTGAAAATTGGGCAGTTAAAAAACAAATCCCAGGACTTTAAGTCTTTCACAGAAATAACAAAAGTCCACTTAGGGCTGTGTTGTAACCAATATTGTGTGTATGTGTAAATGTCACCCGCGTTAATGACTTGGTGAAAAAATATTAATAATAACAAATCAAAGAGAATAGAGAAGGAAAACCAACATAAGAATGTCAGAACAAATATTATACTGCGATCAGCAAAAACAATTGGAGTATGGTGTCATTTTTTCCCAAAGCAAATAAAAATAAACCCCAAAATAATAATATCAAATTAAAGAGGATCTAAGAGAAGGAAAACCAATTTAAGTACTTTTTTGAAGTTTAATTAATAATTGTTTTTTATAAATTATTGAGGTATTGTTACGTTTTAACAACAGTGTGGGTCAGATATTCTCGATGTGTACAGGATTATCATTGTTCAATATGACATTTATTTGTTGACACAAACTCACCAACTAACCAACCTAGTTCTTAAGCACAATTTTCTGCAGTGATATTCTTGATTAATTTTCAATAACAGCATGTACATGTATGCGTACGTCAGTTAATCAAAATATTGAAGCAAATGAAGAGATATTTAAAAGGACTTTGAAAGTTGAAAACTTGCTTAAAGTCCCATTCCCCGTGCTCATCAACACATTTAATTTTTTTTCTGTTAATACATTTTCAACTTGTATGTTTTATTCCATCCAAAAAACTCCTTTTCTCCTTTTTTTGGACGTCTGCAACCCTCTGAAAAAAAAGTGTTGTTTTGTGCGCAAACAGATCCTCTTTGCGAGCAGACTGGCTCCCGGTCCATACATTATTAATACTGATTGTGGGGTGGGAACCAGCCTACCCTGCGAGTGCGTAATTATTGTCTGGCAACCAATAACCAAAATTGTGAAGTTATAATTCAATAACTAAACATCAGCCGATTTTTTTTTGGGCCAATTTCTCATTCAAAAGTGAATAACTTTTGTGTTGCCAGAAAAAAAGCAGTTTAGAAAAGAAGTGTATTTTTATGAACGAAAGTCGAAAATAACACAGGAAAAGAGTCAGGAGAAAGTGTCTTATTGCAGCAATAGACCTTTATCATGCTGCCACCATTTCAGTCATGTTCATTGTAAACCAATAACAGTACTGGATGATAATGTTTTTGTGCAAAAAAGGAACCAGACTATTTTTCCTTCCAGCCTTTCTTTGGTTACGTTGATTTGAATGGGAAAAATCCAAATGGCCGCAACGTGATAATGGTCTATAACCCTTCAGGAGTAGCGCAATCAATATCAATGCAGTTTGGTTTGAAGAGAGACTCTTCACAGTTCGTACAGCATCCATTGTGCAATTTCACGCATCCATGCTGCTTCAAAAACACCCGAGCTGATAATGAAATCAATTGATTGGCTACACTCTAAAAGAACAAAAAGTCGAAGAAATACTCGTATGGGAAGGTTGGCTAAATTGAATTCTGTTATCCGTGTGTGCTCTATCTTCTTTCCATCTGGTTTTAGTACACTGTACTGTGCTGGCTGTGACTTCAGTCATTATGTTGAACAGTGTCATCTATAGGTTGATGTCAACATACTGTGTGATATACATTGTACATGTACATGTACCTGTACACCCTCTAAGTTACAGCAGTTCATCTTACCAAGTTTTTTTAAATAAGTTAATATTATTAGAATTCTGGAAAATGACGTATCAGTCCTTTTCAACAATTTCTCCAAATTTGAGCTGAAAGTACGACGCTTCATGTCCAAATATGGATCTACGGCTGAACTAGTTCTCAAAAAAAATCCACGGGGAAGATCCTGGATCTTAAGATGTCATTTCACTGCATCAGTGTTGCTTCGTCATTTCTCTCCCTCTCTCTCTCTTCCCCCCCCCCCCTTTCTCCTTCTCGGTTGGTGATCCACAAGCGAGATAATTGCAAATCCTTATTTCCCAGCCGCGGCCGAATCCATTAAGGGGAGACCTGAAGATATTAAACAGCCAGGCACGGAGGGAAGCATAAGACTTGAAGACACAGGGAACGGTGCAGCTTCCTCCATCTGACGTCAGTGGCCATCGGCCAAAACGGGCTCCGCGGCTCGTCTATTTTTAGAGCCTGCAATCTTCCCTTGAATAGGGTTTCTTTTTTTTCAACCCCCCCCCCTCGTTGTGGCATTCATAGTGGTTGACATTTTACAGCATTTAGCAAATTCCGCTGCGTTTGTATTTGTCTGGGTTTCTCGGGAACTACATGTATATTCTAGGCTTGTCTCTACGTGTTTTGTTGAAGGGGCATTGGGTGTGTTTATTCGATTGGGAAATATGAGACAGAATATTGATCTAGGATGAGCATGGACATGTATATGGATATATGGACTTTACATTTGGGTGTCTGCTTATAAATTATAATGTGCTCTGGGAAATGTAAAGCTGCAATATGAAAAGTTTGTACCATACACTGTACATGTACCGGTACGTGCACATGTAATGCAAATTTGACAACATTTTGCATATATTTAGTATGTTTTTATTGAAATTTCATTGAAAGTAGATCCTTGAATAACCTTTCCATTTTTAGACAATGTATGTACATTTAGATGAGCAATTGGCAACATATGTTTGCGACATTGCAACCTCCCAATTCAAAGACCTTTGGAAAATTTCAAATTGTACCAATGATCTACCGGTACATATACGCATGAATCGTGGAGGTAATAGGCTGCCTACTTCACTGCCGCTGGAACAAACTTTTGCCAGGGGGTACTGGAATTTCTAAAGAACGGACAAAATTAATGCGAAAGCGGAGCGCAAAGCCCTGTATACGTCGTGGCTTAATTTGAAATATGGATGCTCTGTGGTGCAATCTGAGGTGATTCCTGGCCACTTTCATGTGACTTTTTTAGTAAAAGTTTTTTGAGAATATAAAGACAATTTATTTCATTATTTTGTTTAGAGTATACTGTTGCTCTTAAAACGTTTAACTGTACTGAAAAGTGGAAAACCCTGTAGTTTTATCTCCATTTTTGGTTCCATTTAATTTCTGGAAAAAGAATTGTATCATTATGCATGGCATCGTATTTAAATATTATTGTTGCACGGCTGCTTTCTTACATTTAGTAAATTCCTTCGTGTATGTTTTGTTTTATTTTCTGAGCCCTTACGGCGTGGGGCCACAGGGCCAGGGGCCCGCTTTAAGGCCCCGGAAAATTAATTTTGCAGTGTTATTTGTTTGTTACAGGGAATGGCAAATATAAAAGACTAAAAGACCAAATGCATCTTTATGTTTATGATCGGTAGATGGCAAGTTTGGGGCTATAGGCAAGGATTAATTGGTCTACTGAGTTTTTAAGAGGAAACATTTGCAAAGGGTAAAACATGAATAGCTTTTTTTATTAAAACGAAACTACACTAGAATTGGCGTGAATCATGACTAGTTTCAATGAAAGCCCGTCCCACTCCTATTAGGTTGGGGATGTGTGTTCACCTTGCTATTTGTTAATGTTGAGTACAGAATGCTAGCAACGTCAATGAACTTTTAAATGAAAAGAAAAACTTTCAGGGGAAAGGTACATGTATGAACATTTGCCCCTATTGAAAGATCGAATGAAAAAAATCCTGGCAAGCATAATCAACTTTGCCACTATTGTCATGGCCGAGGTTATTGCTTCGGGTCAAAGCTTCCATCATGGCGGAAATATCATAGAAATGTCATGATTTTAGATACCTTGAGAGACATATCTATTCTGCACTGCCTGAAGATTTAGAAAATACCTCCTCCTGATATTTTACAGTGTTTTTGCTAGACGTTCGAAGCGCCGCGCTTAGCCGCGGCAAAACTAGAAAGGAGATATTTGTAGAGCAAGCATAATGTATAGCGTAACGGCGCAATTTCATTGTTGTTGAACACTGCTGGCTGGAACACTTTTTTGCCCGGGAGTAGGGGGTGCTGAAGCATATTTCAGCACCCCAATCCAAAAAGTTGGGGTGCTGCAGCACCCACAGCACCCCCTGTTCTCGCGGGCTTGATGTGAAAACTAAGAGCATTTCGATGAGGTGCATGCCACAAAATCAAGCCTCACACACAAACAGTATTCAAACAACATTCCTTTATCTTTCCATCTCATGAATTTATGCCCCCCCCCCAAAAGTGAAGTGTATAACTCCTAAAGAGGTTCTTGAGACATCTGCAAATATAAGAACCAGATACATTGTATATTTCATGCAACTTGGCATTTTTCTAATGGTCAGCACACGCTGAACAAAACGGTGAAAAAAATTCTGGTTCTTCAACTTCGCGTCTATCTGCAGAACTTTTCCAAGCTGTACTCCCAGCCAGGCAAAATTTTAAGTAAAAAAGGACTTTCCAGAAGTTTTTTGGGAAAGCCAAAAAAAAAACACCCAAGAGTCCATTTTTATACTGCTACTGAACATGCATTTTTTTTTTATTATTATGTACCAATACTTGTAGATAAAAATTTGTACTTTTGTACAGCTATTGCTGCGACAGATGTACATGTAATGCAAACTTATCATGTCGTGTATAGTGAAAGTGTCTGCATCATGCATCAAGAAAATTTATTGTTTTTTTCCTATTTCATGCGCGTTTAACAGCTTTATGTAGACAAATTTGCTATCAGAACAGTAAAATTATGCTTCAAAGACCGCAGGGAGTCAACATTTCATTATACATGTATATGTGAGTGGGTGGATCTAATACCCACCTTTGCTTAGCATATTACTGTAAGTCTGCATTTGCACAA
This sequence comes from Patiria miniata, assembly GCF_015706575.1. Lineage (NCBI taxonomy): Eukaryota > Metazoa > Echinodermata > Asteroidea > Valvatida > Asterinidae > Patiria > Patiria miniata. The sequence continues at coordinate 1,315,529 of NW_024037074.1, read as the reverse complement.
TTAAGATGGATGGCCTTACTGCTTGGTAATCTTAACCTAAACCCCTAGACCGTTCTGCATCCTCAATCCTGCATCCTCAGGATGCATCCTCAATCCTGCAAAATCCTCCAAATTAACTGCCTCCATGAAACAAAATTGGATGGACCTCAATCCTCTAAAATAATCCTGTTATTCCTTGAATTTCTTTATAGTGGAGGGTGACCACTGCCTCAATCCTTCAAAATCCTCTGACTCATTTTTAAGACGTTGGAGTGAGCAGTGAGCAGTGAGGATGGTGGAGGCAGTGTATGCATATATCCAATCTAATGTAGGTCAATTATGCAGGACTGAACATAAACAATACAAGGTACAGCCTTAGACCAAAAATCAATCCCCCAAAATCCTCCAAAAGTGCTTGATTGATTTAATTTTCCAATTATTTTCCTAAGGATCCTGCCTCAATCCTCCAAATTCCTCTAAAGTCCTCCACTGTTCTGCAAACCAATGGCACGTTTTGTGGCAAATGTGCATTCCATCCCAAACCTTACATAATTTGACAATTCTATTTAGCATCTTGCAGGAGTAAATAATTTGACATTTGGACTTCAACTGTTTTCCTCAAAAATGCCTGCACGTATGCACTGTATAAATTATGCATGAGAAAACAATATTCTGCATCTGGGAGAGGAGGCAAATCTAAGACATGTTCACTGAATTTGAGTCCTACAATTTTTGCATTTGGTAAGCATATACAAATTTGCTTTGCAAAAGATAAAGTGCCAAACTAAAAATTCCACATGGTGCGCACACCAAATGTCACTGGTTCCATGTACATAACATCTGCTCCTCATGTGAATTTGACTTCAGACCACATCAAGGCTTGTATGCACAACTCTTTTTCCAGATCGCAAGCACACGCTCAAATTTTGCCTGCAGTAAGCACAATCCCGAGGATAATTTATGAACATCACGCCAGTAGTCAGAAGAGGCCTCCTGGAGTCCTATAAAACAAGACAAACCTGGTTCTTGGTGTCAGGGGGTCAGACCTGGCGTGGGGTTTGGTATCCAGGATACAAACGCACAACAATCATAGGCAACTTGTTTGACAGTGTTATTTGGAGACATCAACTGAAAAGTAATATGAAGTACATGATGCATGCAACATTATGTGTACAAAGACACTTACTTGTAAATGTACAAGCTCAAAAAAGTTTTTCTTCATTTTAAAATCTGCAAGGGGCTTCAATTGTTATCGGGTTTCATTAATTAATAGTTAGCAGGGCATTTATGTTTTAAAAGCACTTCTGTTTCTGAGGAAGGGTTGTGTTGCTGCAGAGGTTGGAGGTTAATTTTATAGGCATAGGATCATTTGTTAAAATTTATCCCAAAAAGTACCAGTAACCTAGCGAATTGTTACCAAAAAGCTTACTTGGATTTAAGATCGTACTGGTACTAAACACCACGTGAAATGATTCTGTCTGGCTTGCTGTCATGTAGAAGAAATCAAGAAATGTAGATGATTTCCAACGATCAGTCAATTGACTGATTTTTGGTAATAAAGAGTGCTGTTGACGAAATCGTGTTTCTTGATTGAAAGGTTTTGCATGGTTTTTCACTGTTTTCTCCAAAAAAAAAAGGTGTAAAACACAAAATACAAATAACACTGAGCTGAAACTTCAACAGGTTGGGTTTTAAATATTCTGTGGATTTTGAATGGTGTTATTTAATATTGGAAACAAAAAAAATGCATGTAAAGCAAATGATCATACAGTGTTATGCCTTTTAAAGGGAATGTACATCATTGGCTTTTGCTGTAATTTTCAGAAATGAACTATTTGAGGGGTTAGTATAATAGATCAAATATTGTTACACTGACATGTTTGAAGTTTTGTGTTCGAAAATGCTGGAAAAACCAAGAAAAACAAAAATGTTCAAGTACTCTGGTTCCTTGACTCCACTAAAGATAAAATGGATCAATTCATAGATGCCGGAAAATTGTAAGGTAAGGGAACCAGTCTAGCTGGCCTGCACCCGTTCATGAACATGTAACCAATAGCAAACAAAATTTGGACTGAAAAAAGTGTAAAGTTGGAGCAGTAGATGAAAAATAGTTAGGTTTTTCCAACGGTGGTCGGCCGACCACCGTTGGAAATGTATACAAAAATACCATTTTCTTGAAAATGACTTCACACCAGGTGCCGTAATTTTACAGGATGCTTTAGACTGTCATTTACCAACATCCTAGTAAGGTATTTCGTAAAAACTTGGTAGTTTTATTTTTCAATGTTTGCAAATGTATTTTTCCTTTAAAGTGTATGTGCAGGAACACTATATAATATACGGTGTATAATGTAGTACTCTTGGATCCATTTGGTGACAGTGCAGAGAACAGTAGTATGGTTTAAAAAGCATAGTCAGACAATGTCAAACGTACCGGTATTTCCGCATTGATGAATTGTCAGTAGGGCTGGGTGCACCTGCAGCAAGGGTCGTTAGTCAGTAACAAGCCGGATATCGATCTAGTGGATGCGCTTGTCGGCTGGGTTGCTACCGTAGACTCTTGCTGCATTGGCTGTTCTTGATTAAGCATAGGTCATTATTGCCATGGTTTCATTTAAAATATATACAAGTCTTCCCATATTGTACCTTGGATGTGGGAATTTAAAAAGACCAAATAAATAAAGTTAAAAAAAAAAAGGGAAAAAAGCCAAATCTCCTCCAACACCCCCTCCATAAATACCTAAACAAAGAAAACTAATCTCAAAATGAAGAAAACAAACAACAACAGCAACCAGAGAAAGAAAAAAAAAGTTGCATTAATATTATTGCTTTATTGGCAGGGAGAAAAGTTTGATAATTTGATAGTGCCATTTTATAATTCATTATCATCCAATATTGCAAATTTGTAAACAAACCTCGGTGTTCTTAAATGGACCTCAACAACATGGTATCAAGTTAAAAAATATGTAGCATCACTAATGGTATCAGACAGTCAGGGTGCCTAAATACTTTTAAAAAAGTCAAAATTAATATAATTTTGAATAATTTCTGTTGAATAATAACCTGTTGTTGCAGGCTAGTCTGTGAAGTTTCCGGAAGGGTCTATGATATGTATACAGGAAGGGTCTATGATATGTATACATGTACGAGCAGATTCGGCGATTAATTATGCAAAACAAGACTGCATCTTGACATCGAGATTCTGACCATTCAGCGGGCGCCTTCTATGTCGGGTTTTCGGTTACCCATTGTCATGGACATCTATAAATGAAACCTAGACATATGACATCGAGCACGAAAGTTCGTTTCCAGTCCCATTATTATATCAAGTAAATAAAAGATACCTTTTTGGGGCTTGAGTTACAGAGCTTGTATGAGGGCCTCAACAACGCCAGTTAAAGACACCGTGATGGTGTCGCAAGCTCCTGATACGAGCTCTGTAACTCAAGTCCCAAAAAGGTATCTTTTATTTACTAAACATGACATCTAAATAAGTAAGATTTGAGGCTTTGCATGGTGGAGATACTAAATAATGAAAGGTTTGCGGAAACACCATGTGGGAATAATTTCTCAACTAAGAGAATGGTTCTGAAAAGAACCAGAGGTATGAACTCGACGTTCCGGTCAGTATGCTCTGAATTTGCAAAATTTGACTGCATCACGTGGCCTGTAACGATATGTCATGCAATGCGCAAACGTCCTGTTGCTTCAAACGATCATCACATCATATTTTAAATAATGCGTGTTGTAATTGACCAATCAACAGCTTAGTCCACATTTTGGAATGAAATGACGTCATGTCAACTCCAATTGGCTGGCGCACAGTGTCGCATACATTTGCATGCTTAGATACCAGTGAATCAGACGTTGGACTGGTATTTGTGTATGTACGTGTATTACTAACATTTGTTTATGGTGTAAATCGAGGACACACACGTGCAACATCATTGGTGAATCGAGGTCAGAAAACGAATCGAGGACTCTTGGGTTGGAAAACATGTACAAAACCAATGAGTACAAACAAAGGAAGAGGGAAGAGGAACAAAAGAAAATCCTTGATTTACACCATAAACAAATGTACTAGTACATGTACGAGTACATGTACATGCTGCTTCTTTAGTCACTTTGTGATCTGAATGTCACCCAGGTGAAATATCGAGCAAAACACTGCATCTGTCCCACACAGTATCGATGCCAGAGAAACCAATATTTCTGACATTCTGGAATACCGGGGACAAAATTAAATTACATTTTTTTTTCTCCGGACAGGTGGGTTTTCTTTCACACACAAGGTTATTTATGTGTACAGGGTTGGATAAAATGACAGCGTTAATCAAATTAAGATTTATCGCGGCGCTGGCTCAACGTTTTCGGAGAAAAAAAACTTGATGGAAGAGTTTTTTTAATAGTTGTTATTGTTGAGGTGACTTGAGCTTAAAGCTTGCCAGTCATCTTTTATATCTATTTCTGCAGTTGTATGAAATGCACCGAGACAATACAGAAATAGTTATAAAGCCAGAAATAGATTCTGTGTGTTTGACTCACAGATAAATAAAAAAAGAAGCGACAATTGGAAAACTTTCCCCCTCAGGCAGTTTTTGTTCCAGATTATAACATTTCCGCCAACTCATTTTGTATTATGATTCCTTGTTATCGGTAGGTCAATCAAACATACATTGTACACAAACTGTATTCTGCATTTAAGAAATACAATACATTCATTGCCATTTTATTGCACTTTCAATGAATGCATGAACCGTACCCACACGTTTGTTTATGTTGTAAATCGAGGATTTTCTATTGTTCCTCTTCCCTTTTCCTTTGTTTATGCAACTGGCAACAGCTCTCATTGGTTTTGTACACGTTTTCTAATCGGGGTCATCCTCGATTTGGTTCCTGTCCTCAATTCATCGATGGTGTTGCACGCATGTGTCCAAGATTTACACCATAAACACGCACCCACGCAAACGGGTGTTCACAGTCGATCGTGGACGTCCTATTGTCCCTCTTTTGTTTGTACTCCATTAAAACCTAAACAAACAAAGAAAACTAATCCCAAAACAAAGGAAACAAACAACAACAACAACCAGAGAAAAAACAAATAGCATTACAATTATTGCTTTATTGGCAGAGAGAAAACTTTGATAATTTGATAGTGCCATTTTATAATTCATTATCATCCAATATTGCAAATTTGTAAACAAAGCTCGGTGTTCTTAAAGGGACCTCAACAACATGGCGAATTTCAGCCCAGGAAATTAATTCTGGTTAAAATAGGAGCATTTTGAAACTACACTTTCAAACTCGAAAACTTTAGTACATGGGAACAAAGAAATGACTCCACAAGGATACAAATTCCAGTACATGTACATGTATGTACGGTATGTGTACACTGTATGTTTATGATGTATGAACGAAGATGCCAATAAACTTAAATTAAAAGACAAATAACCCCAATAATAAAAACAACTTGTTTTGGTTGGAACTTCCAAGGAGCTATGTGAAGACCTTCAGTCAGACCTTCCCATGTCCTTCCTGCCTCCTCTTTTCCTCCCCCATACTTTTCTCCACCTCCGCCATCCCTGTTTACATTCCACCATGAAAAGGCAGAGAAACACATCGGAAATAACATGACGAATTGATGCGGGGCCAGCCGACGGCATATATCAGTGATTCCTTTCCCTCTCAGCGCCATGCAATGCTGTACGGACAAAACCCAACAGCCAGGATGATGGGAATGATGCGAAAATGCCAAAGGCCGCGTCATTCCAGTTTATGTCAAAGAAAGAAAAAAAAAATACCCCGGCATTCCTGATGCTGCACCATGCACGGGGCAGTCATCCTAATGGGCTACAGGAAGAAATCCTCGTCCGTCCGCAGGGGCCCCCTAGAATTCCAGTCGTAAATTATCGGCCCTGGCACGATCGGTTTAGATAACTGGAGATAGCCGTCCTACAAAAAAAATAAAGAAACAGAAAATATAAACCAGAACTTATACAATATAGGCAATTTTAGGAGTGTTATAAAAGCTGATCTGCCATGCATTTTGTAATCATTGAAATACAAATGTTTGTAGATTGCAACTCTTGTATGAAATGCGAAGAAAGGAAGGGACTGGTTTTTGAGTGGATTGCTTGTAGTATCTTTGTGTTTGTGTTTTTATTACCCCAAATCCTTTAGTCTTGTTTCTAGTTTTAACATGTTTGAAAGTGAAATGTTTGTTGTTGTTGGGATTGACAAGGTACCGGGTACATTCAATTTGAAATTGGATAGAAATTTTGGCTGCTCTACTTGGGTACATGTATTACAAATCTGTTGGCATACATTGTACATGCAAGTTTCTTCTACTAGTACAAAACTAGTCAAATAGTTTGAGTGCATACAGAAGATGCATTCCTATTACCCCTTCTGTAGTAATAATATTTTCTTAACCTGTCACCTTCAACTTCATGCTCCTCTCCCTCTTAAAGTTTTTTTTTTTTCTTAATAGATTTCCACTTGTATGTTTGATTTCAACCCCAAACCTCTTCCCTCCCTTGCAAACAGACTGGCTCCCGGCCAGTACATTATCGATACTGATTGTTGTAGGGCAGGAACCAGCCACAAGAATGGAATGTCTGGCAACCAATAATTCAAAATCGTAAAGTGATAATTAAATAACTAAACATTGGCCGATTCTTTTTTGGTTGATGTCCCACTCAAATGTGAATAACTTTTGTATTGCTAGCAAAAAAAAAGCAATTTAGAAAAGGAATCTACAATGTGGTGTATTTTTTTTTCATGCAGGATTCTGGCAGTGTTGAGCAGAACTGCTTCTTTCGAGTGGATGAATACGCATTTTTCATCATTTGGAAGAGCGAAGGAAGGGTAAGAACAACTTTGATTTATCCGCGTGGGAATTCTTAAAATGTTCTCTTCAAAGGGTTATTATCTCCCCCAAATTTTGGCCATCACTTTAACCTTTAATAGGTATATGTACCTTAAGGTTTTTTCTTTGGATATTTTGCAGTGTCTAAAGAGAATTTGGAAGCTCCCCAAAATAAAAATCATCATTTTCCACCAAGAAAATCTCCAAAACACTTGGAAGCTGACTTCTCCTCTGAATGGCTATAATTGGCAGTTCCAGCATTATGAATGGAAGTGTGATGTCAATTAACCACGATATTGGGTTGGGCAATTCCAGGGTTACTCACGTTACATTTTTGATGTACTTTTGAGTTTCCTTGGGCTGTAATTACCTTACTGAAAAGGTTTAATAACTGTTATCCCCATGGTAGATACATGTAGAGTAGACCTAGACCTACCTACATGTAATCACCAAAGATGACATCCAGAAAAATGTGTTATGTATAATAAACAAGATGCACAAAATCGGTTACTCACGTTACATTTTCGTAACATTTGTTTATCATACATAACACATTTTTCTGGATGTCATCTTTGGTGATTAGGTAGGTCTAGGTATACTCTATCTACCATGGGGATAACAGTTATTAAACCTTTTCAGTAAGGTACATGTACACATGTAATTACAGCCCAAGGAAACTCAAAAGTACATCAAAAATGTAACGTGAGTAACCGTGGAATTGCCCAGTTAAGGATTCAGAGATATGATCCAAAGCACCCAGTCTGTAATCTCCTCCACCATTACTAGATGATGGATGCTGTATTAGATTTGAAAAAAAGACTATCAGGTTTATTCACGGAGTTTTTAAAAGCTCCGTCACGGACGTAACATAATGCTGGAGTTGCCCCTATGTTAAAGAGGTTGTGGAATGCTCAAAGACATTTCCGTCATTTTTCGGGTATACAATGTATGTAGCCTAAGGTGTGATGAAATAAAAACAACTATTGTGTCTGTCATGAAATGAGTACAAAAGGTACTTTTGAGAGCTGTTTTTCAGGTCCCGTTTCGACCCGAATGTGCAATTTGTGTAAAAGTCGTCGTAGGGGGCAGCAAACAAAACGTAGTAAATCGTGACGTAATAAACAGGACTCCCGATGCAGCGTAGTATAAACGAGTCCTGTTTATTACGTCACGATTTACTATGTTTTGTTTGTTGCCCCCAACGCCGACTTTTACACAAATTGCACGTTCGGGTCGAAACAGGACCTGAAAAACAGCTCTCAAAAGTACCTTTTGTACTCATTTCATGACAGACACAATAATAGTCGTTTTTATTTCATCACACCTTAGGCTACATATACCCGAAAAATGACGGAAATGTCTTCGAGCATTCCACAACCTCTTTAACATCCTGAGCAAGCCACTTGGTACATGTACATACAAAGTACCACATACTGTCTAAGCAGTGTTTACAAACAGACGTCAAACCTTTACCCAAGATGCACTGGCAAGCATCTCTGGATTCTCACCACCGGTGTGAGCTTTATATATCAGTTAAGTGTGAATTGTCCGACTAGACGTGAGGCTGCCAGATTTGACAGTTTTGTCGGAGGTTTAGTTTAGACACCATGCTATGGTTTGGGGAATAAAAAAATGTGACGACCGGATCTTTACCTGTTCTTAGCAATCATGAGATGGTGTGAGAGACTGTTAATGGAGCGGATGGAAGGGGGAGGTTCTTTTAACACCTTAGCTACGACACCAGTGGGATTATTATGAAGGATGGGCAAAGATCGGGTCATTCAAATCAGGTCACTTTTTTGGAGTGCCCCAGTGTGTTGTTTGTCTTTTGGGGCATTTGCACTATTTTGCAGCACGCTGTAAATGAGTTTTTTGTGTCGAAGGTTACGATCTGTTCCTTAGCTTTCAGAGGATGCAACATTTTCGTAAATGGCAAGCTCACATTATACATATATACAGGGCGTCCTGAAAAAAATGGTGCATGTAAACCCCTCAATTTTTGCTAATTTACAACCAAAATTTTCTGCGGATGTTTACACCATCTTCAAGGTAATAGATTTAGTTTGAGAATACCTTTTGTTTCATTGAGATTGCTTAATTGTAAATCCAAAGATATGTTTGAATAACGGCAAAACCAAGAAACCCATTTTGTGTTTGTACATGACAAACATGTATTACAAGATTATTCCTTCCTCATTGTTGTTTAGTGCAAATGAAAGTAAGTACCCTGTACATACATTGTTATGTACATGTGTAATGTACAAGATGCAAAGTTTAGTTACGCAGCCATTTTGCCTTAATTAAGTACCATAAAAATGCGGTTTTCGTCTGGGGCTTGTCCATTACCAGTTATTAAGAAAAGGGTACCCAGTATCTCACTCCCACATCGATGAAAAAAAAAAGACATTTGGTGGCACAAGACTAGCACGGGAATACTCAGAATGAAAAATTGCGTCCTTGAGGTTAGCAAACAGAAATAGCCCATTTGCTTACATGTACTGGTACATGTACCGGTATGTCATGCAACGGCTTTCGTGCCCCACGCAAAAATCAAAGCTTGGCCTGTATTGGCTGTCCACAGCATTAAACATACACGATACGTGGATGCGACCTTAAATTAGTCATCTACTGGTAATTCTCAAGCTTTCCAACATTTCATTAATTCTTCATGAACATTTTGGTAAAAAAACTGCACCTCTCTCTTCCTTTGTTAAGTCTTTAAAATCAGATGCACTGTCAGACAATAGGCCTAAATTGTCTCAATTCACAAGTGAATCATAAAATGGAAGGCTGTATTGTGTATGCACTTCACGCATACATGTAGGTGCACGGGTATGGCACAAAACAGTTATTTGCTTGTAGAGCCTGAGCTTGACGTCATCAAAATGGGCTTGTAGCAGATCTGCTCCCGACGGCTTTTGTTTTGCTTTTTCTAGCTTTTAGCGGAGGGTGCAAAGCAGCTTTCTAACTTTTTTTATGGATGAAATTCCCCTATATTTAGTTTTCCTTACATTGTGGATTGATTAAAATATATATTATCTGTTACCTGTCTTTAAAATAAATTCATATTAATTAGCGCCTTGAGTACCTAATTGTTGGTAAATACATGTGCTATATGCATGTAAGACTCCGGTGTTATTATTATTGTTATTATTGTTATTATTATTACCGGTATCTTCTAAATTAGTCAATATCTGCCACATTAAAGTGACTGATCTTCAAAATATTATGTTAGGAGGATGTACGTACGAGGTTTGATCCTACATCTACGGTTCATGTAGCACAACATTCCTCTGTCAATTAAACCTTCCTCTATCAAACTTACATTTCTTAATCAACTTGGAGTCCTTTTAAATTTTTGTCTACAAATTTAAAGTACTTTTATATTTTCAAGCCATGTTGAAGGCAGCCTAGAGGTGTGTTCCACTTAATAATTCAACCTGCCTTATGTAGAAATTAGACTCATTAATTTTTTTCAGGAGTGAACAAAAGATTTTAGAGTAAAAGGCATTACGAAAGCAAACAAGAGACTAATGAGGTTACCGTACCAAACAAATTAAAATAATCAAAACCACAGGACAAATTACGACACGTACATGTACATGTATACTGTGACCAAAATGTGCTCAGATTGGCGCGTGTCAAATTTCCTTTCCAGGAACCCAAATTGGGCAAGTCTATGTAATGTACACGCATCCTCCTTTACCTACACCGAGCACTGCATGTTGTGATGTCATGTAATGCAAGACCACCTGGGTACCGGCTCTTGTCCCAACAGTGTTTTGGGTAATTAGCGATGTGTGGAACCGGCCAAATGTACACATGCATCATGTATGTAAACCAAGCTGGGTGGTTGAATATCAAACTGTAATGGGTAAATCATGCGGGCAGTTTGGAATTAACATTTTAAGGGAATCAGTGACCCCAAACGATCTTGAAAATTTATGGCATGGAGGGCCGATTTGAGGTAATAAAAAGCCTAGTGCATAATAAAAAGCCTAGTGCGTGGAGAGTATTTAATTAGTAATAGGGACCGTCAGAAATGGTGCGGGTACGGGATTCGTTATCGGCTCAGAATTTTAAAACCAGCTGGTTACATAGCACATCAGCTGGAGTGGAGGTGCAGTGAACCATTGAAATCAATTTTGAGCTGAAACAAACATAATTTCTGATTCCTCCACTATCTTATTATGCCTAAATTTACAATGTAAGGTCTACAAAACTTGACCATATGTGATGCAATCAAGCTAAATGAGTCGTTTGTTGGGAACTTTCATTTGGAGATTCAGGTCCAAATAGGGCCCCTTCATAACATTACTTCATCATACATGTATCTCTAGGTGTTCCCACTTCCATAATTTGTGAACTAAAGATGGTATCAACATGCGGTTTTCACATCAGTAATGCTGAGATTGTGATCTTTTCAAAACTGTAAAAAAGAAATTGACCAGGGTCGACAAACGACTCATTTAGCTTGATCGCATCAGTATACAAGTCAATATGACCGTAATCTTCTGGGGCATTGTGGTGTAGAATGGTTTCAAGTGTTTACAACTTGAAATTTGCTACTTTAAAATAAGGAAGTTCATTTTTTCCCCCCCGACACTTAAGTAGCGCCATGCAATTAGGCCTTGGTGCCATGAAGATGAAGATGAGGCAAAAGAGATGAAACTGCCAGCTAGGGCACAACTAGAGGAATCTATGCCCTGCATAGATGCTCTAGCTTTTAACCCCCGCGTACTCATCACTTGTTGTACAGGTGCTGACAACCGCTCACGACGCTGTCTGTCCCAAGCTGTCCACACATGCATCACCAACTACGCATTAGAAATTAGAAAATGCACCCCTCAACTACGTATTAGAAATGAGGGATCGACAGACCAGTAAATAGACTGCCATAGACCTTAATGGTAATTACGCGCACTTCCCAAAATTATTTTTAAAAAATACTCACAACTCTCTGAGGCGTTCAAGACATGCATCAAATTAAAGCTTATTTCATCATCTTTCAGTTTCTGTTCAATTTTTGTGGGTTAATCCAATGACTTTTGGGAGAAATTTCCATCCGAAGATGGTCACCCTTAAAATAGTCCTGAAGCTCATTGTCATTTTGAAAAATTATGCCTATGCTCCATTGCAAAATACAGCGCTTTTAAGGCTTCCACCCTTCTTTTTTACAAACCCTCAAGTTCATGACCCACGAAATGCTCTTATACCGAAGAATTTGAGGGCATGATTTGGCCGGCGTAGGTAATTTGGGACCTACGTATTTACTGGTCTGGACCCTGAAAGATGCTGATTGCAAACCCGTCCCTTGCATCATGGCATTAGAAAAAATAACAGCTATCAAAAATAGCCTCGGATATCAATATTTGGAGAGATTTTGTTATCAGCTGTTGGCACAGAACTAAATCTAGCTGTTTGTTCCAGAGAGGAAACGATAATAAAGCTTGCGTGCGATGACAGAGTCCAAGTGTCACTGCTTTCAATTTGAGATGTATAAAAAAAAGCCTATTAAAAAATCAAAGGTGTTTCAAAGAAATGCGAAAAAGTGTTGGTGAGATGGAATGATGAGACCTTTTTAAACCAGTGTTGAAGAATATGTGAATTAGCTGTCATTGTTTCACGTATGCATGTACATTGTATACGATGAGCAACGTACTGGAAACTATCCCAAGGGTAAAAAGGTTTCCTTTTTGTTGTTGTTGAAATATTTCTTTCTAAAGCAAAAAAACAACCCCGAAAAAATGAAAAAACAAAAACCAAAACAATTTTCATTCTTTCATTTCAAATGTTTCCTTGTTTTTCAAAATAATTTGTTTTTGACAACATATGCCTGGAGAACATGCCTATGAGCCCAAAAATGAAATCAAAACCAAACAACCACCTATAAACAAAAAGGAAAAAAAAACCTGTAAGGAAACAGATTTCAGAATATATTTTGGAAACATTTGTGCATGGAACCCATGAAAGACCCTATATGAAACTACGTGTACAACCAAACAACTTATACTCTTAAAAAAAGGTCATTGTCTTATTTTACAAAAATTTTAACTTTCCCAAAATTGTCAAAAATAGCATTGAGTATTTGTGTACTTAAATAATGTACATAAAACCAACACAGATTTCACATTTATGTGTATTTTAAGGCACGACAGATACCGTTCACTAAAAGTTGCTGATTACACCGTAACGCTTTAAAGGGACACTGGGTCCTGGAACAGCCCAATTGGGCTACAAAACTTTGAACGAGATGATGTTAAGCGGAAAAAACATTTAAAAGTAGGATATAAACATCCACACAACTTTCCTTTCAAAACTGGGCGTTTTTGTGTTATTCCTGTATTATGCATGCGAGAATGAATTTCAGGGTCCACTTTTGTGACCTCATAAATTCGAGCTGTTTGGATGCTGGTTGTGATTTCATTCGTAAAAGTGTTCGCCTGTTGCGGATGTTGAAGGAACAACTTTTTTTTGCATTGGTGATTGGTCACCGCTGTTCCCGAGACACACAACATGTATATATCGTACACTGAGAATGACACGAAAAACGTATTCGTACTCCGTTGTGTCCGATGTAAACAAGTGGTTTTTTTTCCCTCTTTTCTCGGGAACAGTAAGACATTAGGTTGGTTTCCTTTCAACCAGATGTTTGAAATAGGCTAAGTAAACAATCCAAAACATGACATTTTCGGGGAATTCATGACCTAGTGCCCCTTTTTAAAGCCCTTCAGACAACTTCTAGGTTTGAGTTTTTTTTTTTTTTTTTGGACGAGTACCCGGGTACCCGTTTTTTTTACTTCAGTAGGGTACCCGGCTCCCGTACCACCCGTAAATTATGCACACCATTAATCCACACCCACTCCTCATCCACAAATATCACAGTGTCCGTGCATGTCTGTGTGTACACGCATTCACGTTATGTACTCAGTCTCTCACTCACACCAAATCTCAGCTGCAATTAATCAGCGCATGTTGCTGGAAAATAATACCGGCCTGAATGTTCCTGAATACATTGAACCCATCTATACTCGGCCTTTGGACTCGAAGTGGCCGCAATTTATCATTGGAATTATCGGTCGATGAGCAAGCTAATGTTGTGCACCTGGTACGCAGGGGGAACCATGAAATTTGGTTTTCCCGGACATTTGTGGCATGTTTGTTTGTTTTTTGCGGACAAAACTTGATGAAAGTCTTTGGACACATTCTGACTATATCAGTGTTTTAGAACCCTGCTCCAGTCAATTTCTTTGTTCAATTTCTTTGTTCAAAAAAAAAAAAAATGTTATAAGGCCAAAAAAAAAAATTAGTCGGTCTCTGGTCAGCGCGCGCGTCGATTTTAATCATGCGCATCAACCTTTATTTTTCTTCAAATTGTCCGCGGTAGCTCCTTCAGCGCCCTCTATTGCCGCACCTCAAATTTTTGAATCAAGGAATGGGGAAATTGCACCAAGGCAAATGATGGAGGGCACCAAGGCAAATTATGGAGGTCCCCAATGTATATGAGGACACAACAAAAGCAAAATAGTATCCACCTTGCCTGTACAATCCAAGCTTGAAAAAAAAAAAGGTAAAAAAAAACCAAAACGCGTTGCCGCATCAATTCCGGAACTTTAGTCTGACCAGAGACCAAATATTTTTTTTTTTTGGCCTAATGTCAGTTTCCCGATGTGGTTCATGTGAAAACTTATCAGTTTTTTGTAAAAAAAAACTAGTGAAATAAATCAGATTTTGTTAAAAAATGTTGAAAGAGGCTTTTAATTAATTGAAGGTTGTTGGCACTCTTATGAATATGAAAGGGTAATTTTTTTTTCTTCCAATTGTATGTTTCCTCCTCAATCTTCAATGAGGCGTGAAGTTGTAGTCTGCCCACATATGCTAATTTTTTTGTCCATGCCTACTGGGTGCTTCCATGCCTGAGTGTGTTTTTGTGGCCGATGTCTTGCACATGTCCTGACGTCAAGTTATTGAACCGTGTTCTCAAAATGTTAAATTAACAACATTTTTTATGCCACATTCACTTCATCCGTGGCATTTTTGTTCTCATGAAATTGGGCCCAGTGTATAATCAAAAATGCATTGTGCAATTTAAGGTTGGGGTGTTAGTTGCGAACAATCTCTGTGAATGCGAATTTGGTACGCTTCACCAACCATAGACTGTATGATTAAACGTACGCTTCATCAACCATTGACAGTATGATTAAATGCATGTAACCGGAATTCCTCTAATTTGCACAGAGTTCAACTTCAAGGTAAGATGTATGTTTGATAGGATAATTATGTTATGTTGTTACAGAAATTAGGGGTGGAGCTAGCTTTCAGGAAACAGAGAGTTGATATGGAGGGGGGGGGTTGAGTCTAAGGCTAGGGGTGCATGCCCCCGGAATTTTGTGAAATATACGTTGTTTTCTCCTGCATTCTGAGACAATTAGTGAATAAATGTAGGAACGTAAGAATTCTGTTTGTTATTTTTGGCCCCATTTTATAGTATAAGATTAGTCAGCGGCTGAACTGGGGGGGGGGGGGGCCTCTAGATCCACTACAGTCTACTCTGCATATGTGATGATTGTACATGTATGTAAAGTAGGGGTCTGATGAACTGGAGAAAAAAACAAACATGTTAAAACATGTAGCCTAAGGCTTCTTCTCATTACAACAGGTGCATATTGAGTGTATTTGAACGTATGTAAAATTACATGTATGAATACACATATGTTCGTACCAATGGAGGTTATTCACCGAACAGGATATGCATAATGTTCAGTGTGGCATAATTGTAATGGCGTGTGTCAAGCTTAAATGTACACGTGTTAAGGTAATATACAACATTTGCAGACATACCAAATTATCATAAAATACCTGACTGTTATTGTAGTCTGTGCTGTCATTTTCAAGAAAAGTGGAATTTGTTTAAACTGATTTTTATGCCCCGCGGCGAAGCCGAAGGGGCATACTGTTTCCGCCTTGTCCTTCCGTGGGTGGGTGGGTGGGTGGGTGGGTGGGTGGGTGGGTGGGTGGGTGTGTGTGTGGGTGTGTGTGTGGGTGGGTGGGTGAGCTTGTCTTACATACGCAGTGTGGACTTCCGAACAAAACACGTCCACATAATGTAGGTAGCACCGACGTTGTGTGGACTTGCCCACGTCCACACAGTGTTTCCCCATTTCTGGAAAACAGGTTTAGAGGCATTTTTGGGTTAGGTTTATCTGTAGCAGAATGAAGAGAAACACTATAGGGAATCATAGAAAAAAAATTGGGTTGTAAGAGTTTTCACAGTTTGAGAAAAATGAGTTTTTCCACTGGTGTTCCTTAACTACACGAAAAGAAAGGAAAGTCCACACAAGGTATGTGAAACAAGTCACAGTGTGTGGGTGTGTGTGTCCGGACAAATCTTGTCAGCGCGATAACTTGAGAAATACTTAACATATGAACTTCAAATTTGGTTTGTGGATTGTTCTTGGTAATCCTAAGAAGCCTTTCGCATTTGGGGCCAAAAGGCCAAAGGTCAAGTTCACAGTGGCTAAAACAATAGAAATCTTGTCAGCGCGATAACTTGAGAAATACTTAACATATGAACTTCAAATTTGGTTTGTGGATTGTTCTTGGTAATCCTAAGAAGCCTTTCGCATTTGGGGCCAAAAGGCCAAAGGTCAAGTTCACAGTGGCTAAAACAATAGAAATCTTGTCAGCGCGATAACTTGAGAAATACTTTACATGTGAACTTCAAATTTGGTTTGTGGATTGTTTTTGGCAATCCTAAGAAGCCTTTTGCATTTGGGGCCAAAAGGCCAAAGGTCAAGTTCACAGTGGCTAAAACAATAGAAATCTTGTCAACGCAATAACTTGAGAAATACTTTACATGTGAACTTCAAATTTGGTTTGTGGATTGTTCTTGGCAATCCTAAGAAGCCTATTGCATTTGGGGTCAAAAGGTCAAGTGTCAAGTTCACAGTGGCTAAAACAATAGAAATCTTGTCAGCGCGATAACTTGAGAAATACTTAACATATGAACTTCAAATTTGGTTTGTGGATTGTTCTTGGTAATCCTAAGAAGCCTATTGAATTTGGGGCCAAAAGGTCAAGGGTCAAGTCCACAGTGGCTAAAACAATAGAAATCTTGTATTTATTCTGAGATTATAGGGATTAGGGATTAATTCATATAAAACCTAGAGAAGACACTAATGCTGTCAATGAATGTTCCATGTGACCAAGGTACATGTAAGTTGATGTTAAAAGAGTGGTGTTATGTCATGGGAACAGTCACGGTTGCGGGGCATTTGTGTTTGTAAACACACCTGACTTGTTTTTTTTAAATACTGCCCACAGTTTACCACCTAAGCTTTCGTAGAGCTACTTCATCTGATGAAGCACCGGTAATTGTAGCTACAAAAGCTTATTTTTATGCACATTTCCACTCAAGTTTGTCATTTAAAGTGCTGCCTTACTTTTCCATTTGATTCTCTTTCCTAATACCCACAAATCCTCATTTTGACCTCTGCCTAGTTCTGTCTCTTATTTTTCATGAAAGTCAACCAAGATGAGACCAATGAATTCCCACTGATCTCAATCCTCGCTCTGTCCTAAGCTGGCAGATTATTACATGTATGCGCATAGCCCGGTCGACTGGACTCCATAATGCGATTCATTCTCCATTGATTTTTTTCCTTGCCCTGTTTCCACACAGAGAAAAGGTCATATACAGTAGCTCATCACATTAACCTGTGTGAGCTTTCATGTTTTTGAATTACTGGGAACACTGTCATGGTGAGGTTGAAAAAAGGGGAAAAAATGAAATATATAAAGAAAAAGAAAATAGAGAGAAAAAAGGTCTTTTTATGAGTCTCTACATTTTGTATATCTGGGCAATTCCAGCATTATGAAAGGATGCGTAATGCCCATGAATAAGCCAATCAATTACCATGATATGTAATTGATGATTCCCAGAATTGATCTAAAACTCTAGTCTGTAATCTCCTCGAATATTATTAGATGATGGATGTATAAGATATATGAGAAATACATTTTCATGTTTATTACATAAGGCCCCAAAAAAGTCTCCGGTTTCTGGTATAGAGCTTGCCCCAAAAGTGGTGCGGCGACGCGGCTTTTTTTTTTTTGGTAATTTTTTTATCTTCAAATGTCGGCTGATGACTGCAAATGGTGCTAGACTAAATTTAGTGCAAATATATGGGAGTCCAGAGAGGCTACATAAAGCTTATACTCGATCGTAACCCCATCTAAAAACACGTTAAAATTGTGCAGCAGCAGAATTCCAGTCAAACCAGTGAGTTTGGCGGTTTTGAGACATCATCTTACATTGAAAAAAAAACCTTTTTCATTTTGCCGACGTGCATGGCTACGGTGACGCGCGCATACCAGAAACAGCAGACGCTTTTTTTTGGCCTAATGCTGGCATTGCCTGTCTCTCTTTTGAAAATTTATCAGAAATTGCAATCAACATCATTTTTCAGAATGCATGCATCTTTGCCACAGGTCTTCTGACTAGAAAATGGGACAGAGAAAATGTAGCTTTTTAGGGGAAGATGGGCCAAAAACTGTTGGTCTACCAACTTGGCTGTCAAGCCCAAATGCTGCAGTGGTTTGCCAAGGTGTAATTTGGGGGTTTTTTTTGGGGGGGGGAAGGGGGAAGGGGGGAAGGGGGGGGGAGGGGTGTGGGGAGGGGTGTGGGGAGTGGGAGGGGGGACGGCTTATGTCAGAAGTCATTAAATGACATTGTTCATGTATTGCAGCTAGTGATCACATCCTGGGAATCTTGAACAATGGGGACTTCACTCAGATAAGATGCAGCAGTTTATCATACTGATGTATTATCAAATTCAATCGCACGGCGGAGCTGAAAAAAATGAAATCTGAATTTCAAAACACTGGGAAAGTATGGAACAAATTAAAACAGTGTTCATGAAAACACGTTTGATTTTTTTGTCATGTGATAGCGGTACATGATATACAATTAGCAACAAGGAGGTATTTTTGTCTAAGTCAAATTAATCAACTCATAAAAAAAAAATTAGCAATATTCCATCTCCCTCATTTTTATCAATATCCATTTCCTTGGTAAACTTGAACTGTTGTAAGGTCACCATTTCTGCAGGTACTCAATTATGCAAATTATCATGGAGCTGGTCATGGAACAGCGCACTTAGAATGTAAATTATTATGATATGCATACTATATCAATAACTTGTTTTCCTATTAAAAAATTAAGAATTAATTAGAAGTCTGTTCTATTCGACAAACTGCGCTGCCAATTGAATTTTTTTCCAATGGCATAGATTGGATCCAATTTGTGGGAGGGTGTAAAGGGATTTGGGGAGGGGTCAGGGAGGGGGGGGGGTCAGGAAGGAGGGAGGGGTGTACTTTTGCTGCTTTTGGTCAGAATACTCAGAGATATCTACATATGTATGTGTACATACTGGCTTTAAAGTCAGGCACAGACTTCCAAGAACTATTAACATGTACAGTGTACAACATTGCCTTATCAAGATTGTAGTTTTATTTTTCTGTCACACTGAAAGTTGATTGAATCTGGAGTGTTGAATTGTAACACTCAACAATTGATGCATTGCACAATGCAAATGACCAGATGTTTTCCATGTACAAATGAATATTTATTTGAATCCTGATGCAAATCTACCCTTTCCTATATTCTCAAACTAATCTCAATCATCCTTGATGGGATATGTGCAACATGCACTTCAGTTCTACATATGGTACATACCTGTGTACTGCATTATTCACGATGTACATTCCAGGGAAAGACAAACGTGAGAAATTCGGAATTTTGTGATGTTGAATACCCAAACCTACATGTAAGACAGCACCAAATTAAAGAGGATGACTTAAACAGACAGCTTAACTGATAAAAAACAGTCACAAAGCAAACTAGAGCTATGTCTGTTCGAACAGAACATAGGGCTTTTTCGCATTTTACAAATATTTACGTTATGTTTGTCCTTTTGCATTCACTTATTAGAGTGATTGATACAGGTTGTTCAAAATGCTTAGAATAATTCCAAAAATAAAGCTTTATCACATGACGTCACATGCCCTGCAATGACGTCATCTTGACGTCAGTGCACAACTGGTCATTGTGGTCTTGGTTTGTGCCAAGTTTGAAGTCAATCCGATAAAAGGAAGTGTAACATTTCTAAAGCAGAATATAATTTTAAATATTAAAAAAAATCCATAAAAAATCAACCGATGATGTCATCGTGACATCACACATTTTTCAAAATTGTGTCCATAGCTCTTACCTAACAAACATAATACAAAAAGAATTTAGCATGTTGCGTTTGTGAGATATGGCTTAAAGGTCCAAAAAGTCAAAAATTCATATAAAATAGCACGATGATGTCATCATGATGTCACCTCAATTTTTACCTATAACACATCCCGGCCTACCTACATAACAAGTTTCAACCCAATCGGACTTACAGTTCTGTAGATAAAGGACTTCAAAATACGCACGTTTGTGATGATGTCACGTGACCCATGATGACGTAATCATGATGTCACTCTTCAGGACACAACTTGCTATAAGGACAGTGCACATACCAGTAGGCCCCCTATGCTTAATTTGAATGATGTATAACATTGATAAATTGCAAAAGTGGCGTGTACAAAATTGTGTACAAAGTCTATGGGTTTTTTTGTGGGAAAAAATGGATGCTACTGAGTACAGTCAAGCGGATGGGGCTGTCAATGTTCGAATAACTTAGCGTTCGATTATTTGAAACTTCGTTTGGCTGAATATTCGAAACTCGCCAATCAAGTTTACACATGCCAGCTGCAACTAAAGTTGTACGCAATTAAAGCGCGTCTGATAAAATTTGCATGCAGCGATTGATATAATGGGCTGCCAAGGGCTTTAACCTGCTAAAAGGATGAGAACAGCGAACCGTCATCAACAAAAAAGTTACTTCTGACAATAAACTGTTGCAACTGTACGGAGAAAATAACATCCAGAGTCGTGACGTACCTGTTTTTTTTTTTTCATTCGAAAAGTTGAACCGGTAAGAACCTAATGATGATCGAATATTGGGTATTTTCGGGACAGCCCTAAGGCTGGGAGTAGTAATGAGTTGTGAATTCCTGAAACTCCAAATGAAACTGTCAAACCTTGATGGATGTGTAGAAGTCTTCCCACCTAATCCCACCTCAATACATCACACAGAATTATTTACCCCTGTGAGATGCTAGCTCTGCATACTTTGCCTGTAGATAATTTTGTTGTTTATGCACCACAGAATTCTCATCAATCAGATAAAAAAAAATGTGTCGGTTGGAATTTTTTTAAGGGAGAGATTTGCTTTTGCTGGAGTCAGAGACTCCTATAAATCATTGAATTTATAGGTTAGATTAAATGGTGGGAAAGAGTTTACTTAAGAGCCCGTACGAACTTTTCTTGTGATATTAAAGACAGGGTAGTATTTGGTATGTAATGATGATCTCTTGGAAGAATTGTGGTTAGATTATTAATTAGATTATTGTCATAATTTTCAGAGCACAAGATCTGACTGTTCCACTGGTGGATCTTTGGGGGGGGGGGGGGGGTTGTGGCTGGGCCCACATTGGGGTCCCACAGGGGACATTTTAAAAAATAAAATTGATTTTTGTTTTTATTAGGCCACAAAAAAAGTCTCCGGTTTCTGGTATGCGGGCGCATCGCCGTAGCCATGCGCGTTGGCAAAATAAAAAAACACGTGTTTTTTAAACGTGTTTTTAGATGGGGTTACGATCGGGTATAAGCTTTATGTGGCCTCTCTGGGCTCCCATACATTTTGCACTAAATTTAGTCGGGCACCATTTGCAGTCATCAGCCGACATTTGAAGGAAAAAAAAGAAGAAAAAAAATTAGTCGGGCACCATTTGCAGTCAATCAGCCGCCATTTGAAGGGGGGGGGGGGGGAAAAAAGCGTCGCCGCACCACTTCTGGGGCGAGACTTTTTTGGGGGGGGTCTTATTTACTAGAAAAGTAGTGAAAACAACTTCTTAAAATCAGTACGCTTGTCAACTCTTCCCTTTCCCTCCGGGGATTTCTGAAAATTTAATTGAAATAACGAATAGAATAATTAGGAAAAGAGAGGCCCCTAGCATCAAATTAAAGGTCCCCCTACCCTTTTCCTTTTTACAATGGCAGGCAAGTCTAAACCTCTAATGACAAATCCTAGTTGGTGCACCACCGTCTTCATGCTCCTAAACTCCCCTCCCCCCCTTTAACAATCTGGTTCTGGATCTGATGTTGATGGACTGTTGTACAATTACACATTTCTTTGCGACTGTTACATGTACCTCCCTTGAATTTAGGTATTCTCATGATTGTCAGACTCAGAGCACACTGTGACAGTCATTGGAATGTCAAGTTGACACTGTTGGTTCTTCTCGCAACCGCTAATCTTGAAGAGTTGGTCGCTTCACACTGTGTGCACTATTACTTCTCCAAATTTACTTTAGGCTGCTGAAAATAATAACGAACACGTTTTTCCAGAGTTCTTAAAATTATGTGTATTATTTTTTTCTTCTTATAGGAAGGCCAAGGGTTGGAGCTTTCTCAAATCAATGACGTCCGCAAAGGCATTGCACCCAAGGTAAGTGAACTAATTGAAATGACCATTGTTTTACGTTGGTGAAATTAATTCCAGAAATGCCGAGGAAATGCAGATTAGAATGTGTCCCTCGGGGAACGAGCAAAACATCCATAGGGTAAGGAATGTGGGCGATTGTAAAGTAACGGGCCCTGTTGCTATAAGAGAACAGAAATCCACTTTTAATTTATTGGACTCACAAAACTAGTTAGCCACATTTACATGTATAACCAACAGGAGTTTTGTAGATAGAGGGCAGGGTTTGGATTTTTTTGAGCTAAAGTTTGGGGGTAAAACGACGGTGAAGACGACAACACGAAAATAAAGATGGCGATTACTGTGACGCACTCTGAATACATGTACACAAAATCACGCTGAGAACATATAAAACATCTAAAGGAATGTCGTGATCGAAACATACCGTACGTGTATAATCGTTGGTTTGCAATTGAAAGCGCAGTATTAAGAGAGCGGTTCAAGCTGTTGCCAGATTCATCCTTGCTTGAACTTGGCTGTGCATGTCTCATGAACCTTGCTCTTTGTGTACAGAGTTTGTTTTTTCCTTCTTTTCATCTTACTCTTAAGTGATGCATCTTTCCAAAGAAAGACCTTGGCCTTTAGGTACCGGGTATGTTCACCAGATGATTTCATTAGTGTGCTCGGAATAGACTTTTCATCGGAAAATTTGATCATCTTACGTAAACTCGGTGTAAAATGCAGCTTTCTCTCGGTGCACAACTCTTGTGTAAATTACATGTAATTGTGCATCTTGAGATAACATAGACATTTTACAGTGCTTTTAATAAAGACCATATACATGTGAGACCAAATTTAACAAAAGCTTTATATTTTAGATTGCACTTAAGGAGTTGGGGCTAGTGGGTCTTTGGGGTAGAAGCTGTTGTGTACAAAGTCTATGGAGAGTCAAGACAATTTTCTAAGTATTTTTTAACTAAATTGGAAATGTTTCTCAGTCCCAGATTCATGTCTTTTCAACATTTTTGCAATGACTGACCTTTATTGTGATGATATATGAGGAAAAAAAGTGGCGTCATTTTGCAACATTTTTTCCAAAGAGAACTTTAGAATAAAAGTACTAGTTAACAGGAAAATTGCAAGGTGAAAGAAAACAGTTACATTCAAATCTGTTTTAGAGGGTTTGGACTGAATGGCCAATTTTTTTTTTTTCACAAGTTTTGGAAATCAATTTTCCATTTCTGTCCTGTCCTGTCATTATGAATATGCATTATGTCAGTCCAACACGAACAAGCACAATGTAGGTCAGGGTTTGCACCGCTGTCCCGGCCCCGCGTGACGCCAGCAATCAGGGTCACCCGGTACCGGACCGGCGAGCTGCTGTCATGGTTACCATTGCCGGGGCAACAGGGATCCCTGTCATCTATGGGATGATCCCCCCTCTGTGGTTATCGCCGATGCTTCTTCTGCCTCGCATGGCAGCACTTTTGAGCTCAATTGAACCCCATGGGTCCTGGCGTGCCAGTGATCTGATTCAACACATTATACGTGTATACATGTATACATTTCGTACATCAACGACACAAGTACATGTGCCATGTGTACATTTCTCTGGAAAAGTCTTGCGCTTGGGATGCAATCTTTGAAAGTCAGTCACAAGTGGAAAAGAGATTTTCAGGCACCCGACCTTCGAATCTGGGACCCAGTTACACGGAGATGCTAATTACGGAATATCTGTTGAATAGCAAGAAATTATTTGCTGAGCAAAGGCAGGTTACCAAGTTGAATGTCGCAGGTTGTCTACTGCTTTTAACTGGTTCTCAAATGAATTTTACTAAGAACATGGTGTTTGTACTTACATGTATAATAATAATAATAAACCATTCTTGTAAAGCGCATTCCGTCAATAAGACCCCAATGCGCTGTACAGGCATAATAACATGTACAATAAGAGTAAATCTTTAAAATTATAAGTAATACACAAAAACACGGCATATGTAAACAAAAACCAACACAAATTGACGAGAATGGTTGGCTGTAGAAATGTTCAAAGTCAAAGGATAAGCAGATGGGTTTTGAGTAGAGTCTTGAACAGTTCCAGTGATTTGGCATTTCTGAAATGAGTTGGAAGCCGGTTTCAGAGTTTGGGAGCTGTATATGAGAATGATCGCTGGCCGTACGTTACAGTGTTCGCAGTTTGTCGTTGTACTTCAGAGTTGAACCTGTCAATCTAATCGCAATCTTTGAACATTGAATGGTCTTGGGCTACATACTTTCTGAAATGTCCAGCTGAAAGTGAAAGCCAGGTGCATGTACAATGTAAGAAGATAGGCAGTGGACCACTAACGTCACCTGGCCCCTGGATTGGTCTCTCAGTTCTTTGTGAAAGACATTATTTATTGAAAAGTGGAGAAAGAAAAGGGGAAAAAAAAGATCAGTGGCGATGTTTGCACTTTTTGGTGATGGTGAAAGTCACATCTCCTGGAAAGACAGTTCAGGGGCCGAAGAAAATTGTACTCCTGTTTTGTGAGTGTTTGCTGCTCATGTTGCAGGAGACGTAAACAAATTCATCTTTGATGAGGTAGGAAGTTAATCCATCCTTTCAGCGCTTTCTCCTTAAGGATGTAAGAAGCTGTTGCCTGATTGGGATTGAGGTAAATTGTTGCTTGTGGAGATGACAACCAGATGGGGTCCTGAGTAGTCTACACACCCCTGAGAGTAAAGTGGGAGGGGGAAAGGGAGGGTGGAGAAGAACGGGTGATAGGAAGAAGCATCGTGTTGCTTAGCAGCAAGCAGATGGAAGGTGTACATTGTATGTATCCACCACAGTAAGAGTAAACCTATACTCGTTTGTTGTTGTCAAGCAAACATCCAAATAAGGGAATAAATATGTGCTTGGCCAGTATTAAAGGGAATGTACAACATTTGCTTTTGCTGCAATTTTTGGAAATAGATGGATTTGGAGGATTAATATGTTATAGCAAATAATTTTGAAATGACTTGTTTCACGTTTTGGGCTTGTAGATGCTTGGAAAAACCATGAAAACCAATCGTATTCTTGTAGTCTGGTTCCCTGACCCACTTTAGATGAAACGGAGCAATCATGACTTTGGGAAATTGTAAGGTCAGAGAATCAGTCTTAGCAGGCTTGTACCCCTTCACAGGTGTGTAAACAATTGCAAAGAAAATGCGGAATAACTAAATATGAAAAAAATTAGGAGCAGTTTTTGAAAAAAGCCAGTTTTCTCCAACGCTGGTCGGCCGACCAGCATTGGAAAAATACCATTTTTCTTGAAAATGACAGCACACCAGGAGTCACAATTTTACAAGATGCTTTACACTGTCATTCCCTAACAATCTAGTGAGGTTTTTCGTGATTATTTGATCATTTCGTTTTGTGATGTTTGCAAATGTTGTATCTTCCCTTTAAACAAGTAGGCCTATGTTTATAAACCAGCTAGCAGCCTGGACGCGGAAGGCTCGGGCATTATCTGCATCCAGGACCCGAGCCGGTTTTAAAGATACTTGTTTAATACCGGCCAAGCACTTATTAATTCACAATAAATACCTTCTGTTCAAAAAGTCGAAACAACTCAAAAATTCACAAATTTCCAATGATTTTGTTTAACTATTATATGTCATGTTTTGTGCAACACCCCTCTGGCCGTGTCGATGGTATGTGCCTCGCGTGCAGTGCTAAAAATCTCCTTAGATGTATATGGAAATTGGTGCGTACGGCGTGTACTGTGCGATGTGGCGCAGAACGCAGCGGTGTTTTACCAGCGGTTTAAAACCACCTACATGTATGTGATGTGCTCTCGACCAATAGGAATTGGTAAACTGTCTCAAATATTTATGAATAAGTCTTAAAACTTTTCCATTTCAACAAGGAGGTACATTGCATACATGTACATGGAGGTACTTTGTTTCAGCTGCTTTTCTTTTCAGAAGCCAAAAATGTATCATTATGTAATGTACATGTATGCCCTTTCGTTCATTCATACTTGTGCAAACTTTGTGCCTGCAACGATACAGGTACATGTAGCTCCTGCTTTGTAGAAACGCTTGAGAAAAAGAGTCCTTCGAATTTGATTTTTGTTTTGAGAGGTTTACTGCTGACAGACAAGACTGTTTGTTTAAAATGGCTATCAGCAGTGCTGCTCTGCCCAGTAGGTCAAGGAACAGGGAGCGTATTGCCATTAACTCCCATGCATCTCAATCATAAAATAATCTTCCTGCAGCCCTACTAAGACAAATTAATCAAAGAGAGAAAAGGTTGCACAGTACTCCTGACATTTAGCAGACTGTCAGTCCCGGTGTTTGCACTGTGCCGGGATCAATTTCTTGCAGCTGCTAAGCAGAGAATATTACTTAGCAAATATGTGAGGCATTCTGGCAATATTATGAAACGGAACTGGACACAGGCTATAGTGGAGAAAAATGAAAAGAAAAAAAAACCCGAAATGGGTTGATTTTTTTTTTTTTTGATTTTCAAATTTAAAGACTATATTTATAATCTTGATAGGTCTACTACATATATTTAACATCGAAAAACAAAACTACCGATTTTTTACGAAAAACCTTACTAGGATGTTGGTAAATGACAGTCTAAAGCATCCTGTAAAATTATGGCACCAGGTGTGAAGTCATTTTCAAGAAAAGTGGTATTTTCTATAAATTTCCAACTGTGGTCGGCCGACCACCGTTGGAAAAACCAAAC
Source organism: Patiria miniata (assembly GCF_015706575.1). Classification (NCBI taxonomy): domain Eukaryota; kingdom Metazoa; phylum Echinodermata; class Asteroidea; order Valvatida; family Asterinidae; genus Patiria; species Patiria miniata. The sequence goes on along the minus strand of NW_024037074.1, from coordinate 1,288,384 downwards.
TATTTTTCAACTACTGCTCCAAATGTACCTTTTTTTCAGTCCAAATTTTGTTTGCTATTCGTTACATGTTCATGAACGGGTGCAGGCCAGTTAGACTGGTTCCATTACCTTACAATTTTCCGGCATCTATAAATTGATCCATTTCATCTTTAGTGGAGTCAGGGAACCAGACTACTTGATTATGTTTGTTTTTCTTGTTTTTTTCCAGCATTTTCGAACACAAAACTTTAAACAAGTCAATTTAACAATATTTGATGAACCCCTCAAAATAGTTCATTTCTGAAAATTACAGCAAAAGCCAATGATGTACATTCCCTTTAATTTCATTTTCATGTCTGCAAAACTCAAAACTATAACCTTTTTCTCAGTATTTTACTTTTTTGACAACTTTAAACAGCCGTAACTTGTCAACAGAATGTCCGATTGTAGTAGGCCTACAACAAACAGTATTGTAAGTTGAATTTTATTCTCGTTTCTGATGCATGTACCGGTACCTGCAAACCCTCATTTTTACCTCTGCCCAGTTCTGTCTCATTTTGCCAGAACGCTCACATTTATGTTCTATTATAAGTATTCTTACTCAGAATATTGAAAGATAAAAACTTGTTAGGGCAATTTGGTTATTTGCATATCTGCACCGTAAGGCTGCAGAGAAGAACAGATTGGAACAGGAAGTTAAAGAGACACAGATGTTTTTGAAGGTAACAGTTGTCAGATGGTTAAAAATCTGGCGTCAGTATTCCTGCCCTCGGCTCATTTGCTTAAATAGCGAACAGTACTTGCATTTCAAATTTCGTGCAGTACATGTAAATAGGAGATAAAAAGGTGCATGTATACATGTACATGTACATGATGTATGCTACATGTCGAATATGACATCAAAGATCGGGACCCAATTTCATGGCTCTGCTAAACCACAAAATGCCGTGCTTACGATCACCATGTTGTGCTAACTGCGCTAGCAAAAACATCCCGTGCTAACCCTGTAAGCACAGAATCCTTAGTTACGGGATGTATGTATGCATGCGAAGAAGCTAGAATTCCTTGCTAACCTATGAAATATGCTTACCATAAGCACAGAATTTTCTGCTACTGCTACAGTAAGCAGGGACTTTCCAGTTTCCACTAACGGTAAGAGCCATGAAATCGGGCCATGGAGTTCATGCATGTTTGGATAATATACAAAAGTCTCACAGAAAGTCTTTAAAAAAAAAGTGTCCTTCTGTGGATGGATGCGTTATTAAAACATGATATGTAGACGTGAATTTAAAAAAATAAAATGGAATGCCAAGTAAGGTTTGAGTTTCGTGAGCTTGATCTTACATTTTATGATAAAGTGCGCTTTCATCAAAACATTGAGTGTTTTTAAGGAGTGAAATTGACTCGTGCCATTACATTAAGTCAGTAATGCTTTTCTTTGGATTTTCACATGGAAATATCGATCAGGCTTCGAGTCCTGGTCATCAATGCTGAGAGCTTTCGGTCATTACAGGTTGGGGCAAATATTTTAAACGCTAATGACGCTCAAACATAACCCCCCACCTTCAAGTCGCAAAACGCCACAGTGTTTTGTTAAAGTGAAACTGAGATTTTCCATCTTCCTAGACTTATCCAGACGGTTGTTTGGTAATTTAATTAACTGTGGTTGCCTGGCCGGGTTGAGCGTGCCTCCCTGTATACAGATGAGCTTTTAAAGACCCCTTCCCCCCTTGAAAGCATGCTTAATGCAAGGCTGGGCAAATGAGCCCAGTGGGTTGGCAAACAAAAGCCTAAATATCCAGAGACGGGGCCAGTTATGGGATGATGAATGCCGGGCCTGTCATAAACCATAAACTCTGTTTGTTCTTTGGCTCTCTTGAGAAATATAATTAAGCACGGGCGTCGCCGTCTTAATCTTGAGGAGGAAGTGAATACACGGAATGACGGCCGGGACTCACATCATTTTAATATTGTTTTCTTTTGCTTTCTTTTGTCTGCCGGCGCATACACGAGACAAAAAAGGTTTCCGACTTTGCATTCTAAAACATGTTCCTTAAATTTATGTAAAATGTCATCCACATATTAAATGTCAACAAATTCAAAATCTTCTGGCAGCAGACATCAGTTGGTTTCGGAGCTGATTTGCTTGTAAGCTGTCAGCGCTCAAGCAGTGTTGTTAATTCTTTGTATTGGATTGTCATCCAATATCCACAATAATTCCACATACTATTAAAACCGGTAGCAAAAGAAATTGATATTCTTATTTTGTGGATTTTGTCCTCCCAGAAGTTTTTTTGCCAATGCGTAAATGTGTTTGGCTACAATGGGACCCGATGTAAATGAAATGTTACAACACACTTTTTGATATCTTGAGGTTTTGTACCCTATGGAGTTTCAAACTCAAACATTTACAATTTTGTTTTCTTTCTGGAAACTGTCCTGCACATAATCTGTAATTTACACCTTGCAGCAAACGCCTTTCCGAAGTACCGGTACATGTGATCTACATACCCGTAATCTGCTGGCAAACCATCATTTTTGTTCATCTGAAAGCATGCATACAGCTTTCAAATCGTATACATTAGTGTTATTTAGGAGAAAAATTACATGTACCATAAATTACTAAGTTAATTAACTCGTCGCCCACCATCCGTTCCTACTCTTGTACATGCAAATAATTGCTAAACTATCCATTAGTTATAAGAGTACCCTGCAAATGTCACCTGACCATTCTAAATTTGTATGCATACATTGTAGTAGAAACATTTATTTCAATGTTGCCATTTCCACACAATAAAATGTTACAATGCCGTGTAAACATATTATACAGAGCAAAATGCAATGAATTATGTAATTGTGTATAATAATGTACATGGATCAATACTAGAACAAATTTACGACAACATTTAGGTATAACTATAAGGTGAAGCGTCACGCTTTTGTACCCTAACCTATCGACAGATAAGTGGACATGACCAAGAAAAACAGAGACAGTGACAAAGGACAAAATGGACAACAGTGAGACACACAAAGACACAACCTAGAAAAACACAAACTGGTATGAGACGAGGGCATACATCTAGATTCATAAATTATAACTAGTTGTTCGAATAAGAATTGAGTAGATGTGATCTAAGATTTTTAACAAAGACAGAGAAGGAAGGTGCTGATTTTAAGAAGTTATCTAGACTATTCCAGTATGAAAATGTACCGAGGGGGGAAAACAAACACAGTGAATATACATTGTACCTTTGTACATGTATGTAATTCACAGGGTATGGAATGTCTTGACAATCGTCTTGTACATACATGTACATGTTGGCTAATTCTGCGAACAAAACAAGATGTCATTTGGAGGTGGGACCAGGCTCGCGAATGTTGATCCGAACAGTGTACCCCGGTACATGCAAATGTATAGATTGGAGTACATGTACTGTTATGTGCATGAACCGGTACCTGCAAATGTGAATATTTTCATTAGCTGAGCCATTTTATTAGTGGTAGTTTTGTTGGGCCCATTAACTTTTAACTCCAGTGGCTTTTTTAACATGTATTTGGAGGCCGACAGATCAAGCCAAAATCTAGCACTGTGTAGTAAACAAATGGCAACTTTTTTTTTAATTGTGTGAAAAGGTGAAATGGTAACTTATGGGAAGTACATGTACATGTTGGTGTATGATAATACATTTATCTTCAAGTAAACTTGAATCCCTGATCCTTATTGGTCGATCCATGGCAACAAGCCGTGCTATATACATGTACATGTATATAACCATGTAGCACGGCCACGGTCCATACCGCACTCCGCGTATTACGCTATTCTGAGATGAATAGCGCGCAATAGGATAACTGCTGAAAAGTTTGTGTACAGCGTGCGTGTTCCATCTACTGTGCGTCAAGTTTGCTTGAAGATAAATTCGTTATCCCGCTTGCGCTCGTGAAACACGGAAAATGTAGTGCGTCTGCGTCCCACATATCACTTGGCCTTTGCATGTGGGACACAGACGCACTAACATTATTCTGTGTTCCACTCGTGCTCGTGGGATAACTACCGGTAATAGTAGTAATAATATTGGTCAGGCTGTACAGGCCTGAATACATAATATCGCTGGAAAACCAGCTGCTGAGGTTCGGAGGATTTTGCTGTAGTCAGGGCTTAATAACCAAAGAGAAGTGTGATTATTACATCTTTGGCATCATGAAAAAGCAGTTGATTGTACATACGTGTACGTGAACCTGTCCTATCCTAGTGTGCAGATTAGTCCCTGTTATGCTTGCCTTCAAAATATCTAATGTCATCGGGGAAATCAACAGGGATCATCGCTTGGCAGGAACTGGTCAGAAGTGTGAACCACCAGGATTGAAGCAAGGGACATCTATATTCATTGCAGAGGTCCATGGATCTGCACTGTATCAAGGGGACTGGTTTATTTCTTGTACAGTTTCGAGGCCTTTGTATTATCTTACATTGTATCAGGACTGCATTTTGATGTCCACTTATACTAATCAAGTGTGAAACAAAGAAATTAACTTCTACCTGAATTTGGGCTTATAACGCCGAAGCTGGAGGCATTGGCAAGGGCAGAAGGAAGGAAGCTTCCAAAACAGAGACTGTAGGGTCAATACTTAGATTGGCACTTGGAGGGTATCCAGGGTACAATGATGAACACTGGGGACATTTATAAGCCAGCATCTAGGGCCTAAGTATTAAAGAACATTCATGGCAGAAGATAGTTGCATGTTTTCTCAAACTCCGGGCTGAAGTTGGGGCATCTGTGGGATATTAGGGAATGGGGTATTCAGAGGTTGAGGGACCATTGAGGGCAGTACCTACGGGCATATATACATGTAGAAGGCAAGATGTGAGGGTACCAAAGGCAGAAACTAAAGGAACGCTGAGGGCATAAGCTAGGGGTATCCAGGCCATAATATAAAAGAACCATCCACTGCAAAAGCTGGTTGCATCAGTCCAAAACATATGAACAGTCACGTCAAGACCAGTAGCATCAGTAGCATAATGGGTGGGGGCGGGTTGACGTCATTCAGTAAAACATTTATTCAAGTACACCAGTTTTCATCGGTTGCTACGTGTTACCATTCAGCACTCCAGACTTAAGGACCATTTGGTTTGAAGAACATACCGGTAGGTCTGGCAGCTAGATAAGCCAATGTGAAAAAAATTCCTGGATGTCTGCGCCCACCTTTAAAGGAACATTGCGGGTAGAAGCTAAGGCGGAATGAGGGAACACCCTGAACAAAATAGCTTATCCATTAGAAGTTAACATTTAGGACTGAAACAAGGGGCTGCTAGGGACAGCAAGAGGACATCTAAGACGGAGCATCTTGGATAGAAGTAAGAGGCATTCAGGAGGGAGAAATTAGGGGCAGGCAGGGCAGACTTGGAGAAGATCCAGGAATGACAATACTTGTACACTTTACTGGTACGTGCATACTGAGGCTTTTGAGGTCGGAGGTCAGAGGTATCTGGACAACTGCTGCACCGGCTTGTCATCAAGCTCAGATACACAGAGGCAGGATGGATATTAGAGGCCGAGAGGGAGGTATCTCACAATTAAGCACCCAGGTCAGTGTCATCCCGCCACAGGTTGGAGCCAGGAGGTTTGCCAGCAAAGTTTCTTGACCTGCCGTGCGAGCAACGATGCCGAGCGCTTCATTTCGCCTGACGTCACCGCTGTTTGCCGTGGAGAGCTGTTGAGTCCCGCATTCAGCGGGGGGATTACAGAGCGCACTGATGATGTACATGTACCCTGTGCATCCCTCGCTCATGAAAATGTGTTTGATATTTGTCACCTTCCATCAAATTGTTTGCCATGTCCTCGCCACTTGCGGACGGGGCACTGATTCATTTTTTAAGGTGATGTTGCAGTGTGCATATTAATAGCTTACTTTGCAATTTTCTTCGTAACTAAAGGGGACATCTTTTATTCAGTGTTGTTCTGTTGAAGAGTCGGCTCTTTGAGAAAAATTCTACAGGGACTTCAGGTTGTTTTCTCCCATCACAAAGTGTCGAGTTAAAAGTATTTGTTGTGAAAATCTAACTGATGAAATGGTGACATGGTGACATATACATAATGCACTGGTTCAGGTCATTTTGCATATGTATCTTCTTCTTCTTCATTCATTCATTTACATGATGACTTGATGAGTTGGGCCCAACTGTCCCTGTCGAGCATAGTGTTGGAAAGAGATGGACCACTCAGACCAGTTTACTATACGTCTTATAACACTTTTGTCCTGAATCCTGAATTTGGTTATTGCATTAATTAATTAATGCTCATTCAAATATTCCTTGTTTGCTTGCTACATTTCATTTCACAAAAGAATTGTTGCTGTCATGAACTCTTATATTTTTTGAAAGTTTGATTTGTTCCTTTTGAATATGTACCGGTACATGTATGTATGTCCTTATTCATTTACTTCCTGTAGAACGCTGGCTGAATCAAAATATTGCATTTATTTGTCTCATGGCCGTGGAGTGCTAATTTTGCATTGCTTCATTGATACTAGTCGTCAAAAATTATTTGAAGCTATTCTGAATCCCTGAATGGCAAATTACAAAGTATCAAGGTAACAGGGACACGAACAAGGTCACACTTTGGACCCTTAATTCATAGAATGACCCATATCTGTGCAGGTTTTATTAGCTTCAAAAGTCAAGCACGCCTGTTGGGATGGGATATAATCAGTTTTTGCGTTTTGTCATAAAGGTAAAATATGCAATTAATCATATACGCGTATCTTGTTCTGCACTCGTGCTTTTCCTCACAACCAAATAAAAGTAAAGATAATTCAATTCAGCATTGATTTCTATTCAAAGATTAGCCACAAAGAAATCAAAGAAGCATGTATACAGGCCTTCATGTATGTGATGATTAGAACAAAATGGAAGAAATAAAATGAAATAGGAGAAAAGGAGATAAAGCACAATTAATTAACAGCTAAAGCCTAGGCCTGTCAATTACTAACAGACAGGTACTGATAAACAAGTGCGAGTGCACAATAAGCTCTGGCCGCCTTGCATTAAAGTCTTGCATGAAACGGTTCGTACAAGCCCGGGCCGCCTTCCCACGTGAAAATCACTCGCTGAAAATTGACCAAAATAAGCCCATAGCGCACTATAAACTACGTGACTGTAACATTACTTCGTATCATCTTGCCTCCATTTACACAATTTTCATAAACTACTTTACAAATTGTTACAAACAATTTTTGTGTGAATTATTTCATTTCTTTTGTTTGCATTTTTTCTTTAAATTGAAATTTGGTAGTTATATTTTATGAGAAACTTAGGGGGCTCGTTTTTGGTCAAGTTTCCGCAGAGAGACTTATGCAACATAGACGCGCATATGCATCGATCGAGACAAAGCCCATTTTCCGATAACTTTCGTCAAGAGTGCATTTACTGACGACGGCATTGCATTTTGTCAATTTTTGGTCACATATTTTTGGTCAATTTTCGGGGACACAGTGACAGACAGGCCAACCGACCGACCGACTGACCACAAAGTGACATGTAGAAACTCCTTCCAGAGCTTTAAAAACTATTAAGATAAAAACATTTTTTAAAAAGAATTTAAGGAAAAGAATCAAAACAGACAGTTTCCTGTTTGTGATCAAGTCATCCAGTCTCGAGTATAAAAGGTGACAAACTATTCAAGTGGACTGTGAGATAAAGCAAATGTCTTTGTCACGGTTCATCACCTGTGTCTTGTGAATGACTTGTGTTTGACTTGCGATTGACTTGAGTTTGACTTGAGTTTGACTTGTGATTGACTTGTGTTTGACTTGTGATTGACTTGAGTTTGACTTGTGATTGACTTGAATTTGACTTGCGATTGACTTGTGTTTGACTTGAGTTTGACTTGTGATTGACTTGAGTTTGACTTGTGATTGACTTGAGTTTGACTTGTGATTGACTTGAGTTTGACTTGCGATTGACTTGTGTTTGACTTGCAACTGACTTGTGGTTATGACTTGTCATTGACTGATTACTGAAAGAACAGTGCAATAAGCACATGTGACTCAGTTAGAAACTCTCACATTGCATATTTGTAGGATCTACTCCTATTCCACTTTCCCCTGTACATTCCTTGGTGCCACAGACTATACCGTGTAAGAACTGTTGAGACTCTGAGAACACATCGCTTATTAACAAAAAAGAGGAGGAGGATGTCCCCTCAGTCACACATCTTGCTTCAAATGCCACTGACTGCAAGACAGGTTCAGGTATTTGCCCAACAAATTAGGTGGGACTCATCTTCATTCATTCATCCGCCATTCAGTTGTGTAGGAAATATGTGTAATTACTCAATTGGACTTAGCACCTGGAGTGTCAACAAGCTGTCAGTTTACGCTCCTAAGTAAAGACTGTCATGACAGTTGCATGTAATTACACTTGCATGCAATTACAGTCCTTAATCTTCGAGGATAAGTAAGTGACATGTACACATGTATGTACATGTACAATTAATCTAGATGTTGGTTCCAAATGCTATAGAAAATTAAAAACTCCCCTGCAATGGTGGATGCATTGTGCCAGTAATAGCTGCCACAATGCATCCGCCATTACCGGGGGGCTTATTAGTTTACAGTGCTCGTATTTTGATCTAATAAGTGCAGTGTTGAGGTGGTTGAAATCTGTTTACGTGTAGATGTACTGGTACTAGCAATCCTGCAGATGGGACCTTTTCTTGGACTTACCCTGGAGGGATTTTTAAAATTCAAATGAATTGAGTAAATATGGACATTGGTTTTTACTGAATGTTTGTACCAGTATTTGTGGAATTTGCCAGATGTAATGTGTATTTGTACATTTACATGTATGCGACTATCCTTCAGCATTTTGATTCTTTTTTAGACTTGAGTCTACCTCATTGAATAGGCTTAGAAATTAAAAGGAATGTTGTGTAATCATGGTCTTAAAACAACAAGGAATGCTGTATCCAATGAAAAGCAGCATATTGCAGTATGGTTGCTGGTAATTTGCAGCTATTGTGTTACTGTGTGTATACATGTAAGGAATTTAATAAGCATGATGTGATCGTTTAACCTGCTGAAAATGGCGTCTTTCTCAATTGCAGTTTCTAATTCTTTGTTTAATTTGACCTTTGAGAAATATAGCAGCGGCCTCAAAAATTTAATGGGGCATGTCAGTCCATTTCAGTGCCACTGTTTATGAGAACTGAGGGTTCTGTTTGGCCTTCTCACACAAAGTGCTTTATAGTTGAACAATTCGATATTGTGCCACGATGCACGTTAAAGGGAATGTACAACATTTGCTTTTGCTGCAATTCTCAGAAATAAATGGATTCGGAGGATTAGTATGTTATAGCAAATATTGTTATAAATTGACTTGTTTCACGTTTTCGGCTTGTACATGTAGATGCTGGGAAAACCAATCTTGTTCTTGTAGTCTGGTTCCCTGACCCCACTTAAGATGAAACTGAGCAATTTATAGACTTTGGGGAATTGTAAGGTCAGGGAATCAGTCTAGCAGGCTTGTACTCCTTCACAGGTGTGTAATCAATTGCAAAGAAAATGTGGAATAACTAAATTTGAAAGAATTAGGAGCAATTTTTGAGAGAAAAAAACCAGTTTTCTCCAACGCTGGTCGACCGACCAGCGTTGGAAAGATACAATTTTTCTTGAAAATGTCAGCATGCACACCACGATTGTACAGGATGCTTTTGACTGTCATTCCCTTACAATCCAGTAAGGTATTTCGTGATAACTTGATCATTTCGTTTTTGATGTACAGTATGCAAATGCTGTATCTTTCCTTTAAGGGCTCCTTACGCAAGTAAGGTAAGAAAGGGAGAGTTGGGGGAGACCACTGGGAGAGACATTCGAAAGCATTGCCGATGACATCTGACACTCACGTGAAGACGCTGTTCTTGTACTTCTGTACTTAACCTGTACTTCTCGCTATAAGCGCGCGAACCAGTGGGCATGCAGTGATAGTGGTAAAACAGCACCCACTTTTGTTCGGGCACAGAGTCCATGTGACAGGTGACCACATTTGCTTCAAGCAATGCACACTTGCTGCTGGAGTTCTCTAAAATAGACGAAACATGTTTCATCACTGGGTACATAGGACAGTTACAAATACATTGTACTCCCCCTTCCAAAAAATAATCCCTAAACACTGAAACAAGAGCACTTAAAAAAAGTCACATTGAATCTCTATCCAGAGTAGACAATTTTCAGTTCTTTCATCAGAGGAATGTGCCCTTAAATCCAATGTTGTTGTCCAAGGTTGAGGGACTGTAAAAACTGTAGACTAATTCAGCGAAAGCCATTTTCTGAGGTGGCACTGCCCCCCCCCCATTTCTTCAGCCTTACCAGAAAAGTATGCTTCCAAAGACTGTAGCATAATCCACTTCTTTCCATACAGCATGTGGCAAGATACCATGCAGTCACATGATACATGTAGATTGATTAGTACATAACCTAGTTTACCAGCCACAGTTCGTGAAGAGCCGCCATTGTCCTCATCTCCAATTAGATTCCCCAAATCTATTCTGGGCAGATGTACTTCAGTATGGACAGATACTCTCAAATCCTCGGCTGAACTCGATACCTCGAGTTTGCCCGAATTCCCGGGAGGGCTGTATTCTTAGTATTCTCCAACCCCTGCCTACGTCACACACTTCCCGGCTTTCTATATTTGCCTCTCCAAGGCCTTGCGCTAACAAGGATGAGAATGTTCGGGCCAGTTCTCTCTCTCTAGCTCCCCCTGGAAAGAAAACCCTAAGGGCTGATTTGCATGATATGGCCGGTGAAGGATCCTTACTTGAGGTATACGAGACTAGTATATGCGCGTCCGTAGCTCCTCGTCGCTGTTATCATCTGTTCTTGGCTGGTGATGTGATGGCATTCACTGTGGGATTGGGTCGGAAATGAAGAGCCCTGGGCGAACGGCCGGCCTGAGAGCTTGGGCAAGCTCTTGAGGGACTCTGCGTAGGGGATTACTGCCATGCAAACTTTGAGATAGAAGTGACGACATAAATGGAGCAGCGCTTTTAGTCCCCCCCCCCCCCCCCCCCCGCAAGATGTGTAAAGCCTGATCATTGTTGCCATTTAATTGGCTTGCCTACGTCAGTGTCCCATGGAGTTATGGGACATTTTCAAGATAGTGGTCTTGATGTTCCCTTGATGGGCCTTTTGACCTGTGTATACCTATGTCATTCGGCAACATGGAATGGCTACGATAATTCTCAAGGGTTCCCTGAAAATGGAGAGAGATCCTAACTTCATTGTGTTGGCATTTATTGGACTAGGATATGTCATGTATGTCCTAAATCTGTCTGAAAATGGTCTGAAACTCTAACTTCTGCTGTTTGTGGCTGTACATGTTTAGCCATGGATTTTTCTGAGGATTGATCCTACACATCTAATTCTCCAAACCGAGTCATGTCCAAAATTTTGTATTCTTGTTTAAATTTGTTTTTTTGAGCACTCAATGAGAAATCAAATTGAATGAGCACCCACGGAGAGCCTGATTATTATATTTATGTAATTGCTTTTTTTTTGTAATTGCTTTTTTTGCATGCTTTATCTGTTGGTTGAACAATTTATGTACACCTTCTAATTCTCCAAACCAAGTCATGTGCAAAATTTTGATTTTTTTTTTTTTTTTTTAAAGCACTCAATGAGAAATCAAATTGAATGAGCACCCATGAAGAGCCTGATTATTACATTTATGTAATTGCTTTTTTTGTAATTGTTTTTTTTTGCACGCTCCATCTGTTAGTTGAACAATTTATGTACGCCAATTTGACAATTTACAGGACAATTTGTGTTCACATCATACATGCACAAGGATTGCGATATTTATCATTTAAAAGTTTGCTTCATGAGTTTTTACGGATTCATGAGTTTAATACATTCTGTTTAAACACTTGTGAGTGCTTGATTGGATGGCAGGAAGGGCTTCTGTTTCAGTTTGATAAAGTCTGCTTTAAACGGCTGAGGTATAGTTTTGTAGAAAAAAAGACTATAGAGAATAATTGTTATACCTCTGTCTTGAATACCGTATTTTTGAACGATCACGTGTTAAGTTTATAAAAAAGTCATGGCACACTCCCTGTGGGATATCACGTACGTGATATCCCACAGGGAGTGTGCTATGATCTTGTACGTACGGTGTGAAATGCTTATATCGTTGGTACCCACGCTATTTTCACCATGTTTTCACACATGAGTGGGAGCAGCGAACTAGCAGACGATCAGCTGTTTCGAGCACGCAACATGCATGTGAGTTGCCGTTTGATTGTCATGATTGTGTTCACTGCTGTTTGTTTTCGTGATTTTTATATTAAAATCCAAAAGAATCCAAGACAGAGGTATAACAAAACAATTGTTGACTGCTGTGATGTGGGATATGACATTTTGAACACCAGAGAGACACATAGCACCCGAGGCGAATTATATATAGTTAAATAAGTAAATAAAAGCCCAACTTGGAATGGGTGAGGAATAGACCCATTGCGTTAAGGAGCCATCTTTGAGGTTTTTGATATTTTAATTTAGTACCAGTGAATTTACAAGTGTTCTTCTCATGTACATATCCATGATGGCTGTAATGCAAATAATCTATGGATAAATAGACAATGATGAGATGAGATGAGAGCAGAGACCCCTAAAGAACGAGACAGGATCAGACAGCCAGACAATCGACCCGACCAACATACACCCAATCATCCGGCCTACTCATTCAGCAGTCATAGAAATCGTTTCACCAAGAGAGACATGACCTTGTTGCTATCTAAAAATGTCAGATACAATTCAAGTTATTGACAGTGTTTATTCTCTTAATTGATTAGCTCTCAGGAGAGATGCATGCCTCTTGCCCAGTGCTGACAATTGATATGAATTTAAAGCTCTTCAAGGCCTCCCTATTTTGTCCTGTCAATTATTTTTTAATTTCTCGGTTTTTTTATTTTTCAATATATTTTTAACAAATTACCTTGCATTTTGATGGTGCCTGAATAAATATAATATCATCATTAATTGAAGAATGTGCTCAGCTTCAGCAATAAGATCTTTATTGTATTCTTTCTTAAACTACTTCATTCAACTAATTTTGTTCTTCCTGTTTAGGCTTGGTATATATATTTCAATACTACCGTATAGTGACAATATGACACTGAACAATGTCAAAATATCGAAATACCGACAACCTCTGTATGGAATTGTTATACTGCGATTTTCCCTCTTCCATGCATGTACAAGCATTACATTCACTGTGTGGACGTCCGAACAAAAGAGATCCACATAAACCATTGTGTGGACATTGTGTGGGCATTGTGTGGACTTGCCCACGTCCACACAGTGTTTTCACCCTCTCTGGAAAACAGGTTTAGTGGCATTTATGGGTGAGGTTTATCAGTGGCAAAATGAAGAGAAACACTTAGGGAATCATAGAAAACAAAATTGGGTTGAAAGTGTTTTCACAGTGTGAGAAAAATGAGTTTTTTTCACATGTTTTTCTTAACTACACAAAAACAAAGGAATGTCCACACTAGGTATGTCGTAAACATGTATGGAATAGTGCACTCTCAGCAAAGTAGGTACCGAATACCGTGATATTTTTGTGGCGGTATACCGTGAGCTCTCAAGATCCAATACTGCACAATCCTACTGTACGTAGCTGTACTTTAAATTCTAGAGATATCAATAAAAGGGAAGATAAATGTATCATACAGGATTATAAAATAAGCTCTTTACCATGCTTACGAAATCTCGAGGGTCCAAATACGTGCACACCTGCAAGTTCTATTCACACCACCTGAAACATGTCAATTATGATGAAAAAAAGAACCATTTCAGGTTCCGTTTGTAGAAATTGATGGCTTCCTGGAAGGGACATCTTCAATTACTTTGCCTGTCAAGAGGTTTGTAAAACTTGAGGTATAAAAACGTGCACAGCTGGTTCTGTTTCCTGGGGGTAATTGAACATAGATCTGTGAACTACAGGGTGAGTAAAAAAAACAATGAAACCCAAATGTCGAGACTATTGTTTTAGTGAAGTTCTGCATGTAGCACTTTCAAAATCTAGGATATGAAAGCCCAATTCATAAGCTTTCTTTTAGTACAAGAATCATTCAAATCACTCATGTACTTTTCAAGTTACGGAATTTTAAACACAACCACCGCTTTAAGGTTCTGTCCACGGATCAGAAAAAAGTTAAGTGTGCTTTCAGCAAAACGAAAACAAATCACATACATGTAGGGATGTGTGTGAATTGTTTCCGTTTATCTGAAAGAACGCACACCTTTTTTTGTGATCCGTGGACAGAACTTTAAAACGGTGGATGTGTTTCAAATTCAGTAACTTGAAAAGTACATGAATGATTTGAATGATTCTTGTACTAAAAGAAAGCTTATGAATTGGGCTTTCTTATCCTAGAAGTCTTGCATGAAATGATTGTGCATACAAACCTGGGCCGCCGTCCTACGCGAAAAATTGACCAAAATAAGCCCCCTAAGTGTCCCATGAAAATAGCCCACTATACACCATGTGACTATAAAATTACTGCACATTATCTTGCCTCCATTTACAAAATTTTCATAAACAACTTTACGAATTGTGACAAGCAATATTTGTTAAGTATTTCATTTCTTTTGTTTGCTTTTTTCTTTAAATTAAACTTTGGTAGTTATATTTTATGGGAAACTTAGGGGGCTCGTTTTTGGTCAATTTTCCGGGGACAGACATGTGCAAAATAGACGTGCCCGCGTGCGCATCGATCGAAACAAAGCCAGTTCTCCAATAACTTTCATTAAGAGTGCATTTACTGACGATGGGATGGTATTTGGTCAATTTTTGGTCAAATAATTTTGGTCAATTTTCGGGGACAGACAGACAATACAGACATACGGACAGACCGACCGACCGATCGACCACCAAGTGACATGTAGAAGCTCCTGCCAGAGCTTAAGTATTGGAGTGCCACATGTATGTAATTAATTCATCGCTGGTTACCAGTAGCCATGCGCATCATAATACATAGCAGGGAGCCAGGATCAAGACATTTCTTAATGACATTTTGACTAGCGTTTGAGAGGAGGCATTGGCACATTGATATTGATGCAAATCAACCGCTAGTCAAGTAACAGTCCTTGTTCCAACTTGCACTATTCAAGCTGATGTTGCAAGCATCGTGACTTCTGGCATGATCCCTTGCAACGGCACATAAGGGATGATGTCTTTTGGCAAGTGCCCCACAAACAGAGACACTGACTAATTGGGAGACGGCTAAAACACAGTGCTGGATAGCTCAGGTTGTAGAGTGCTGGGCCAAAGTCAAAAGCAGCAATGCACAGATACTTGCTGAGAACCTAAAATACTTGAATAAGCAATTTAGCAAGATACCAGCCAATATTATTTATATCTTACTTACTTACTCTGGCGAATTAGTTTTTTTAAGAACACAGATTTACATGCATTTCAATCTCTGTCTCTCTTGGCACACCACACGACTGAGGATTCTTTATGCAAGATGGTGGAGGCGATGACAAAATTAGGGACTGTGCTTGTTGTGATCTAGAGTGACTGCAGAGTCCAAGCCTTGAGTAACACATCCGGGAGCATGAAGGACACGGGCATCAGGGTGGTGATGCAGTTCCTTGTGCTCTGGCGACAGCGTGGGTCTTACGGCGCCGTCTTGCGAGCTCTAAGTTTTCTTGTCGTATGGACTCAAGCCTGGCGACTTAACTGCTGAGCAATATTTTGGTGTACAGGTGATTGCAGGTGCCAAACTAGCTCCAATCAATTACTTTTCAAAATCAGCCTGAGAAACATCAGAAATCCTTTTTGAAAATGGAGTGGTGGTTGCATTATAAGAAAAGACGGGGTAAATTAAATGTCTCTTAAATATTGTGCGTGTTTTTGTTATTTGTGTTCTGTTTTTCAAAATTGATTAGAAGACTTCTTTTAAGTGTCCCTCCAAACACCCTGCTGTGATTTTTTTCTTCCAAACAGGGATTTCATGTTCAGTGTTGGCACTGCCAACAATTTGCTTCAAGGCAAAAATCTTTAGCACAGCGCCAGTCCCATGCCATGTTGCTCATCATTGGCATACGATTAATTGAATGCGAGTGGGTCTTTATGAATTAGGACCAAAAAGCCTTTGCGGGATAGATCGTGTGATGCAGGAAGGTGGAGGTGGGGAAGGGGGGGGGGGGGGGAGATGCAATTAAGGTGATGATAAAGAAGGAGAAAGACAGAGGTTGTTACAAATCTAAATCCATTTCTCAGAGTGGAATGGTAATCACCAGTGAAAAGAAAAATTTCCCAAATTACCTGCAATGTTTTCCTTCCCTGCAGCCATAAGTGTGGATATGAAACCCTGCTAAAATTTAATTTGATGAGCGAGGGGCTTCCTCTGTCTTCTCTGTTGCCATTGGTGGCTGGAAATAAAAAAGCACTGTGCCAATCCTGGCGATTATTGGACAAACGGCAGTGGCGTGCACGTAGCTAAGCCCACCAATGATAGGAGATGATTGAAATAGATGGCGGAGATAAAAATAGATTGAAATAGTGGAAGATTTTTTGAGGGGGAATCGAAGTACACGTAACAAGCCAGAGCTCAAGGATATAAGGACTTATATCTGTGAACCCGTCCCATTTTTATATATCAGCACCTTTTAATAATCAAGAGAGGCTTCTTCTTAACCTAATGAATTATATTTTGTTGGGGGGGGGGGGTTGTCTCAAGGGAACCTGTTGGAAGATAAATCTTTCTTGGTGCTTGCGGTAATCTTAGGGCAGAAAAAGTATTTGTTATAAATGGCACGAGGTGCATTGATTTGTGGAAGTGTCGTTCCCATTCAGAGTTGGGTTTCATGACATTGTCAGTATTCATGACTGCAATGTTGCCTGTTCTAGAGTGGGGTCTTGTACATGTAGTTGGAGAATCGCAGAGTGTAATCCATAATTGAAAAAAAAAGCTTTGATGTTGGCCAAATAATAAAATATATACCACTTTCTCATCCCCACCTGCATCCTTCTTTCCTGCTGCATCAATTGATTTTTTTATTTCAATTTTGTTTTATTTTCACTTTTTAATGTCAAAATCTGACTTGAGGTTAAAAAAAAGGTTAGAAAAGTGATGACAATTTTGAGAAAAACAGCATCCGCTGTCTTGGAAAAAAATCACACGAAGACGATGGATGTTTTGAAAAAAGACCCTCCGCAATCGTGGATTTGTCATTTAGGCCATCAGCCTCGGTCCCAAATTTTGGCCACCGGTATCAAATGAGGGGAATAATCATCATAGCGATTTTTGGCAAGGTATACACCTCCAGAGTTGGAAAATATGTGATAGCATTGCAGCGGTGGCAGCTTTTTGGGTGTTATCATCCTTTTTTTCAAAATGTCCATCGAATTGCTTGTTAACCACTCTAGGGGCGGTATACCTTGCACATGCGCAGTATAATAATTTATACCCTGATTTGATACTGACCAAACCCCCAGGCTGATGGCCTAATTGACAACAAAAAGTGCCCGCATCCAACATTTTCCAAAAGTTCAGAGGATAAACACGTTTTTCATTTTTGTTTATTTGGCCTTATCTACTTGAGGAGTTCAAGTTTTGAATGTTTGCTTAAAAATAGTACATGTGTAGCAACAATCATACCGTGATTTGCAGTTGGGTTTGGAAGATATCGATTCAGTGCACAGGCCAATATTTGTCAGTTAATGTATTGAAGAGAATATTCCTTTATAAACAAGAGGAATTCTGTTTTACTTCAAAAGCTGAATTCCATTTCAAAAGGGGAAATCTGTTCCATCTTTTACCACAGAGGAGTAAAATCAGTCACTCTAAAAACTTGATTTCTTCCTGAATTGGCTACAGTACCGGTACGTAGATCCAGGATTTTTCAAGAGTAGGGGTGGTTGAGGTTTTGAAGTTTAAAAAAAAATTCAAAATCAGCAGGGTGCATGCCCATTTTTAGTCAGGTAGTCTTAATTATCAGGTACATGCATATTGTACCCAGGTATCCATGGGCGTCGCAAGGGGGGGGCAAGGGGGGCACTTGCCCCCCCCCCCCCGAAAAGCAAAAAAAAAAAAAAAAAAAAAAAAAAAAGGGAAAAAAGAAAAAGAGGCGCGAAGACAAAGTGGTGTAAATTTAATGAGTTGGGGGGGGGGGGGGGGCGGGCAAAATGTCCCTGCCCCCCTCTAAAACTGATAAATCGAGAATGTGTTGAGAAATACA
This sequence comes from Patiria miniata, assembly GCF_015706575.1. NCBI lineage: Eukaryota > Metazoa > Echinodermata > Asteroidea > Valvatida > Asterinidae > Patiria > Patiria miniata. Next base: position 1,270,162 of record NW_024037074.1, on the reverse strand, counting down.
AGCCATTTTTAGCAAAACATTTTTTGCCCCCCTCTAGAAAAAATCCTGGCGACGCCCATGCAGGTATCCATCCCCACTGACCCTGCTGTGGAAATTGGGCCTCTGCAAATGTCAAAGAGAAACCGGTTTCCCTGGGATTTACATTCACGTGCAAAAAAAGAAACGAAGATAAACAGTTCAGATAGGAAAGCATACCCGTAGGCAGGGCTTTTCTGGGAGGGAAATTGGATGGTAGAGGTTTAATTGGACATGTTGCTGGTTGAGATCTGGTGGTGCAGTGAGCGTCATTTGGCTGGAAGCTGAGATTCTAGGCAGTCAAGCAGACATAACGTGCATTTCTTAGGGATAAATGTCATTATGTCTTCATGCAGCAATAGACCGGTTGCGTTCAGACGCCATCTTTGAGGTGTTGTCCATTATTTTAAAATCAGTAACAGTGAACGTATAAGACGTCTACTCGTGTGTACCCTTGTGGAAGAAAAGCACTGCACCTCAAAGATGGCTACCATGCAAAGGATCTGTATAAATGTATGCAGTCATAGTTGAGTATTTCTCTATTGTGTGTGTGTTTGAGTTTGTTTCTGCATTCAATAGGGGACGTTGAACAATAGAGGACAATAGGTTCCACAATTCGGGCGAAGTTTGCCATGGAGAGTCCATTTTTCAAGTTAACGTTCGACAAAACATGGCCCATTTGAATGAGTGTCAGTAGACAACTTGAGCTAATTTGTTATAGATTGGGGCATATAGCGTTCTGCCGCCTTACAAAAAACACCATATTGATAAAAAGCAATTATGAAGAGGGCAAACAGATACTCGAATCATACGCTTAGGAAACTACTTGCCGGGAAAATGAACAATTTCAAATAACCCGCGCTGCGAATTTGTCGACCATCTCCTACAATGCAATGAGAAAAATAAACTCTCCGTGGCAAACCCTTGGTGGCGCACTGCATTGTGAATCGCCCGAATTCCCAAAGGTCCAGAATTGTTGATCGTGTACAAAACATATGGGAGGTCTTCCTAAAAAGTTTAAACAAAAAAGTACAAACAAAACAGGGACAATAGGGGGGTCCATGATTGCAGGTAAATACACACTTGAGCATGTGCATGTTGATGAACATCTCAATTGTATTTATTAGGGTTATTTTTAATTTGCCAGAATAAAACCTGGAATTTTTGGTATTACTTGTGCAATGCAATAGAGACTGGAAAAAAAAATCAAGTGTGTGCATCACCAGTTGAAGGGATGTGCTTCACATCACAGACCAGCTAGGTGCCATCAATATACGACAGCACAAGAGGTTGTGTTACATGCCTGAGCATTGAGCATGAAAACAAATGGGAACCAGCGTATCATTTACATGTGTACAAGTGCTTGCTTTGCTGCGGCCCTTCGTGACGCACGAAGGTTTTTTGTGATGTGATTTTGGTACCCTTTGTAGCTTGGTGATCAGATCAAATCGAGGTAGCGCTGTTGCAATTTAGCACTTACTTTCATTGTGCGTATGATGTTCATATACTTTATGTACCCTTTGTGTGAGGAAAATTTCGCTATTGAGTACCGGTACGTGAATTGGTTAGGGTAATGCGTAGATGTAGCAATGACATTTCAGTTACTAAATGTCCCTTTCTCTTGGTTTTGCTTTTGTGAAATGAGTTTAGGAACTAACGGTTAACATGAAATATATTTTCTACTGGTCTGTTGTAAAAGTGCAAGCTCAATAATTCTTTTGAATTTTTTTTTAATTTTCAGATTTGTGTGAAGGCTTGAACTCAATATCAAAATCTGCATCTCCTTCAAGCCAAAAATTCCATCAAGAGTGAATGATTTTTACCTTGTCGCATTCACCCTCACTTAAATTCGGGGTTATTTTGTTGCCAAAGTTGCACTGTTATCACACTTGTAATTCCTTCAACTACGGTAACAAATCCGGCCGGTGTATCCACATCATGTGATCTGAAGGGTAGCATCTGGCGCCATTGATTAATATCCCATCATGATGTCGTTCATGAAGTGTATCAACCATTGTTACATGTAGTATGCTAGGGATGTTTATTCATTGCCGTATATACGGCCCAGCTGTTACGTACGACACTCCTGCGCCGAAACCTGCGATGCCCGCCGCCGTTTTAATTGTCATTTGACCTTAGAAAAGTTGACGGTCGCGGATATGATAACGCGCTGGGGTCTGGTGTCAACCTGGAGGTATCTTCGGCGGTACCGGTCGGCTCAATATAAAGCAGTCATATTACGGCTTGTTCATCAAATTAGATTTTGATCCAGGTCGTGGGAAGTGCTCGGCTGAGCGCTCTGGCAGGCTAGGCTGGCTTTACACGTTAATTGCTTTCCTAGTCGTTTAGCCAGAGGCGAGTCCATCTTTTCATTTTGTCGTTTCTTCCCACCTGTCACACAAGATGCGGTTACTAATGAACGTTTATGCTAATGAGCATTCTTTGATAATGGCTTTATCACTTCAAAGGTGACAACAAGGAGCTGCTATTAAATAATGCAGATATTATGCCCCAAAGGGGAGGGATCATCAGAGGGATTATTTATTCCTGGGCTCTTATAAGTCTCTAAGGACAGTTCCATGGTGTTGGACGTCATTTCGGACAATTCAACAGCGTGCACAATCAAAGTTATAATCATAAAGTGGAATTTCATTATGATAAAATGTAGCAGTTACATTTTTTTTATGTAATCAGCTCGAAACACCATGGCGTTGGAGTACTCAGACAATCTGATTTTTTTTGTGAACTTCTTAATTAACTTTTCAGTTAAAAGTATTACAGCTGAACTGTTGAACACTGTTATAAATTGTAAATAAAACTATATTTCTCCAAATAAGGAGCCTTTTTTATGGTAATAAATTACACAATGTATACCTTAGGGAGACAAGGTAGCTTAAGGAGACATTTCAATGTCTCCCTAAGGCCAAAAAAAAAAGTCTCCGGTTTCTGGTATGCGCGCGCGTCGCCGTAGCCATGCGCGTCGGCAAAATGAAAAAGTTTTTTTTTTAATGAAAGATGATGTCCCAAAACCGCCAAACTCACTGGTTTGACTGGAATACTGCTGCTGCACAATTTTAACGTGTTTTTAGATTGGGTTATGGTCGAGAATAAGCTTTGTGTGGCCTCTCTGGACTCCCATATATTTGCACTAAGTTTAGTTGGGCACCATTTGCAGTCATCAGCACACATTTGAAGCAAAAAAGTCAGGTAAAAAAAAAAAAGCCGCGTCGCCGCATCACTTTTTGGGCAAGCTCTATACCAGAAACCGGAGACTTTTTTTTTTTGGCCTAATGTTGCAACTCTTTAAGAGGCAAAAGTTTAATGTCACAAGGCTAGATCGATTGCTTGTGGTCCAGAACATAAATGTACCCATTCTTATTGGTCGAGGCCATCACGTGGGAAGTTTTAAATGGTTGATGAAACACTGACTGGTTTTAAACACTTTTCCTTGGCACCTCTGCGTTCTGTGCCACATCTTGCAGTATGCGCCACGTGCACGCCAATCTCCATATAAGGACATGCCATAAACATGCATGGTTGTAGCTAGAATGGTGTTCAACAAAACATGAAGTAAAATGTTGGGACAAAGTCGTTTGGAAACTGGGCTTGGGGCCTGGTCGCTGATAATGGCCCTTGCATTTGGCTAGGGCCATGATCCGCATCTAGGCCCCAAGCTATTTTTAAAGATTCTTGTTTAAAACCAGCTATAAGCACATATTAATTCCCTTATTAAATACGAGGTTTCGCCCTCTCCCGCTATGCGGGTATATACACGTACATTATATACTACCGGTACATGTAGGCGTTTTCACCAGTACATGTATATGATAATTTCTCTTAGTCTCAAAGTAATTATGTTTAATTACAATAAAGTTGTAAAAATGCACAAAATTATAACCTGCCTAATGTACACCGAGAGTAATTGATAATAATTGTGTTTCATTTTTGCTGATCAGGTATTTACTTAAATAGAAAAAGACACGCAAAATCACACGCATGTTTACGTTACATACGTAGTGTGGACATTCCTTTGTTTTCATGTAGTTAAGAAAAACCTGCGGAAAAAAACTCATTTTACTCGCACTGTGAAACCTTTTCAACCCAATTTTTTTCCCCATGATTCCCTTTAGTGTTTCTCTTCACTTTGCCACAGATAAACCTAACCCAAAAATGCCTGTAAACCTGTTTTCCAGAGAGGGGGAAACACTGTGTGGACGTGGGCAAGTCCACACAACGTTGCTGCTACCTGGTGTACATGTATGTGGACATCTTTTGTTTTGAAGTCCACACAGTGAATGTAATGCTTGTACACAAAATTGCAAAATTGCTCGCAGTAAATAATTTAGTGTACATAAATGTGTTATCCAGTGCTGTATCTATGAAAATTGTTTCCATAGAAGATTTTATGGTGCACCATATTGTCTTGCACAAACGTGACCTTGCCAGCTAAATGATTATGAAGACCTTTGTCTCTTGCCACTGGCAGATGGTTTGCTGTCGGAAGTGTTTCCTGATTGCTGGTCTCTCTTGTTACATGAAGTTGTACACGATTGCTTGTATACTTTACAAACAGCATTTGTTTTAAAGGGCTCATGGAGGTTTTCTAATATTAGCCTTAATTACAATAAAACCACTAACGCCTTGAATTACATAACTTGAGAAATGATAACATTACGTGATAGGGATATGATATGATTGTAACAAGCGCAAGAGCATAGTAAGCTCTGGCCAGGTTCTGGAATGTCTCACTTCATATGAAAGACATGCAATTTTTCTTGGGTCCACTTCCTCGTTTTTAACTTTTCAAAGTCTTGTGGGTTTGGAATTTCCTCGTTTTTTCCTAAATTCCCAGTTGCATGCCTGATATGCAAAATAGACGCACATGCGCATCGATCGAGACAAAGGAGCATGTTCCGCCAATAGTGCATTTACTGACGACGGCATTTCATTTTGGTAGGGGGTCCGTTTTTGTTAAGTTTTCCGGGGACAGACCTACCGACCTGCAGAGCTTAAAAAGGAAAATGATTAAAAATTTCAAAAAGACAATAGGGATTGCACTACACATAATTATCAACTCATATTTCCAATTATAACATGAACAAATCGTCATATTGCCGGTTTAAAGGGTGTTTTGGTGTCTTTTTGCTTTTCATTCTAATGCTAGCCTTGGTCAATGCTCTCGTGTTATTCGTCCCGTACGCGGTCAATCGTCGGCATATATCCTCACGCGCTATGCACATGCATGTAAAAAATACAGCGCGAACAGCGACCTCACGCGGCCACTTTTTTTATGCAAATCAGTTGGAGACGATGTCGAGCCTTGGTTCAATCGTCGGCCAAAGCTTATGTTTTTCTTTACTTTGCGCTAGATTTCCAGCGCACGACCTCGTATGCAAATACAGATAATGTAGGCGGGGCTAATATGTGGAGTGTCCAATCACACCTTGGTAAATCCGGACGTCATCAAATTATTTGCAGCTTTTCCGCCTTTTGCGGGCGTGACAGGAACCACAGTTTTTGTGCATTGGTGCCGTGTGCAGAGACACACAATGTGTACGTGTATGGACTATGTACGGTGCTACGTTTCACTATGCAAGTTTCCACGCAACGATCGACCAATAAGAAAACTTCATTTAAGGTCAGCTAAGGCTATTAACATAATGAGCACCACCCCCAAAACCTCACATGGACGATTGAACCAAGGCTCGACATCGTCTCCAACTGATTTGCATAAAAATAGTGGCCGCATGAGGTCGCTGTTCGCGCTGTATTTTTACATGCATGTGCATAGCGCGTGAGGATATATGCCGACGATTGACCGCGTACGTACGGGACGAATAACGACGAGAGCATTGACCAAGGCTATTCTAATGCAAATTTCCATATTCATGAGAAAAAAACTGAGATGTCTTGTGAGGCAGAAACTTCAGTGTTTACAGCTGCGTCAGCACCAAACGTTGCCAGAATGTTAGACTTTTGGCTGTGGTAAATTGTCTGCATTTGGTAAATTCATTGTTCTTATAGTACATGACAGTCAGTCAGTGAGCAAAGTTTATGCACAAATGTTTTTAATGAGCAAATTGTTGGGTTCACATGATCAGAAAACCCCCAAAATGAAGAGTAGGCGCCTTAAAATGACATCACAGCAGTAGCGCCATCAGTTGTTAGGAAAAGCATGGAACATTTCACATGTTTTTGAATAAGACCACTTTACAAAAACGAATGTAACCAGAAAAGGATGTCTCATCGTTTTCATACATTTCAGAAGCATGAGAAATTGCACAGAATACGATTTAGTGTAAAATTCATTCCATTGTCCCTTTAATGGCATGGAAAGTACCAGTATCTACCGGTACCCTCATTTGGAGCTGCAGTTTTATGGCAGGAGGGTTTTGACATGCAATGCAGTGCATTTTCATACATTGCACCCCGGGGATGGGAATTATTGCTGGGGCAATGGCAGTCGTCCAAGGCAACCAGATATGTACCGAGTAAACAAGGCAATAAAAAAGCTAACTTTATTTGCCCAGTGACATGCGGGACATGAAATCAGCCTGTTTTCTCTCCTTCAACAATGGAGTAGTGCACTCCACCCAGAGTAGCTGTGCATTACACCATAATCAAAACAATAATAAAAACATAATTACCGTCACAGTTAATGCTGCATAATTGCACATTTCTTAGTGTTATATATACAAAAGTACATCTGTAGTATAAACATAAAGGTGACTAGTGATGATCAGGGATTTAGTCTTCCTAGATTTGCATCTTTTCAAAATTTGATTGGCAAAAATTTCTGGCACCACACACCATGTTGTTTTGTCTTGCGTTTTCCAAAATTGGCACTTATGTACCTTCCTGGGTGATACATTGTATGTTTAAGGTGATACTTATTTTTCCACAGCTTTAAGCCCGGTTCATACTCGGCGCGAAAGCGAAAGCGAATGCGAATATTTGACATCAAGGCAAGTATTCGCGCTGCAAATCCGTAAAAGTTGAACACATTTCAACTCGGGCCAATTTCACAGCAAATGTTTCATGACGTCAAATTCGCTTCGCATTGGCATGAAGTATGAACCGGGCTTTAGAAAAGAAGAAATCTCATTTTTGTGTTGTTGGTACTTACATGATTTACACAACATACAACTTACCACTGTACGGTACTTTGTCTGATATGGACAACATCCAAATCTTTTGCCATCATGTACAAGTGTACATGTACACATACATGTATAACAGTAATTTGCAGTGTTCCATAAGTCTGGGTTTTCAAGTGTGATGCCTGATATTCACTGATTGAAAAGGATGGAGGAATGCCCAGTAGTTTCCAAGATCTTTTGGACTATGATCCCACTAATATATGAATTCTAACGATTCACAATGCAGTGCATCACCAAGAGTATGCCGGAGAGTTCATTTTCCCAGTGCATTGTGGGAGATGGTCGACAAATTCGCAGTGCGTATGCGGGACATTTGAAATTGTTAGTTTTTCTGGTCAGTAGTTTCGTTAGCGTATGATTCAAGTATATGTTTGCCCTTTTGTTTTCTTTTTATCAAAGTGGTGATTTTTGTAAGGCGGCAGAACGCTTTGCCCCAATCTATAACAAATTAGCTCAAGTAGTCTTATGACACTCGTTCAAATGGGCCATGTTTTGTCGAATGTAAACTTGAAAAATGGACTCTCTATGGCAAACTCTTGGTGGCGCTCTGCATTGTGAATCGCCTGAATTCTCTGTGTTTGGGGTGGAAATTTACACTTAGGTTTTGCAGAATGTCGGACATGTCAGTGAGCCAGTCAACAGGCACCTGTGTGCAAATGTTCAGCATTTTGTCCAGAAAGAAGACATTTTAAAACTTATTTTGGGGTTCAACTCACCTTCATGTAAACAGTATTGTTAAAAGAGTCTGAATTTGCCTATGAATTCCTTACATGCCAGTGCTCCCCCTCCTCACTTGCCTTGTCTGAAATGACCTGTATGGCCCTGCCCTTTGCAAAGTGTGTGGGAAGCAGTACGCAAATTGATCATGTTATTCCTAGTTGATCCCTCCTTCTCTTCCCCCATCACTACCGTCACTTTTTCCAATCATCTTGATTGCCTTGTTTGTCTCAATGATTACCCAAACTCGGGCTATCGGATCTCGCACATCAACAGGAAAGAAAAAGGTCTGCTCCGTGTTTTTGCTCTTTCCCCGCGCTTTCTTTACAAAATGTCAGCCGGTGATTATCATCCCCCTCCCCCCTCCGATGAAAAGTCGGCTGCGGCCTAAATTAATTAAGGAGCCTGGTCGCAGCATCGCGCCGCGATGTGCTCAATCGTAATGAGGTATGGAGAGCCAAAAATGGCCAACCGAAAGCAACCTTGAGACCGCAAATGTCAACGTTGACTCAAGATATGTAACCCAGCTTGCAACACGTAGTATACAGTCGGCCTTTAAAACACATTGGTGAGGATATCGACGAGCTACAATTATCGCCCACTCGATCTACACTCTGAAAAACAAAATACCACGCAAGCTGTATCATGTCACTCAGCAGTAGAGTATTGGTTGGAAAATTTGGAACAAAATTTAGGACTAACTTGTTTTGTCATGTCAGTGTCCCTGTACATGTAGGCAAATATTGACAGGTGTTAAGATTATTGAATCACCATTTTCAAAAAATATTCCACTACTGATTTATCTTTACTGTTCATTTCAGATTTACCTAATATAAAATGTTTGTATCATTGACCGACATTTTTTTTAAAAAACACAGAGGAAGCAACTTGGAAAATAATTGGGTGTATCAAGTTTTGTTGTTTTATCAATTGAAGCTAACATGCATTGACTGTATTTCTGTGTTTTCATCAAAATGTTTTGTTCAATTGGAATTATCGCCGATGTTTTGTTCGGTTGGAATTATTGCTGAAATTTATAAACACAGTGAAGTTTGTGAGCAGTTACCACTTCAGCTAGGTAAAACGGCCTTTGAATTACAAGGGTTATAAAAAAACCATGCAGAATTTCAACCAAAATATGCACAGTTTACAAACAACAACAAAATCCAAATCTGACAAAGTATAAATTTTCATTGAGTTACTCGCCGCTGTTCCTTATGTTTCTGTGATGATACATATGAATCACGCAAGTAGTTTGAGTTTTGTTGAAGTTACTTTCCGAGATATAAAATTTGAAATTTCAACATACAAACAACGACAAAAAGAAAGATTAAAACCAGAAAAAGACGTTGGGGTTTTAGGAACAGAGGTTTTAATTGCCATATCTTTTCTTTTTTTTGGTCACAATGATAATGCACTTTCTTTTGATGGCTGCAAAATCCATGATAATGAGAGAGCGCATCTAGTTAATGGCCAGGCACCAGCTGCTCTAGGCAGTAGAGTTCCGGGTGTCTTGTGTTTGTGGCGGTGTCGTTGTTGAGAAGAGAAAAGCGTACATCTGCCGTTCAAGGAAATAAATCTCCATCCTCATTTGTTGCCATGTCAACTGGCAGCTGCTTTGATTTTGAGTCCGGCAGTACATTGTGGATACAGACTCTATATTGAAACAAATTACCTAATTTGAAACAAATCACCTTGTCCACGGACTGGAGAATACTGGTCTTTATCACAGGATACTGAACTTGTCTTTTCAGTAAAAGCAAACTTTCAAAAATCATTTGGTGGGAGCAGATGTGTTTTTATGTGGTTATAGTGTATAGTTGAACGAGATTTGCACTCAAGCTTTTCCAGAATTGTTTTTTGAAAAAAGCCTTTCCAGTCAAGGTTTCTATAAATGAGAGGCTGAATTGAAAATGGCATTTGCTTTGATCCTACATGTAACCTTCCCTTATCCTCCCAAATTCATTGCAAAAATTGGATGATCTTAGATTGAGGAAGAAGGGAAGGGTACCCGTGCATCTTTTCAACGCACTAAAAACACTGTCTGCAGTCTCAGGACGTTTCTCGAAACTAAGCTTTGTCTCTGTTTTATGACCGCCCGGCAAATTTAGATTTGGGGGAAAAATTTGGTAAACCCCTCCAATGACAACTTTCTCGCTAATAATAATAATAATAACGGGTTCTTATATAGCGCTTTTAACTAAAATCAAAGCACTTTACATTATTATTACCCCTGATCATTAGGCCAATTAAACATTCCAAATACCATCTCAGGTCCCTGGGGAGTATACAGCTCGATGCTGCCTGTTAGGCACAAGGAAGCTAATTCAATCACAATAACCATCTCTGCCCTCACAGGTGGAACAGTTCTTCTTATTATTTTATATTTGTACAGTACAGTTGTCTCCAAACAACAATAAATTATTGCACAGTACTGCAAGTTATTACTAGTACTAAGTAGTAGTTATTATTAGTTATTGGTATTTTTCCCAGTAGTGTCAATGGTTTGAGGTTTTACCCTTTTTTCCCTTGTAGGTGATGGTGGGTTTGTCACCATTTTTTTTAGTAGATCAAGTGCAAAATTGTAGCTTTCCAGCTTAGTGAACACCTTGCTCGATTGAAAAAGTGGAAAGTCATATTTATTTTATTTCAACGTTTGCTAAAGTTTGATCATTGTTGCTGACAATGTTTTTTTTTCTTCTTTATTTTTGTATTTGTCTTCTGCAGGAAGCAAGTTATCTGAGCAAAGTGGGGCCCATCCTAGACCCCTATGCCAAGGGTAATGTGGAGGACAGGACCATCACGGTATGCAGCGGCTTGGACTTGGTCAACATCAACTACATGCACATGGTGGCTTCCTCAGCCGAATTAGCACAGGTAGGTGGTGATCAAAGTGGCAGGGTTCCCACAGTCATGGAAAATTCCGAGAAAATCCTGGAATTTAAAGCTGTAATGGAAAGTCATGGAAAAGGCATGGAGTTGTGGTCTTGTACAAGGAGTCGTGAAAGTTTATTTCCCGAGGAAAAAGTCATGGGAAAAGTCATGGAATCCTACACAACCTTTGTTACGTGATTTGGTGCACATTTGCAGTTTCTGTAGTCAGTGGTGTTCAGAGCTTTGTAGTACCATGAAATGCTAGTAAGGCGAGGTAAGAAAAAAAATGTTTCTCGTCCCCGCCCGCTTCCTTTTTGGAGGCCGCCTGGATTTTTTTACTATTTTTTATTTTTGAAAAATGCAGTAAAAAAAAACACCGAAAAAGTCCACGGTTAAAGCAAATGCATCTAAAACTGTTCATTGTAGACCAATACAACTCTAAATGACACTGTAAATATGTTCAGTTCTCTTGTCCAACTTGTCTTTCATTTTAAAAGTGTCTTTGAACAGTGGAAACACCAACGGTTGCAGGAAATTTTTAAAATGGTGGCCATCTTGAAAAAAATAAAAAATAAAAAGCCCCTCTTCCTCCTTTTTTTTTCAAAAATCCGGACGAGAAACATGTTTTTTTTTTATTCGGCCTAATTGGACAGGGACAGGATGCCTTTAATGTGTTTGGTGACATGTAATTTTAACATGAAATAATGCCAGGATAGGATGGCTGTGAGGGGAGCTAGAGGCCATCTTGATGGTAATGCACACGGCATAGACCTCTATTTTCAGGAATTGGTCATGGAAATCCTTCATTTTGTCATGGAAAAGTCATGGAAAAGTCATGGAATTTTAACTTTAAGATTTCTGTAGGAACTCTGACTGGAGTCCTGATCCCATATCATACATGTATAAGAAAGAGGACAGACATTGCCTGGTTGCAAGATGCCTTGACGATGCAACCCTCCCTATAGTCTGTCAGTGCACTTTACTAAACGTAATATGCATTACACGGAACACTGCCTTTTTTCACACGTGTAAGAATATATAAATTACAGGGCATGCAACTTTTCCTCGGATCAGCTGATTTCCTCGCGTTTCACTTCACACTCATGCCATTAACCCTAACTCCCCAGGCATTTTTGCTAGGATGCAACCTCAATCCTGCAAAATCCTCCAACTGCCTCCATGTAAAAATTGCATACAGCCTCAATCCTGCAAAATCATCCGTTATTTCTTGAATGTGGACCTTGGAGGGGCGACCACTGCCTCAATCCCGCAAAATCCTCTAACAGTCGCTGTCAATATGTTGAGGCAGAGCCTGTGACATCCTGGAGCAGTGCAAAGGATTTCAAGTATAATCTAGGCCTAAATGTGTGCACGGCGGAGCATAAACAGCACAAGGTCCGGCCCAAGACCTTGACACAGTGCATCCTCCAAAATCAGCTGCACATTTTTGCCATAGCCTCAATCCTGCAAAATCCTCCATTTTGCAAAGAGGATTTGGGAGGATTTGGGAAGGTTAGGGTTGAACATTGAAAAACACTGTACAAAGTCTTGTAAAGATTGGAGTTTCCTCGTTTATTTAGTCCAAGTTGCATGCCTGACATTAAGTTGATCCCCATGTCATAGGTCATTCGGCCATTAGAGATTTTGAGGCTGTGTTCAGACTACATGTACATGTGGTTGGTGTTACATTGCAAGTCTCCTGTCCCATAAGATCCGTGTTCACAACCCCCACTTCCATCTTATGGATTACGGGCACTTATGGATTCGAACTGTTCTATCTCATTACATCCCTCTTCACGCCTTGATGCATTACAACCTCATGAGATGAAATGCCAGAGGGTCATGATTCCAACAGGCTCTTGAGGAAGATGCAGGCAGCTATATCATAATTGTCACCTGTTGGTCTGCACCACGAGCCCGTCAGTAGATTTGCTAGAGCCACGAAGGCGTATATAGGATCATTTGCATTTGTTCCAAAGGTACAGGTGTGAAACATACCAAATTATCATCAAAAAGCTTACGTGGATTAAAGATTGTGTCCTGGTACTAAACACCCCGTGAAATCATTCCGTCTGGGTAGCTGTCATGTCGAAGAGAGCAAGACATTGAGGTGATTTCCAGCGAACAGTCCATTGACTGATTTTTTGAAATAAATAGTGCCATAGACGAAATCGTGTTTCGTGATCCAAAGGTTGGGCATGGTTTTTGACTGTTTAGTCAAACAAGTGTGATATCCACTGAGCTGACACTTCAACAGGTTAGGTTTGGAACATTCTTCTTTGGATTTTGAGTGGTGTTATTATTGGAGACGAACAAAATGCATGAAAAGCAAATGATCCCGTATGCTTATAAGCAGGAAATGTTTCCAAGCAAATTTATGTGTAGCAAAATTTTGCGGGTGAGGCAAAACCTAGTATATGAAATTTGAAAGTGAGTATGCTTTGTGGAATTGACATGTGGATACTAAGTTCATCTTAAATCAGGGGTTTTTTTTTTAAGAAAAAAAAGTCCAAACCCTACCCACCAAAGAAGTTTGGATTGTGAAGATGTTGCGCAATGATGAAGGTCTACATTTGTGTTGCGATACAACAATGTCACCTCCACTATACGACACGTTAAGCACCTGAAGATCATAAGTGTAGCCTTTTCTTTCTCATCTTTCCTTTTTGTTTTGTTTAAGGCCATCAAGGGAGTTCGATCCAAATTTTACTCCAACTGAAGTTGATTGAACAGTTAATGTACATTCTGAGGGCTTTAAATGTCGTATCCTTCCTCCAGAAGTTTTGAAATTGTTATCAGACAATGACACAAGATAGCTACATGGGCAATTCCAGCATTATTAAAGGAAGTGAAATGTCCGTTACAGAGCCAATTTACTGTGAGAAATGATCCAAAACTCCTAGTCTGTAATCTCCTTGACCGTTTCTAGATGATGGATGTATACGATTATCTTTGAAATATACATTTCCAGGTGTATTTATTAAAAGGAATTGCCCTACGGGTGAATGGAACAGGAGAAGACATTTTCAAGTTAATGAAAACGAGTGTGCCTCCAAGGATATGCTGTCTGATTAAATTAAAAATAGAATCTAAAATTGGAATATGCGTTTTAATGACATACATGTACCAGCTGAAAAAAGAAACTTCCTGTGTGATCAGAAATTCCCCGCAGAAATACAATGTAGTCACTGACGAGCTATTGTGAATTGTGAATGGGTAAAATCAAACAAGGATCTCTTAATCAGTAGGGACTAATCAAAGCAAGGTCATATATGACTGCCTATATAATAAAGATACATTCCCCGTGCTCATAATTTTCAAGTTTCACCTAAAAAAATATATAATTTTTTTTTTTTTCATTTACTATGTTTTTAGCAATACTGTATAAAAGTTATTCACTTTTGAATAAGACATTGAACAAAAAAAATCCACCGACATTAAGTTTTTGTCTCGCCTGAACGAAGTTCAGGAAAGAGACCATGCAATCACTATGTCTGTCCGTATGCATACGTCAGGGCGTCCGTATGTATGTCCGTATGTATGTGGTATTTTGGATAAGTTTTGAAAAATTGTCTCATTTAAAAAATTAAGTCCAATAAGAACCAAACCCGGGTCATAAATGGAACATGGCAACCTTCAGATGATAATGCTGTGAAAGGTCACAAACCGAGGTCAAAGGTCATCTGAGGTCAAGTTGTAAAATAGGCTGAACACATGAAATTGGTCTCATTTAAAACAGACGAGACACGTGGTTCGAGAACCACCTTGTTTTTTAATTGTTTCTTCACAAAATTTTAATTATTGGCTGCCAGACAATAATTCAGAGGTATGCAGATGTCAAAAATTGGAATAAATTTCTTGGGTTTTTTTTTTCTTCATTAAAACAAAACATACAAATTGAAAATTTCTTAGGATAGAAAAAATATCAATTTTTTTGAAGAGCATGGGGTATACATCTTTAAGTGCATTTTTGATTGCTGGCCAAATACTGCTCATTTTTCTTACACCCTCCCAAGGATATCTGTCTGACACAAAGTTGGTACAGCTTGAGGTTCCTAATTAAAAAGGATTTTTTTTTTTATAATGGAGAAAGACAAAATTGGGTTTCTTTTTTCACAGGGCATCAGTTGTCTGTAGAATTCATTCCTTTTTTTTCAATCGGACAATTTACATTCATTGGTACATGTATCTGACTGATCTTCTTTCTCATTAGCCTAATTTTAATAGACTACAGGGTTAGTCAAAAAAAGCAAACACAAATGTCGGGACCATTGTTTTAGTGAATTTCTGTATGTAACACTTTCAAAATCTAGGATATGAAAGCCCAATTCATAAGCTTTCTTTTAGTACAAGAATCATTCAAATCACTCATGTAGTTACGTAACTCAAGTTACGTAATTTTAAACACAACCACCGCTTTAAAGTTCTGTCCACGGATCACAATAAAGGTGTGCGTTCTTTCAGCAAAACGAAAACAATTCACACACATCCCTATGCGATTTGTTTTCATTTTGCTGAAAGAACACTTAATACCTTCTTGTGATCCGTGGACAGAACTTTAAGACGGTGGTTGTGTTTAAAATTCCATAACTTGAAAAGTACATGAGTGATTTGAATGATTCTTGCACTGAAAGAAACCTTACGAATTGGGCTTTCATATCCTAGATTTTGAAAGTGCTACATGTAGAACTTCACTAAAACAATGGTCCCGACATTTGGGTTTCGTTTTTTTTTACTCACCCTGTACAGTTAATACAGACAACAAAATTAGAAAAGAGCATGCATAATTCACTATTTAATTATTTGTTTTTGTTATAAATGCAAGACTGATGTTCAAAACATCTTTTTTTTTACTAGAAGAACCAGTTTCAAAGCGTGACATTGTTGTACATCGTACAGTGGCAGACATGTTTGCATTATTCAAAGCATTATGCGGCTCACATGCCTTGAACTGTTGGAATTAGGATAGAAGCGTGGACAGAAACAACAGCTCTCAGCCAGTGATGTACAGAGGGGGAAAAAAATCCCTGCACCAGAAATGATTTCAATGACATCACGTAGCAACCGGCTCTTAAGTGCATAGCAACCGGCTGGGGGTCGTGTAGCCCGTTTAGTGTATGTGTGTGCGTGTGATGTCATATAGTCGCTTGCTCGCTGTCTCCGGAGGCGGTATAGATGTGTACATGTAAATCACTATTCAATATCTTACTCTTCTTGGAAATATTTTTCGCCGCTAATTTAAGACTGCCTCTATTTCTTAGAACTCGGATACATTAAGTTGATAAATGTTGAAAACGTGTTTGTTATGACACATTATTACCAAAGTATAGTAACATTGCATTCTAGAAAAAGACTTCTGGAAATACACTACATGTAGTTGATGATGGATATACAAATATTGGATATGAAAAATGTGTTATTGACCCTAGTTCCCTTTCCCTCCAATAATTTAGCTCATTTGGGATGGAAAGTTGCTTTACTAAATGAATAGGAGGGAACAAAACATTTCCAGTCATCCTCATTTGGGGAAAGACTCTTAGAACTGTGTTTTTGTTGAAACAATTTTTGTTAAAGAGTCAAGCCTGAGATAATGTGGTACCCATGACATTATTATCATATCCACAATCATCACTATACCTGACTCAAGAAACAAGACCAAGATGGCTGTCGTGTTAAGGCATGATAATCTAACATCATACTTGAAATTCCTGAGGTCAACCTCCCCTGACACCAACCTCTCCTTCACCTCATCAGCACCCCCCCCCCTTCCTCTCATCATCATGAAATCTCATCGACCCACCATCTTCTTACATCTGGTTGTGATGGATTTTCTTTCTGGATGTCTTTCATGCAGGAATGGTTTGATGGTCTCCTGAAGATTACGCACAACTTCAAGGCCAACAATGTCTGCCCGATGACGAGTCTAATGAAGCAGTAAGTTCTTTACACGGTGTCGGTTGCGGCATTGTGAACGCTGACACGGCCCAAGATTATCCAGGGATTGGTAGCAATTACACTCTGAATTTTTGATGGGTTTGCTACAGTGTACTGTAAAGGGAAAACTCTTTGCCATGATGTGTGCAACTTAAGCAATGACTGTTTCAAACAGAAGCATTTGACCCATTCACACGTATATTACACTGCAGTGGCGCACCCAAGGCCCCCCCCCCAAGAGGTTGTCAATTTTTAATTTTTTTGGGGGGTCTGATGTTTTTATTAGTCCCACGATTTGACCGTGGTGATATGTATGTGGCCTATTTTCAGTTATTATGATAAGGGTGTAAATGGCGCCACCAACATCAAAATAATCCGTCCCTCCTCCAAAAAGAAATTCTGCGGCCCAAACTTTTGGGCAACAGTTTTTGATAAATATTCAAACTTCTAAAAAAAATGGACAAAAAATAGTGAGGCCACCCCCCCCCCTCCAAGCCAAATCCTGGGTGCGCCACTGTTACACTGTATTACACATGTACGTTGTATTCACTCCTTGTTGAATCCCAAAAACCATAGTGTGCCTGGGGCGGTATTAGGAGCAATTTTCAGGGCCATACAGGGACTAAGGGGTGAGAGACCTCTTAAAATTTGTGAAAACATTTGAATTCATCTTTGGGTCACTTTTACCACTTTTTTTTTGCCTTCAGTATGATATTTCTAGATGTTATTAATTCCCATCTTCATAAGCAAAAAGTGATGTCATCTTCACCCTAATGAAGCTCTAGAGTTTTAGGGCAACTTCAGAATTTGGTCAGTTGTCTGTAACGATTAGTTCATGCCTGGCAGTAATTGAAAAATCATTAGGTACAAAGATAATGATGAGGGTAACATTTTAGATTCAAAAGTCTAACTACCACATTTCCTGCTTTTGATGAAGCAGACTGTTCTCATCTTTTTTTCGCCAAAGTTGAACAAAGAAATTGACTGGATTGCCATTCCGGTGCTCTACCAACTGGGCTATCAAGGATATTGACAAATTAGGGAACCGCCAACATAGGGCTGGATAGCTCAGTTGGTAGAGCACCGGAACAGCAATCCAGAGGTTGCAGGTCCAAACCTCACTCCGGTCAATTTCTTTGTTCAAATTTGAAAAAAATTATGATAATGTATCTAAGTCAGTTTCCCTTTGTGGTCAATTAGAAACTTTTCTTAGAAATGTTCATGTTTCCAACTTTCTCATCACATGAATTTGCTAACAGCACTTTTATTGGCTTGACAATAATTTGGAAGCATCTGTTTTACAAAGGTACAGTGTAGTAACGTTGTGGCACTGCATTCTATTCAACTAACCTGAATTTAACGTTATGAAACAATTTGGATCAGTATTAATCGGCAGTAAGTTCTACAGCGTGTGTCAATAAAAACGCAGGATTAGAAACAAAAATATTAAGAATATAAACCACCCCTATTCATCATAATGTTAACCCCCTTTTCAAAGTACCTTTCCTTCTCTTCACTATGCTATCTGCTTTTTATCCCATCTCATTTGGACAATCTTGTCCAGAGATAGAGTACATTGAAGAAGGGTTATAAATTCCAAGCTGGTCTGATTTGTGAAATCACACATACCTAATGAAAGGTTTGAATTCAGTACAGGTGAAAGTATTTGTGGATCACAAAGAAGGACATGTGTGGCAGGATTAGGTTTACATAATCCTTTAGTCCACAATCAATGTTATTTGATATGTCAGAGACGACATTCATGATGCTTTGAAACAATGATAGTCCAGTTATTAAATTTAAGTGATATTTATCATCAGTTGTTTCAAAGAAAGTTTTGTTCTGGTTTAATTGTCTTCAATGCATACCTGCATTGTACATAACTGGTCGTTGTGTTAAGGTCATTGAATCAGACCAACCCGCTTCAGAAGGGCTTCACAAAACTTGTCATAACTTTTGAACCAAAAGTCCAAATTCCACCAAACAAAAATCTTGTCAAAGATGAAATTATGGACAATCAAATCCTTATCAAATTAGGCACACCAGTAGCATAATTTTCTCAGAAAAAAAATCGCTTTGAATCCTGCGTTTTTATTGACACACGTTGTATTTGCATAAAACGGTGACCATCATGTTTCATCTCAACTAAGTTGAAAGATATAAATTTGACTGTAATGTCAGTGACTCTATGATTAAAATAAGAAAGCCGGTCAATTCAAATTTAAATAACAAAACTCGTCATGATGCTGAAATATGCTTTAAGTTTGCCCAGAGGCCTGGACGAACACACAAATAAACCTAGACATACACCTGTGATAAGAAACATGTAAAGACAGCATGCAGGTAACAAGATACAGTCCCGACCCACTGCGCGTAATATCTGCAAGGTGGGCAGGTGATCTCGCAATAACCCAAGCATGGTAGATCCCCTAAGGAATGGCTGGGCCTTCAAGTTCATTGCCTCAGAGCAGTCGATAAGTCCGGCAACTCTAGACGGCCAAGCTGGTGAAGACATCTTTGTGATCCCGCATCCTCTGTGTTGCTCCCAACTAATTTAAGCATACCTTTCTTTCTCTTTCTTTGTACTCGTCTGCGACTTTTTTTTTGTAGTTGGATGAAGATATGCTTTCAGGTGAATCCGAGTGGCAATATACCAGTGCGTAACCTCACCAGGACCTTTGCCTCAGGCAAGACGGAGAAGATCGTCTTCAAGTCTCTGGAGGAATTAGGGCTTCCCTCAGGAAAGGTAAGACTTCTGTGGAAGATGGAGGATAGCTGGGGGATATGGTCTGCGCAGTACTGATCAAAATGTTGGGGGGTGTTTGGACGAGCTTTATACAAGAGTGGTTTTGTTCTAGTACATGAATTCTGTAGGATTCGGTAGTTTTTCACACTTTTTAATATTTGTTGGCTGTTGTGGGATCTGGAAATTGTGCTGTAAGTGAGGCTGTGGGATTTGGCAGAGTTGTAGTCAAGTCTGTCACAAGTCATCACAAGTCAATCACTGGTCATCACAAGTCAATCACATGTCATCATAAGTCATCACAAGTCAATCACAAGCCATTACGTCATCCACATCAAACACATGTCATCTCAAGTTAAGCACAAGTCATCACAATCGATCACAAATCACTTGAGGGCCTCCATGGAAAGCAGTGCCTTTGCACTGATCGGAGATTACCCTTATTAAAGATGACGTAAAATTAAAAAACAAGTCCATCTCTGGTCAATCACAAGCCTTCACAAGTCAATCACAAGTCAATCACTAGCCAATCACAGGTCATCAATAGTTAATCATATAAAGTCAGTCACAAGTCATTACGTCATTACAAGTCAATCACAAGTCACCAACAGTCAATCATAAGTCATCACAAGTCATTCACTGGTCAATCACTGGCTATTTATGTGTACTCACTCTTAATTCTTTGTTACTCTTGACCTTTAATATTTATGAAACAATGTGTGACTTCGCTTCTTGTCTGACTGTTAATTGACTTGTCCCTTGAATTGACCATAACTCTTGGGCCGTGGAAACGAAATCAAGCTACATGTTTACAGTTCAACATTGTCCTCACTTTATAGCTCTGGCAGGAGCTTCTACATGTCACTTGGTGGTCGGTCGTCGGTCTGTCCCCGAAAATTGACCACAAATATTTGACCAAAAATTATTGACTAATTAATTTATTGAGTGCATAAAATGCACTCTTGACTAAATTTTTGGGAACACATATGGGGCATGGCTTTGCATATATGTCTGTCCCCGAAAATTGACCAAATTAAACCCCCTAAGTTTCCCATAAAATATAACTACCAAATTGAAATTAAAAAAAAGCAAGCAAAATAAATTTAATACTTAACAAAAATTGTTTGTAACAATTCAGAAAAGTTTTTAAATGGAGGCAAAATATGTACAGCAATGTTATAGTCACGTGGTATCCAGAAGAAGAAAATGTCCCAAAATTGACCAAAAGTACAGTGTTCCATATGTGCCATCAGCGTCACATTTTTTGCCAGAGCTTATTGTGCACTCGCACTTGATATTTTTTAGTACATTGTACGACCCAGATCCTTTTATAAAATAAATTTGGTTGTGTGTATCGGTAATTACAGATGTTCTTCATAAGTGAGTCTGCATTACCTACATTATGTATGTTGAAGGGGCACATACTGGTCCATATACAGGCGAAGTCCTGATCTAAGTTTCCTAACAGAAGAAACGTGAGAAATGAAGTTTTGTAAAGTTTTGAGGAACTTTTCTTAAATTATGTCCAAAACCTTAAATTTGTGTCCCACACTTCGGCCGCTTAATGTGCTGTTTTGGAAAAGCAGGCATATTCTCTCCTTTTCCATTCAAAATAATGACAGCAATCTTGTTATGTTGTTTTCTACATTTGTAATTTTTTTCATCTAAATTTGATATTATGTTTAATTTGACATTTACAACTGCTTCTCCCCCTCAATTTTTATTGAGACTGATGGGAGATTTAAGTGTCCATGTAAATCTCTCAGGCTGACTAAATTAGTTTGTTTTACACAGATATCTCGTTTTACATGTACATGTACGTGGACAATGCGGTAATGCTGATAACGATCACGATCGGTCTCCCTGTGCACCCTTTTTGGCGTAAATCACTTAAATCGTTTGCACGTGAGCGTAATATATGAGCACTTACTCTAATGAATGAGACCTCATCATCCGATCAGTGCCTGTTCTTTACTACATGTAGTTGCCTACTCGAGTGAGAGATTTTTTTTTCCTAAAAAGGGTTTTTGAGTGATTAATATCGCACCAATTTTCGCAATCCAGGATTAGGTTTTTGCACTCTGAAGATTTATACTAATAATTTCGCAATCCAGGATTAGGTTTTTGCACTCTGAAGAATTATACTAATAAATTTATTACTTTATTACTTGTAAAATCTCCAGGTTTTTTGGGTGAACAACCTTGATGAACTCGAAAACATGTCTGAACCCTCGTTGTTCGGATCAAGATGTCTGGAAATGCACACTTCATTAGGGGAGTCAGGTTGGCGTAGGGGAGTCAGGTTGGCGTAGCGGTGCTTTCCTCGCCTTCCACCGCTGTGACCTGGGTTTGAATCCCCCCCGGGCCAATATGTGGATTGGGTTTTCAGTCCCTACCTGATTCCGTGGGTTTTCCCCAGAATATTCTTCTTCTGGGCTTTTCTTCTTGGCTTTTCCTCCCACCTCTAAAACTGTAATTTCTTCTCATTGTCTTCTCTCCACAGGTTTCTTCAGGCTTACGAGCTAAAGTGCCTTAGGGCGCTTTTGAGGGATCCTTGGTTTCATTACCAGAAATGATTAACAATAATAATAATAATAACTTCAGATTGATTGGTGGTTCAGAAATGTTACAAAACCGTTTGGGCAAATTTCAGATGTTTTGTTTATTTCTACGTTGAGTGAAGGATTTGCACGAACATCATGTATGTACATCTCTTTGTCAGCTGAATGTAGCTCCGAGAAAAATTTGGTTCTGAGAAAAGTGGTGGGAGAATTTGGAGATTTCAAAATCTGGTTATCCTATTTTTTCTTTTTTTTAAACCAAATAACTCTTATAAATCCGATTACACCGGGAGTTCCCATTCAGCTCACAGTCATACCAACAAAAAGTGACAAGTGAGGCGCCGCATGCAATGCCCTACATGCAGAGCTGTAATGGTGAACAAAATGGGTGGGAACTTGCTGATCAGTCAAATGGGCAGGCTATAGACCATTATCATGTTGTTGCCATCTTGATTTTTTCCCATTCAAATCAACGTAACCGAAGCGAGGCTATCAGGGAAAATAGTCTGGTTCCTTTGTGCACAAGTAACGTCATCATTCAGTACTGTTATTGGATACCGGGAACATGACTAAAATGGTGGCAGCATGATAAAGGTCTATTCATGAACCAAGAAGACCACTAGCGAGTGAATGCGATTACAATCAGAGACCATGGAGCGAATTGTGGGGCGTTTTCTTTAGCCTGTGCCACAAAAAAAAATGGAAGGCTTCATTTGTTTTAAGGTTGGTTTCAAATGTCCGGTTTCCAGAATCCAAAATTGTTTTTAAAAATTTGGATAGTAATCCCACCACTATCTGAGAACAACTGGATGTTTTGAACATCTTTTGAGTCTTTTAGGTGATACACTGTTTGAAGCATTGGAGTACACTGGTTTGTCTCAGCAGCCTAGACAAACACAAAATAGCCACTGCAGATCCTTCAGTTGCTGATTTGACACCATGAAAGCACTTACGCCATGTGTTCTTGTGTAAAGGTACAGCTTCAGGGCATGGAGTTTACATGGAGTTTTCTCTGCACAGTTCTCGCATTGCATTCAGCATCCATCTTTGAGTAGATAATAATATGTTAATTTATGCGTGTCCTTGCGTAAGGCCAAAAAAGAAAGTCTTTGGTTTCTGGTATGGAGCTTGCCCCAAAAATGGTGCGACGATCAATGTCGGCTGATGACTGCAAATGGTGCCCGACTAAATTTAGTGCAAAATATATGGGAGTCCATAGAGGCCACATAAAGCTTATACTTGATCGTAACCCCATCTAAAAACACATTAAAATTATGCAGCAGCAGGATTCCAGTCAAACCAGTGAGTTTGGCGGTTTTGAGACATCATCTTACATTGACAAAAAACTGTTTTCATTTTGCCGACGCGCATGGCTACCGCGACGCGCGTGCAGACCAGAAACCGGAGACTTTTTTATTTTGCCTTAAACAAAAGCAAAGATGGCTGCAGTGAGAATGATCTTTTGAATTCAAAATATTACGTGTTCATTCAACTATCATAGCAAACTGATAACTTTTTTTCACTTTGTGTTTTTGTTTGTTTTTGTTTTTGTTTTGTTTACAGAATGATGAGATTGATCCTCAGACATTCCCTTTCAGCAAATTCTACGATCTCTACCACAAGATATGCCCACGGACTGACATCGAAGATCTCTTCAAGCAAATGTAAGCCACCACGTCCCCACCCAACCACCTCAGATTTGATAGCAAATCTTTCCACATCTATTAAAGCATTGCAGTCTTGATGTCACCTAATTACCACTGGCACATTGCCACAGCAATGGTTTCACACATTTTGAAAACGTTAATTTTGAGAAAATGCAAAACTTGGGTTGTATTCTGTTTTGATCTGGTTTCTGGAAGTGACAATTGCAAGCAAGTTTACCGCAAAACTACAGTTCCTTCCGTAACTCATAATTGATTTCTTGGCATAACGGCTATCTTGTCACAAGGAAAGCTCAATTGTGACATGTTACTTTATGAAATTCACTTCACCTTTGCTTTGTTGTGAAGTATGGAAGAGACTGTGAAATGGAATTTTGTAATTCAGCAAACTTTAGCATTTCATCACTGCAATATTGACCAATTCCTTCTTCCCCCCTTGGGCTCCATGCAGAAGCAAAAGCAACCAAGAGGGTCTGACTGTCAGCGAACTCATTGAATTCCACAACGAGAAGCAGAGAGACCCCCGACTCAACGAAATCCTCTTCCCTTTCTACGACCGGGAGCGCATCCTGAAGATCATCCACACCTACGAGAAGGACCCAGAGGTTGTCAAGAGAGGTAGGCTCTCACTTGTGTCGGACTGGCATTCCAAGTAAAGTAAAAAAAGGATAGTCTGTCACAAGCCAATGTGGCCCATCAGGTTTATCTCTGGTTTCAGTGGCAAGAACTGACTGACAATATTTCTATTCCCCCTGGATGGGATGCTAGTCCATCGCAGGTTACTCCCCAGCTAATGCCGGTACCCACTGGTATTGAGGGTGGATAGAGGCAAGTGGGGGTTGAAGTGGCTTGCCCATGGACACAACATATGGCCAGCAGCTGGATTTTAACCCCTGACAATATTTCTATTCCCCCTGGATGGGATGCTAGTCCATCGCAGGTTGCTCCCCAGCTTATGCCGGTACCCACTGGTATTGAGGGTGGATAGAGGCAAGTGGGGGTTGAAGTGGCTTGCCCACGGACGCAAAATATGGCCAGCAGCTGGATTTGAACCCCTGAGAGTATTTCTATTCCCCCTGGATGGGATGCTAGTCCATCGCAGGCTTCTCCCCAGCTAATGTTGGTACCCATTTATACTCGTGGGTGGATAGAAGCAAGTGGGGGTGAAGTGGCTTGCCCAAGGACACAACATATGGCCTGCAGCTGAATTCGAACCCCTGACCCTCTGATCCCGAGTCACGAACCCTAGGCCACACTTTTTCCCTGGTGTTACAAAGCTGCACCGAACTAAAATGAATTTCGAACAAGTAAAATCTCCCCTAATAGAATTTTGTTATGGACAGGCGAACTTTATATATCAAGTTTCCTTGAGAGGACTCTGGAACAACTTCATCTTTAAGAACTGTGTAGTATCAAACATTGAACTTTAATTCAGATTAGACAGTTCAGTTCAGTCCGTTCCAGCCACTAAAAAATGTTATAAGATGGACCTTGCGTCGGAGAGATGTAAATTTAATATTGAAGGGGAAAATCCAATATAAAAAATTCACTAAAAAATTGGCAAGTGGTATACTGAAATAATGATCAGAAATCCAAAAATGTGGTTATGAAAGCAGAGATTAAATAAAAGTGACCATTGCACAGTCACACATGCCTGATATAAAATGTGGAGAGAAGTCAGTAAAGAAAGTTGCTTTGTGTAGGTGGGAGAAAAAGCTGAGTACATAGGCCATCAGCCTCGGTCCAAACTTTTGGCCACCGGTATCAAATGAGGGGAATAATCGTCATAGCGATTTTTGGCAAGGTATACACCTCCAGAGTTGGAAAATATGTGATAGCAATGCAGCGGTGGCAGCTTTTTGGGTGTTATCACCCTTTTTTTCAAAATGTCCATCAAAATGCTTGTTACCACTCTAGGGGCAATATACCTTGCGCATGCGCAATCATTTATGCCCTGATTTGATACTGGCCAAACCCCAGGCTGATGGCCTAACAATGGATAAATATATATCCAGATTTTTTTTAACAAGATGGCTTCCCTGACAAAGTGCTTTGGTCAAGTGATCAATGCATGCGCGAACACGATTTGCATGAGCAACTGGTGAACAGACACAAACACACACACGGACTTACCTTCCATACCTACTGTAGATATTCCTTTGTATCCGTGTAGTTAAGAAAAACCGGAGAACAAAAATCATTTTACTTGCATTGTGAAGTCTCTTTCAACCCAATTTTTTTTTTCATGATTTTCTTGTGTGTTCCTCTTCATTTTGCAACTATAAACCTAAGCAAAAAATGCCTCTAAAACTGTTTTCCAGAAAGGGGGAACCTAGTGTGGGCGTGTGCTGGTCCACAAAGCGTTCACGCTTCCTGCATCCTGTGGACCTCTTTTGTTCACAGGTCCACAAAGAGTATGCAAGGTTAGAGCAGAAAAGCTATTTTGTAGTCTAGCAGGGATAACATCCCCTTTGATAATTTTTCTTTACCCATAGATCAACTGAGCGTGGACGGCCTGTGCCGATACCTGATGTCGGACGAGAATGCGCCGGTGTTCTTAGACCGTCTGTTCCTGTACCAAGACATGGACCAGCCCCTGTCCCATTACTTCATCAATTCCTCCCACAACACGTACCTGACGGGCAGGCAGTTTGGAGGCAAGTCCTCCGTGGAGATGTACCGCCAGGTTCTCCTGGCTGGATGCAGGTAGGAGCAAAACGATTTTTTACAAAATCATCAGGTGATCAGTCAAGTAAAAAGTAATTGTCCTTTTTGATGTGGGATATGAAATCTACACCCATTCTTGTTCCCCCCCCCCCCCATTGCATCCATTAGGTGCGTGGAGCTGGATTGTTGGGACGGACGGAATGAGGACCAAGAACCAATCATAACACACGGACTGGCCATGTGCTCGGACATCAACTTCAAGGTATGCACTACGCACAACTCACGTCTCTATTAACCACACTTAACCAAACAGTTTGCTTCCCTTCCAAGTAATGTGAGCAACTATTTAGAATGAAAGCAAATATTTAGAAGCTCAAAGAAGCACATTTGTATTCAGGGCACTGAAAGTGTTTGTCCTATTTGTATGTTGCAATTGTACTCGAGTGAGGGCAGTTGCAAAATAGAAAAGCATTTACATTGTAGAACCAACGTAACAGTCATGATGTAAAATTTAACAACTTCTGAAGTCACTGTAGTTGTCCATAAAAACACATTTCTTTTTCAAACTTCTCGACTTGGAAAATTCGCAACTAGGGCCCATCAAAAAGGGCATCGACCAATTTAAGCAATATTTTCGAGGCACAAAACTGTACAAAAAGTGCCTGCTTGAACATGGCACTGTTCTGAAAGACAATTAAATTATGACTTATATTGAGGAAAAAAGAATTCAACAAGCACAAACCCACTGTATATTAGGAAAAAAAACTTTCCTGCGTCTTCAATCATAGCTTCTTTTTTCCTGCATGTTATTTTCTCTCCCTCTCTCTCCCACCACCCAGGACGTCATCATCGCCATTCGTGACACGGCCTTCGTGACGTCAGAGTTCCCGGTGATTCTCTCCTTTGAGAATCACTGCACCAAGTTTCAACAGTACAAGCTGGCCAAGTACTGCGAAGAATATCTCGGGGAATACCTCCTGAAGGAGCCGCTGACTGATCATGGGGTACGCCGCTTCTAGTTTGCTTTTAGACAATCCCATACCAAGTACTGAGGGAGTCTAGACTGAGTTCAGAACAATGACAAATTCATAACTGTGTTATGGGCTAACTTCCAGAGTTGTAACGAGACAATGATTTTTGCGACTTGAGTCGAGTTGAGTCATTTTAAAGAAGTGACTCGAGTCATGTTCAGTCATTAGGTCAAGAAGGTGGAGTCGAGTCGAGTCTCAGTGTGTAGTCGAGCCGAGTCGAGTCCAGTCGAGTCAAATATTTAGCTTGAGTCAATTTGAGTCACAAATATTTGAACACTATACAATAAATAAACACAAGAGAAAAAGTCATTTTTGTTGGCTTTTTTAATTTTACATTCAGGCTTCTAGATTTGACTCTTAATGAAAATAAAAAGGGGGTGCTGGCTGATCGCCATTCAACTAATGGGGACACTGATCAAACCACGTATGTATATGTATGCATTATTCGCGAACATTCTAACGTGACGTGAACAAAAACCGGCACCGGTGTAAGTCATTGCAAATATTTTTTGCGCAGTTTTACTTTTATTTTTGGGACTTGCATCTTATTAGCCTTCCTTGAGTCAAGTCGAGTCAATCTGATGAGGGACTCGAGTTGAGTCGAGTCATTTGCTCGTAGTGACTTGAGTCAAGTTGAGTCATTTGCCCTTAGGGACTCGAGTCGAGTCAAGTCACCAAAAATTGTGACTCCAGTCGGACTCAAGTCGAGTCAATGACTTAAGTCATTACAACTCTGCTAACTTCATGATGGTTTGTAATGGTCCTTCAGCCTCAAGCCAACTTACACAAGCTATTCGAATAAACTGATACAAAAACATTCCTTTGTCGTTGTTTATAATTCCCTGTTATATGTGTCCCATCTTGTGATTAACTTATGACGATTGTGGGTATTTTGCTGGTGTAGGCTTTCCTATGTTCTCTCTGTTCATCATGGTACCTTGAGTTACTTCTTGTGGGCAAACTCTATCGATCTCTATCCAGATCCTGAGCATACTTTTCATGGTTTGAATTGCTGTTTTGTCCTAACAGTTAGACTCTGGGATCCCTCTTCCGTCACCCAACAAACTCAAGAGGAAAATACTCATCAAGAACAAGAGACTCAAATCAGAGGTTGAGAAAAGTGAGTATTCCATTAAACGCTTGACGTGCTGGTGTAATTTGTTGTGAAACATAAACGTCCCATTCAGAGGGGTTACTTTTGATCCTGGCAGAAAAAAAATATAGGCTTTGACTGGTCTTGTTTGAGTTTTAAACTGACAGAAATTAAGACCTTTTGAACCCAGTGTTCAAGACTTACTGTGAGACCCTTTGGTGTTTTGAAAGGGGGGGACGTTGTTTTGTATTTATAAATACCTGAGTCGGTTTACCAGTTCATATTGGTCAAGAGCCCATCACGTGGGTGGTTTTAAACCGCCAGTAAAACACCGCTGCGTTCTGCGCCACATCACGCAGTATGCGCTGCGTACGTATAAGGAGATTTTTAGCACTACATGCGCGAGGCACATACCATAGACATGGCCAGAGGGGTGTTTCACAAAACATGAAGTAAAATTTTTGAACAAAATTGTTGTAAATTTGTGAATTTTTGACTTGTTTGGACTTTTTGACCGAAAGGTATTTATGAATGGGAATAAATATGTGCTTGGCCGGTATTAAACAAGTATGTTTATAAACCAGCTAGGGGCCAGGGGCCAATTTCATAGAGCTGCTTAAGCACAAAATTTGCTTAAGCACAAAAACATCTTGCTTAATAAAATCAGGTTACCGGCCAAAACTCCATGCGATTGTTATGCTAAGTAAACAACAGCTAAATACCAGTCACAAGCAATGTACATCACATGGAGTTTTGGCCGGTAACCTAATTTTACTAAGCAATGGTTTTCGTGCTTAAGCAAATTTTCTGCTTAAGCAGCTCTATGAAATTGGGCCCTGGACGCGGAAGGCTCGGGCCATTATCAGCGTCCAGGCCCCACTGATCTCTATATAAAGACTGGATAGCGGATATGCATACAACATTCACACAGTAGACTTTGCATATTGACCAATTCGCCCCCGGTCTCACGAAGATGGCCGCGTATAATACGAACGTTCTACGCGTAAATACGCGCGCGTTGTATCAACAGTTGACGCGCATTTTGGTCACGTACACATATTATGATGTTCTAAAAGGGACACATTTCCGTAGTGATTATTATTTCAAAACGCCGAAAAAGTGATATTTGCGGCATTTTAGTAACCACGACATTAGAAAAACTGTAGTTAACCTTGGTCAGTGGTGGTGGTCAAAATGTAAGTCAAGTGAACCGCGACGTTACAAAAGAAATCATGCTGTCTATAAAAACGGCAACTTGTCCTTTGTAGATCACCAGCCGGTCTCACCAATATGGCGTCAAATTCGTACATTGTGCGGCTCTGTATTAGCTATCCAGTCTTTATATAGAGATCAGTGCCAGGTCCCTAGCCGGTTTTAAACGTACTTGTTTAAAACTGGTCAAGCACGTATTTATTCCCTGAATAAAAATTGCTCCATTATGTCGTAATCTTTCCATGCTATAAATGTTGGTGCCTATTTTGAGATGGAAGTTAGGGTGGAGTGGCTTGCCCATGGACACAACACAGGGCCAATAGCTGGATTCAAACCCATGACCCTCTCATCAAGAGTCACCTACCCTAAGCACTGGGCCACAATCTGGTTGAAACAAAATCACGGGACTGTAGAGGCGGCTCTTAAATGAGACATTTGTGTTTCCTATGGTATTAGTAAAGTCTGTCATGAGCCAATGTGGCCCATCAGGCCGGTGTTTATCTCCGGTTTCAGGAGCATGAAACAAAGAATGTTTCTACTCCCCCTGGATGGGATGCCAGTCCAGCGAAGGTTACTCCCCAGCTAATGCCGGTACCCATTTATACTCCTGGGTGGAAAGAGGCAAATAGGGGTGAAGTGGCTTGCCCAACTATACAACATTTGACCAGCAGCTGGATTCGAACCCCTGACCCTCTGATCATGAGGCCACTAGGCCACACTCCTCTATGGTATTACATGTACTTAATGGTTGCTGTGTTTGATGTCCAACCGCAGGGCAACTGGAGCAGCTCCGACTAAAGCCAGGCACCATCATGAACTTGGAAGATGAAGAAGACGAGGAACCAGAGTCAGGTAGGTTGTCATGACAACCAAACAGGCCCTTCTCAAAAAGAAAACCCAACCAATCCAAATGAGACAATAACGGAGACTTGTGTTAATAATCAGTTGTCAAATAGTCTGTTTCTGTTCCAGTCCTTGTTACTGTTTACGTGATTTTTAATTGAAAATTATTTTATATGAAATATGAAAATATCCAAAAAAAATTAAAAAGTTGGTTTTTTGGGTCTCTTGGGAAGCAGGGATGCCAGTTTTCCGGCTATATCCGGAAATTCCAGCGTTTTCATGTTTTGGGAAAAAACCTCTTGCATTCCGTCCCTTCACAGGCTGGAAAAAAGTTAAAGTGTGCGCAGATGAAGAAAAAAAACCCAACCTGGCTGCATGTCGTCGTTTAGCCAACAGGAAAATTCAGTGCATATTGTTTGATAGTAACTCATGAGCCAATAAGATAATTGGTTGCGCGCTACGTGTTGTCAATGTGCTAGACCAATACCAACAGCAGTCGATCAAATATAAGTTTCTGTATAGACTCACTGCATTCACATTGTACAGCAAACCAGAGTTTAAAAGCGATAGTCTGTTGTAAATGCCATTCTGCTGCAGTGCCGAACTCAGCTAATTTGACTTTTTATAATTCGGCATGGTTATAGCACGGGGTCTAGAATCATTTGGCTCAGCAAAAACAGAGTTTGGAATGGCACTGTCCTTTGGTACGACAGGGTCTGCCGTGCTGTTGTCGTTACAAACAGCAGTGGCACTAAATGCCCTGCCATTGCCGTGCCAAACTCAATTCAATTAGAAGTTGGGGCAAACATTTTTCGGAATGTGCTACTGTCAATACCCTCTCTCGCGTCACAGGGAGTGAATGTGGCACGAAAACTTCTGTATCTGTATCATTATACTCGGTAAAGCATCCCAGGGAAATACATCACACCAACTTATAGAGAGAAGACAATGAGAAGAAATTACAGTTTTAGAGGTGGGAGGAAAAGCCCAGAAGATATTCTGGGGGAAAACCCACGGAATCAGGCAGGGACTGAAAACCCAATCCACATATTGACCCAGGCGGGATTCTTGATATTCTTGAATACTTGATGGTGTAGAAAGTGAATTGAACTGCTTGAAAAATATTTTAACAATGTGACTACTCTGGATGCATTTAGCTTGACTAATTAAGCTCGGCGGTATAGAGCAAATGTCATGCTGTAGCCGGTCTACTGCACAACTCAATTCAGAGGAGTTCAGCACGGTAGTGGCACAGCATTTAGAACAGGCCGTCGAAATCCGGTTCCCAGTGAACCTCAGCACCTAGAACAGCCAATCTGTCCCATCATGCAAGGCTTTGTTTGAAAAGATTGAAGCTTTTTTAAACAAATGTACCATTTTCTTCAAATTTGCTATGTTTTTCTGTCAAATATCCATTTTTGCAGAATTTGGCCAGAAATCGGCCCAAAAAATCCATTCTGTCAAATTTTCTGTCAAACTCGTTTTTTTAACAAAAAATCTGTCAAAGTTAGCCGAAAATCCGCTTAAACTGGTCACGCTGCTGGCATTCCTGTTGGGAAGTAAGGAATTGATTTTGAATGTTATTATGCATGTGCTTGTCGTCTATTGTACAGTGACCTGTGAACTCTGTATGCAATGTCCTACTGTGCCTTTCTCTGTTTTAATTATTAAGTAGGAAATTAAGGGCCTCTTAGAATTTGTCTTTGTTAAAACTTCTTCTTTTTTAAACCCATGAACACATAAATCCAAACTATTGTTATAGTCCAAAATGGGTATTCAAATTTCTATATTCTATATTGAACGTATAAAGCTTAAGTATCGGTCTTATCATTTGAAATACAAAATTTTTAACTTTTTGGGTCTAAATTTTGGACAGCCTCATCAAATAGAACTTATGGGGTGTAGGTATCTCAGAGAGTTTTCCTATGCTTAAAATTTTGATCATACCTATCAAAGCGATTCAAAACCATTGCCCTCTAACCGCACTTTATAGCCTAAGGTCTATCCCCTAGGTTTTTTTTTGTAGAGAGGATTTTCTTGATAAGAATTAATAATTCTATATTGCTAAGAAGTTCATTGTTAGTTCTAATATGTAAATTTTATGTATAAAATACCTCTGCCTTTTTTTTTCCAATTATTTTTTTGGGTCAAATATTTGGGAGAAGTTCCAGTGTACAGCCATATTTGTGCATGAATGTTGCTACCCTTCCGAAGAGTCTAAAACACATGATACATCTTCGTTTTTTTTTTTTTTACAAGAATGCACTTTCTCAAACATTCACTCCTCTTTTTTCCCCAGCATTTTCAGTGATAAATTTTCGTACCCGCATGATTAACCATTTGTAATCATTTCGGCAAATCCTTATTTGGTTCTTCACCCGTGTTCGCCATAATGTTAGTAGGAAGATCGTTGTCAAGTAGCCCGGTAAATTTTTATTTTCCAGTTTTCCGTTCCAAAACAAAATTGAAAGTCGTGCTTTGTTTCTCGGAGTTGTTTTATTAACATTGAGATAACATAATGTCCAAGATGATTCTCTTATTGATTTTTGAGTTCAACCAAATATTTGAATAAACAGTGATTACAGAATAATGTTTTATACAACATTCATGTGGCTTTATGTTTTTTTTGAAATTTTACAAAATACTCTGAAAATTGAAAAAATAGGTGTACAACAATGTGTATGTAACCAACACAATTAAAAAAAAATATTTAGTGGGGAAAATGCATTAATACTTATCTCTCTTTTTTGTAGTAATTTTTCATATTACAGTGGAATGTGGCTATAACGAACATCGCGGGATCCACAGACATTGTTCGTAATAGCAATAGTTCGGTATAGCGATTTTAAGCTGCCGGTGTTCCAGTACTCACTTTTCAATAAATAGCGCGCTTCAGAACTTCACCCTGCACACCCTGATAGTTACTGAAAGACGACTTTGAACATGTGCCGACTATTGAATTATGTCATTACACAGTTTTTGAGCTTACTGCCTTCAGCAATGGATGGCTTTCCCCTTCTATTCCTTGGGGAAATAATAGCCACTTGTTGCTCTTCTGTTGACACTTTTCGACAACAATGTTCGGTACGTTTTGTACACAAAAATTGGGAGCCAAGTACGATGCTCGGTTTAGCCGAATATTTGGTGTAGCGGTATTCGGTATAATATAGCCGAATGTTCGGTAAAGCGGTGTTCGGTATAGCGACGTTCCACTGTATTGTGTAGCGTATTGTTTACTTGTTGCATAATGTAAAACCAGTGCTCGGAGATCATCGTCTCATTGTACATTGTATATTTCTCGTTATTTTTTTTCATCATCTTGTCATCATTGATCATAATTCTTTCATTACAGCTGCTAACATCGGTAGAGATACCGACCTCACAAAACAGTGCCTTTCCTTCCCCTGAAATCACTTGCATACCACATCGGAATTTCTAACATCATCCAAACCGCTGAGAGAAAACTTCTCTCGTTTTTTTAACGTAACTCTAACAACACGCTGATGCCCAACTGTCGATATTTTTTGGTATTTTGTTGGTTTCCTTATTCTTTTCTTTCTCCTAGTGTCCCTATGTGTGCTTTTTCATTTCTCAAGTATCTAATTTATTGATTTATTTGTATATTTATTCAGTTTTTATTATTTTTATTTTTATTATTATTATTATTATTATTATTATTTGGAATAAATCTTAACCACTGTTGTTTATACACTTACAATAGACAGCGATTCCGAGGACGATGTCCCACCGCCATCTGCAAGTGTAGTCAGCAAACGCACGCGCAGACAATCCAAGCTATCTGGTACTGAACGTGTATATATATATTTTTTTCCCAAAAGAAAAAAAAGAAAAAGATGAATACAATCCAACAATTTGGTGCATTATGTTTCTTTTTTTCCTCCAATCCTTTTATTTCCCTGGATATGCTGTCATGATTCATCTGGTGGACTAGTCTGGCTTGTGAAACATTCACTTCATTGTAGATGCATGGAGGCAATTCGTCAAGCGTTCAGGTTCCAAAAATACGAGCTCTAGTGAACGGACTTACTTTTTATTTCTTCCCCGTTCATAATTTGTTCTGTTCTGTTGGGTTTTTTTCTTAGGGTTCCCACGGTCATGGAAAAATCATGGAAAGTCCTGGGAAAAAAGTTGTCCTGGAAAGTCATGGAAAAGTCATGGAAAAATCAAGGAAAAGTCATGGAAAAGTCAAGGAAAAGTCATGGAAAAGTCATGGAAAATTGGAGAAAAATAAAAAAGAGTCATGGAAAAGTCATGGAAATCAAGATGGTGTAAGAGTTATGTTTGATGGGCCGCTTTAAGGATGGCTGTAAGGGGAGGAGGAGGCCATTATTGATTAAAAATTATTTTCAAACGCCAACAAGTGGTTAGTCTGACATCAGCGGTTCATCCGTATCATAATACCAAACAACTTTTCTCTGCAAAATGGCGTTAAATGTCATGGAAATTGTCGTATTTTAGTCCTGGAAAGTCCTGGAAAAGTCATGGAATTTGGTTTTCAGATTTTTGTGGGAACCCTTTTTTTGAGCATATGTAATCTGTCAAGTTCTAAATCGCGCGATCGCAATGTATACATACACCTGAAAAAAAAAGGTTTTTTTTAAGAAATAAGTTTTCAGCAAAATTAAGAAAATCGAAGTCGAGGAAATTGACTAAAAAAGAAAAACAAAAAAACCAGATACAAACTTTGGAACTCTGCGTAAGACTGATGTAAAAAAAAAATCAAAAAAAAAAATCAATCTTTGATGGGGTGTTAAAACTGTGCAAATCTAGTAGTGGAATTAGTGATTACTTTTCTGTGATGATATTTGTGTGTACGTTGTACAGCTGTACGTCTGCTTCATAGCTGTTTACATGTCAAGGAAAAAATACGAACGAACAAATTTGCTGTTTGACGGTTGTAGAACAGGCTCCTGTCTTTGTGCATATTGTGCTGAAAACGATGCTTTTGTATGTGGCGGCCATGTTTACCTGCCACAAATCAGTGCATCCTGCGGCTGTTTGGTGTCTGAATTTTTACTGAGTCAAATGTTCCAAATCATTTTTTTCTTGAGTTTTTTTGCTTCTCGATGTTCACTCTCTTCTGTTCTCTCTTCATTCATCTTCCATTCTCTGCCCCCATCTCAATAAAAGTCAAAAATCACACAAAAGAAATGTCTGTGTTTACTGCCAACAATCAAGATGTGTAGTTCCTGATTGCAACTCATGGGTATGGCCACCTATGTACGAAACAGCAGTAGGATAGCAAAATGCCATGCATCGATACATTGCTCATAAAGTTCTTTGGATCCAGGGTACCAGACGCTGACTTGGAATTGCCATAGTTACCAACAAGCTAGTTTAACCAAGCTGTTGTCATACGAGATGGAACTTCGCCGGAAAAAAATTATAAACAACTGGATTTTCGCCTCTCCCCCCCCCCCCCCCCAATTGCTCTGTCACTTACACTGTGGACCCCAAATTGTATGAAATGTATTTGACTTGGAAAAAAAACTCACTGAACATTTGCATTTAATATGTTGGGTTAATTGCAGAGCTTCTCATGAATGGGCACGTATGGGTGAATCTCAGACATGTTATATTAAACCAAGAAATTTAAGACATTGGGGGCTTCACAGTGTCTTGTTAATGATTTGCTTCACCTAGTCATATCAATCAATACATGTCTGGAAATCACATGTGGCGCTGGGTCACAAGTATTTTAGATTACCAGTTCACGCCGGGAATGTTCTGACAAGAACGGAACAAGGCGCGGGATTACTTTTCACTCGACCTCAGTGCCAGGCGGGTTGAAGCCATCACCCTCGGGCAGCACACTCATATTTCTGGCTTCGCTCACTGCGAGCGGGTCGCTGACAGATAGTTCCGGCCTCGCTCCCTGCGTGTTTATCCGTCATCCTTTCCGATTACCGCAAAACCTTTGCATGTATACACGTCATCCGAGATGAACTGGTTAGCACAAAGCTACAAAGTGAAGTGAAACTTATCTAGGCAATAGTTGACTTTTTCTCTTTCTTCTCCCACCTAAAAAAGCTTTTAACTTCCCTTTGACAGTTTCATTTTTTTTCTCATCATCATTGAATTCAAATTCATTCCCCTGAACTATTTTGTCTCATTCCTCCTTTGAAGCATATCACTAATTTTGCATCAAGGCACACTTTTAAAACAATTTTCCTTGGGCTTTCTGGGTCGAACATTTCTCATGATACAGGAATACATGTATTCAATTCCACTAAGTGTGACAAGTGTATCATTTTGAAGGTGTTGTGTACTAACTTTTCAGCCATTTTGTTAACAGGGAATGGAAGCTTTCGTATACATTTTGAATATATTTTTAAAATGACGACTTTCAAGCATTTTCACTTTCCTTACGTTTATGTCTTATTAACACTAAATTCCTTTTGATATTTATTCAAAGGGTTTAATGTTTTTGGTACATTGGGGTTATATTTAAACATCTTTGTGGGCTTTCACTCTTGAATAGATAGGTTTTGCACTTGGTCTTGTGACGTCATTTAAAGGGCAAATGCGTATTAGAATTTAGCATTCAAGTAGATGAATACAATGTTGACAATGTGAAATGTTACTTTGATTATGTTGTTCTATACATATGCAGTACATGTACACGTAACAATGTTAAAAAAAGAAGTCCCTCGAAATATTCATAATATATATAATACTCTAACTTAGTCTCACTCAATTCTGGTGAAATATCCTTTTTTTTCAAACAGAGAATATGAGGACAGCAATTAGCTGTACTGATCATTTGTTGAAAACGGTGGCCTATATCAGCCACTTTGAATCAGTAGACAATTTTATTACATGTTGAGAGTTGAGACAAACCATAAACAAAAACACCGTACAATTTCATTCACTGTTCTGGATCACTCTTTTCGTTTCCATCCATGCAATTTGTTTTAGACTCACCGGATAACGAGGAAGGTGCGTAGCTCTTGGCAACACTTGACACACATCCCCTACCCTCTTTTGGTCCCCCTCTTCCCCCTTAGTGGTGTCTTTGTCCCTCTCTTTCTAAACACCCCCTCTCTCTCTCCCCCTCCCCCACTTTGCACCATTTGTGACGCCAGTGGAATAGGCAATGTACATAGGGTCTAGTCTGCTTACATGTTTCTAGGCTTTATAGTTTTAGACAAGCACCGACACAATTCAAAACCCAACTTTGTTCCCACTGCAACCAATCACATTCCTCTATCACCAACAAATGGTAAAGTTCAGAAAGACATTTTGAAAGGTTCCTTTTCTCGCTGCCACCAGCAGATCCCTGCATGAGGAAAATATTGCCGAGTTACAATTTTAGAGCGTGGTAACCGTATCATGTTGGGATGGTCATGGTACATGCCGACCCCGTATATAGCAGTCGAATCGTAACTAGTCCATGCATAACTTACAATTGTTAACCATTGTGATGTGTAACATGTCTTTTTTTTAACTCAAGTGGGATGCAAAAACACATGTTTCACTTCATACAAGTTATCAGTTGTTTTTATATTACGACATTAAGTCAAGATGATGACAATTGTACTACTCCAAATGAAATAAATGGAGTCATTGCAGTGTAATCTTTGATGGGCATTCTATGCATGTGCTGCCATTTTGGACATGAAGGGTGTGCAGGATGATGTTTGAGTGAAGTAAATTATGTCATAGCTAGACTTATGACTTTTTTGACCATTGGAATTACAATATACATGGTATGGTCTATGTGCGCTAACAAAAGAGGGTGCTATTGTAACACTTTTGAGAGCCCCGTAGACGGCTCATACCGCGTGTGCGTAGTTTGTTCGCGTGCATGTTGCGCGAAGTACGCACGACTCGATGTATTTTAAATGTGCACAAAGACAAAGCGTCTTTCACCGATGCATTCGAATGTCTTGCCGATGGTCTCCCCCAACTCTCCATTTCTTACCAATGAGGGGGTACTTGTGAACGGAGCCCATAGCAAGATTGTCCTGTAACAGAAATCAGTGTGTGAAACAGGTTAAGGCAGGCCCGTCTCCAAGAGGGGGGGGGGGGGGGGGGGGCCTGGTGGGGCCGGGCCCCCCTTGGCGGCCAATAGGGCCCCCCCCCCATGCCAAAAGCCATACATGTGTATTTTTGTATTTTGATGATAGTGGGCCCCTCTAGTTGGTACTATCCCCCCCCCCCCCCCCTTATGCTCAGGGCTGGCGACGGACCTGGGTAAAGGTTAAGGTGTTGGGAACAAGGTTGACACATAGCAGAGGAGTGTGGATGGAAGTATAAGCATTATAGGCATTTGTGAATAACCGTATCACACTTCTATGTTTTTCTGCTTTATGGTTCTTGTTACTGCTGTCCACTATGTCTCATTTCTAAACTGTCTTACTCTTAGATTGTCCTGGATAGACTTACAGGGAAGGTGTATTTCTTCTGAGTTTGAGCTATGTTTAGTTTTTGCAATTTGCGTATATTTTGATTTCTGTTGTTTTGGTATTATTATTACTTTTGTTGACTCTTAAGATTTTATTTTTACATTTTATTTTGATTATTTGGTTGTATTTTTCTGGTTAGCCCCGTTTGTCGTGACTCGCTCTGAGCCACTCGCTCTGAGCCACCTCAGATCCATCTTTGTTAGTGAAATCGTGAATTGTCACAATCGTTAAAATCAAGTCCATAAATGTCTGTCTTTTTGGCATTTTTTTTTTAGCCAAGAAAGAAGACAATAATAACGAAGGTGGGTGCATGTTTACATAGATTGGGTTTGTACACGGACAACTAACACCACTTTCTCATAGTCATCCTACTGTGTGCTTTGCGTGCGGTTCTAAAGAAGGATTGGGATGGATCAGGCTTATCCCCCTTCTGAAAGAAAATAAAATTTGAATTGATCCCTCCCTAAAATAAAAATGGAGGGCCAAACTTTTTTGATTGTAGCAGTTTTTTTCGTGAAATCAAAGTAGGGATGTAGTCGAGTCCAGCAGAAGTCCAGTCACAAGTAAATCACAAGTCCATCATAAGTCCAGTCACATGTAATTCATAAGTCCATTCACAAGAAACAGTGGATGAACAATAACAAAGGAATGCCTTTCTCAAAGCTCATTTGCATAGCTTCTGATTTGAATTGGGACTGGAGGACTTGTGATGGACTTGGAGGACACGCAGGGACTTGTAATGGACGCAACTAAATACCGCAAAATAAAAAAAATGGTCCACACTCATTGGAGGGGTCATAATTTTGAATCTGATCGTCTGATGATACTGTGATTTATATAGACCTTTGGGGAATGTTGTTAGCTACATTTTGATACCCGGTTTGCTACCAAAGACTGTAAATCGTCCAAGATTGACAGGGGTTTATGAAAAATGATGCAGTTTGC
The DNA here is from genome assembly GCF_015706575.1 of Patiria miniata. NCBI lineage: Eukaryota > Metazoa > Echinodermata > Asteroidea > Valvatida > Asterinidae > Patiria > Patiria miniata. Next base: position 1,230,274 of record NW_024037074.1, on the reverse strand, counting down.
AAAGTTGCAAATTAAAAGAGTACGCTGGTGGAAATGGCTGCGTGGCAATGTCACGCTACCCGAAACGAACTGCAGGGAATACCGATCACACAGTGCTTGCATGCATGGATGCACGGGAATTGAATTACCTGCGCTTTGTTCGGGCACTGTGCAGTCGATAATGGCCAATTACAGGCATGTGTGGTTACGCTTAGCAATTTCTCCTCGCGTAATCATTAAATTTGCAAATTTTCAAACTGCGTCATTTTTCTTTAACCGTTGTCAATCTTGGACGATTTACAGTCTTTGGTAGCAAACAGGGTAACAAAATGTAGCTAACAAAATTCCTCAAAGGTCTGTATAATTGACGTCATCATAAGACGATCAGATTCAAAATTATGACCCCTCCAATGAGTGTGGACATTCTTTTGCAGTGTTTACATCCCTGAACAATAAAAAAGAAGTAGAAAAACTGCTCTTTTTGCAAGAAAATCAATATTATTATGAGACTTTTATCAAATTAATAGCAACGAAAAAAGATCCTCCAAACATGGACTCTAAAAATTTACATTCTAGAACCGCACTTGTGTCAGAACTTTGGCATCATCTGACAGCAACTGAATCAGACGCCACCTTCCATAAACATTCTTTGTGTGCCTGCTTTATAGCTTCTCAATTTGCTGAGCATTTCATCTGTATTAAAGGCATAGAGGATCATTGCGTTTATCCCAAAAGTAACTTAGGGAATTCTAAAAAAGCCTACTTGGATTAAAGAACATGCTGGTGAAATTATTCCGTCTGGCTTGCTGTCATTTTAAAGAAATCAAGAAATGTAGGTGATTTCCAATGGTTCACTTATTTTTGGAAATACAAAGCATTTTTAATGAAATCGTGATCAAAAAGGTTTTTGCATGGTTTTCTCAAAAAGTGTCATATCCACTGAGCTGAAATTTTGACAAGTTAGGTTTTTGAACTTTCTTCTTTGGATTTTGAGTGGTGTTATGAGAAACGAACAAATAAAATGCATGAAAATCAAATGATCCTATATGCCTTTAAATGAATGGAAAAAAACCCCATAAAACAAACGACCAAAACAAAACGCCACAACAAAAAAGGCAAGATTCTTTGTCATGTCACCCTATTCACTGCCAAACATCCAACATCTCAAGTGCTTACATATGTGTCAGACTCCTCAAATTTAAGACAACATTTCACCTTGCAGGACTCTGAAAATTCCTCTCTGTTACATCTGTATCTCATGTTTGTTGTGTTAATGTCAGTCTAACAACATAATTTTTGTCAATTCTTGACGAGTCAATCGCAAGTCAAGTTATTCAAAGGCATTGACTTGTCGTCGGCATCCTTCGATCTCGTGAGATCATGGATGAAGTCAGTCATCAGTCATAACAAGTCAATCACCAGTCACTGGAGTGGTGATTGACTTGCCATCGTTGGCATCCATGATCTCACGAGATCAAAGGATGTTGACGACAAGTGAATCAATACTCCAGTGATTTGAAGGCATTCTATTGTCATTGTTCATCCCCTGTTGCTGATGATTTCACTCATGATTGACTTGAGAATTTGACCTGTGATTGACTTGGCTACATAACAAAGTTCTTATGTCACTGGACTAGGCAGATGGTGCCAAATATGTCAGTTGAGGTAGTAAGACTGTCGGTTGTTCTTTGCATTTACCTAATCATATTGAAAATCTGTTAAAGGTTTATTAATGATTGATGAATACCCGTCGTGTTAGGGGCCCTTTGCATCACAGTCAACATACATTGTGTGCGATTTGCCATTGTTTAGAGACCCTTAACACCTTAGGTTAACCAAAAATGGCACTCAGATTCCTTGCCAACAACTGTCCTACTTTGGACAGTAGAGGGCCAGTATGTGAAGACATTGCTCATTGACCCTTTAACACTATCACTTTGTTATACCTTGGATTGCAGAAACCCCTTTCACACTAGAAAGAATCTAACACAGCTTCTACATGGGTAAAAGTCAGCTCTGGTCGGGACCAGGGTTTAGAGGTTCTACCCGGGTAGAAAAATAGAATTAAAGTCATAAATATCGTCTCCACTATGGCCATGTACAGTGAAGGATTTCTCTTTTCGACCCATGTCCGATCGGAGCTGGTTTGACTCATGGTGGACCAGTATGGATTGCAACATGAGTGTGGGAGACAATAGTGTGAAAACATTTTAACATTCTGCTAACCAACTGTAAGAAGTGACTGCCACACATAGGGAAGGATTAGGTGCACTCATTTTTATAGGTCATGAAAGTTTTTGAGAGTACGTATGATTCTTGAGTGTATACGTATTTGCTGCATTTGGTGCCTGTGTGGGCATGTACATGTAGAATTTTTTGATTGGTGACTGGGAATCCTTTTTAAAAACTATTTTAAGAAAATTTCACATGAAAAGAAGTGTGATGATTTGGTTTTTAATGGTAAAAATAATATCTGCTGTCTACTTTGCCAGGTTTAACCTCTACAAAACACATGAAAAAGACAGACATGTTTGTTTTACATACGCTATGTGGACATTCCTTTGTTTTTGTGTAGTTAAGAAAAATCGGTACAAAAAATAACTTTACTTAAACTGTGAAATCTCTTTCAACCCCCAATTTTTTTTTGATTTCCTTGAATGTTTCTCTTCATTCTGCGACCGATAACCCTAACCCGAAAAGGCCTCTAAACCTGTTTTCCAGAGAGGGCGAAACGTTATGTGGACAAGGCTTAGTCCACATAAAGTCAGCACAACTTGCATTATTTGGATATCTTTTGTTCACATGTCCACATAGTGACTGTAATTGGACAAACTCAAGTTGTCACACTTTTATTATGTTATAGAATTGACTGCTCTAGTTTTTCATGTACAGTTCTGGGTGGAAGTCACCTAATATCCACACCCTAACCCTCAGAGTCACATTACTTTAGTTTGTTTTTCTGCACCTGTTTTTTTTATCCAAAAGTTGAGGGAAAACCTTAAAAATGATAATTCAGATGTCTGCCTAAAACTCATGTGGGAATCTTTTATTACTTGCATGTGTAGAAAACTCAGAGGAAACACCATCCGAAGGTAAAACATTGTGATTTTGTTTGTTTGCTTTTTATTCGTTGCTTTTGGGGTTTTGGCGATAAAGCAGGTTTTATTTGCATTTTACTATTTTGTTTTATCCATGGTGAAAGAGATTTCATTTTTGGGAACAAGGATATTTTTAGGGGCAGCACTGCTTTTCTACATTTTTAAGCATTGTAATTTAAGATGGTATTTCATTTTAGTTTTTGTTTTCAAATGTTCTTTTTTGTTTGCTTTCTTTTTCTTCAAAACAAGGTTATATGCGCACCCATGGTCAATTAGAACCCTTGGAATTATCAGTTGATGAATATTCATGATGGATACCCAATAATGATGTTATCCTTTTGATTTGGATTTGATCACCCCTTAATATGCCAGCCTCAACACATGTATGAGAAGCCATCAGATGAAAGGACTTTGCTGATTGGCTGAGGAATTCACTCATATTGCCATTTAAAACTCATAGTCATACATATTCATGAGCGAGAATAATCAGTGAGGATATTTATTTGCTTATGCGTAAATTGGTCAGCTTTGACCTTTGTGCTCCTTTGTGCAAATACATACTCAATGAGTGACATTCACTTGTTGGGTATTCAGCTAAATAACATTCTTTCTCATTTACGCCTTCTGAAGTTGTAATTGTTTTAAGGAACGCACAAATCTTCTAAATCTTTTTGGTTTAGTAAGGACCATTTTGAGATTACCAACCCCGTGTAATGTGCTGATGTTGGACCTGGCTTTATTTGTTCATTTTTTTACCCTCAAATTAATGCTGCAAGCGTTTTCCCATACATAAGATGGTCTGTGAGCGCAGTCCCAAACCAAAATATGGCACAGGGACACTCGATATTCAAAATTAGTCCGGATAAAAAACCTGATATTGTGATAAGTTTGCAGACACACAATGGAATGATATCACTTTTGAGTGTTAAACACTCGACATTTCGATCTGTATCATGTGATCATCTTCAGATACCGTAGAAGACTTTAGAAAGTGTGAAAGACAAAATCTGGCTACGGAGTTCATTGAATGTCATAATCAGATGGATTTAAAAACAATGCACTGTGACATTGCGGTGCTACAGCGGGTCAGTGTCTCTAGCAGTTACCATTTTAAGCAAATGAGTATCTGGAAAGGCAATTTTCCTGGACTTCCAATTGCATTCTTTGAAGATGACCACGGTATACTGATTGAAACGTTGAGTGTTTTACCCAACAGGTCTCTGTCCTCTTGCTACTCAGATGAGATATCTGTTCAATTAGCTTGAAATGTTACAAGCAAGAAGTTATTAGCGTCCTGCAACGAGGGTGCTGAAAAAAAGGCTGAAAATGCAAAGCTTTCACATTTTTTTAACATCACGGGGCTTATTATAAAGCTTTGCTGTTATTCACATTTTTTGCGCACAAATAACGCTTCTTTGTTGGTGTTTATGGTGTTTTGATGAATACTAACTTTTCATGTTTAAACAAAAAGTGATTTACTGACAGTTTTTGGCTTATGTAGCACGATATGTGACAACCCCCCCCCCCTTTTGTGTTGGCCATTTTGTTGCCAGAATCTCCGGAATTCTTTTGAGATATCTAGGGGATGTGTTTATAGGTAACATTAGGGTGTGTATAGGGGGGGGGGGGGGTACCCTTCTGTCGCATATCGTGCTGGGCATAGTTTCTGGTGACTTATGAACTTATCTGGGAAAAGCAGCAGTGATGCAAATCAAGCTGTCTTGTGATACCTTGCTGGCTTAAGGGCAACAAAACATTCATGTTTTGCAAATGCAGAATTCTCACTAATTACAACCCAAAACTCGTTCTTCAATCTCCACAAGAGGTTTTTATGCAGCTGCTCCAAACCTTTGGAATAATCTTCCTTATGAAATCCGTCATGCCATTTCCCTTACTGACTTTAAAACATTGCTTAAAACACATCTTTTCCAGACTTAATTAGCCTCATAACTTGTTATTATTTCCATTCACCGCTGTGTATTATACACCTTAATTGTTTTCTTGTGTAAAGCGTTGTGATACCAGCTTGTGTAAGAACGCTATATAAGTGCCTTGTTTATTATAATTATTATTATTATGTTTCAACTTCCGATTCTTGAAGCAAAGTTCCAGTTAAGACAAAGTTATCATTGCTTATTCAAAAAAGGCTTCCAGTTACAGAAGCGGTCAAAGCATCACAAGTTCTTGCAAATCCAGCCACAATTCATCAAGTCAGATCACAATTGATTGAAATTACAAATGACAAAGCAGTGTTCATCCCCTGTTTTTAATAAGTTTCACTTAATTTGTTGTTGACTCGTAACTGCTTTAATTATGCTGTTGCAAATGAAATTCTAAAAGAAGTCAAAAGTCAGCAAGTAGAATGGTATTATCTAGTGGTGTGCATTTACGGGTAAATACGAGAACCGGGTACCCGATTGAAAAAACCACGGGTACCCGGGTATCCGTTAAAGAAACCCAACTCCAAAATTCAAGTCTCAGAAGTTGCAGTTCAGATTGTTCATAATGGTCCCCATGATAATACTACCGCATCGGTGCATCAATACAGAAAGATACAAGTGTGTATAGTGAGCCTTATAGCTTTACGGTGTAAATTCTTTTTCATTGTCTGAGAATCAAGTTACTAAGTAATTGTAAAGTTGGTCACGAGTACACGATCCCGTAGTCTGGAACCGGTTCCTAACTTCAACGGTCGGGTACCCGGCTCCGCTGCACAGCCCTCGTATTATCGATCAGTCTGGGTTTTTGAGAGCCTGTTTCAACATGCTTACTTTATAAGTGCCAGAAACTTGTGGTGAACGTTATTTGCTTAGTTTCCTCATTTTATAGGATTATTTCCATACATGATTACCATTGGCCATCTCTGACCTACTTTTAATACTCACCTATCATTCTCACTGTTATTGCCTTTCTGAATTTATGAATCAGTGATACCTGTAATCCATTGTTGTAGTTGAGTCCGTCATAGTCCCCACAAGTCCATCACAAGTCCATCACTAGTCCATTAAAAATAAATTGTCTGTGGCAAAGGCATTCCTTTGTTATTTTTCATTACCTGTTACTTAGGATGGACTTGCAAATTAACTCGTGATTTACTTGTGACAGACTTGTAGTGCACTGGACAACAAGAACCTTCATATACTTCAAGTAAAATAGATGAATTGTGGAATTCTTGGCATGGAGTTTGTCGTATTTTTTGTCATTTGGGAAGAAGGAGATGCATGTGTTTTGCATTTCTGGACAACTTTGGAAACGTTTGATGTTTTAACTTTTTTTGTTTTTGCAACCGATTTAGATTTTTTTTACCAGTCTGCTTGAGAAAACACTAGCTATCCATAAAACATGTATCCATTTGCCAGTTAAAGCACATATTTGAATGTATTTTCAAATACAGTAAAAACGTAAATGCATTTCATATATCACATATTCATCATTTCCAATATAAGACTCCCGTTTACTTTTCATTTGATTCACATATATTGTATTCCTTTTTCAAAACAATTTTTCCAAATTCCCATAATTTGACCCAATTTTTTTTTGTACATAATTTTTCCAGAGACCGCAGAAGACAAAGAAAAGACAGGTGGGCAATTTCAATATTTTTTTTTTCGGGTGTTTCGATTTTTTTTTCCTGCCACCATTTCATTTCTTTTCCATTTTTTTTTCTAGGACTTGATTCAACCATAAATTGGTGCTGGGTCGCCCTCCCTAATCAATATCACTCCTTCCCATTTCTCAAAAATCTCTCGGTCTTTTTTCCTTCTTATCATTCATGAGTGATGATTAACACATGACGCTTAACGAACCATTGTCTTCTCGGGGAGGGGGGGGCATCCTTTATTTCAGGGGGGGGGGGGGTTGAGAACTCCAGGATATAACAGTGGTGTTAGAACCACCCCCTCTGTTAAAAAAAATTCATCACAGAAAAAAAAGACAAACCTTGCAGACAAGCTCTCCTTTGTGTCTCCCTAACTCGCACAAAACCAGGCTACACAACTCATGCTTCATCCAAATCCTTGAGATCTTTGCAGTGAGAAGATGTTTGTAACTGTTAAACCTTAAGATTTATTGACATTGCGTATGTTTTGAGGGTTAAGATACAATGAAGATCAGATAACAAATTGTCAGGGTTGGTTGTGGATCACCATTTCAGATTTGGCCTTAAGCACCACTAATTTCACATGCGGGCAACGTACAACACTTGCGTCTGCCCAATGCGCATGTCATGAGTTGAAGCTCATGCATGTTGTACTGGGACATTTGGAAGATCATGTCTGTGATCGGTCATATTCATGGCACAAATCCTTTTTACATTTCCCTGGCATATCTGCCCATGCCCATCACTTGGCAATCCATCCAGTAATCATTTGGCCCTTTTCTATTTCATTGATTGATTGTAGTGTAGATTTTCTACTGCACTTGCATTTCATCTTGCCAGTAGTGTCGGGTCAAAACGTTATTGGATACGCGGTCACCTGCCGCAAGAGGGTGCAATCGCAACAAATCGCTATCACTCACAAACTGCTATCACAACGTCTTGGAAGTCTTGCAGCGGTCGTGTCATGTGAGCGCACCTGTTTTTGGCAAACGCATTCAGCTCACACTCCAACACCTTTTGTATTAGGTCCGAACCAACTTCCGAATGTTTAGCCAGTATGGTAGCATATACAAGATGTTACCAGACTTTTGTGCAACTTTATGGCAGCTTTTTTTTGTCATACATTTATGTAGTATACATGCGACTGAAGAATGTACCATATTTGCCTGGAAAAGTAACACGTGCGTACTAGTTTTCCCCATTTTTCAGGGGAAAATTTTTACAAGGTTCCCAAGACGTTGTAATAGCAGTTCGAATGTGATAGCGATTCGTTGTAATAGCACCCTCTTGCTGGAGGTCGTTGCGTATCCAATATACAACTTCTTCACCCAAGACTGTCTTGCCAGTTGACAGTGGTGGTGGGCTTTATACCTTTCCCTGCAAAAGGATCAATAGATTCCAATATTTTCGCTGTGGACAGTAGTAGATGACGCTTTGTGAGTTCAATGTACGCGCGATTAATTTTATTCTGATGTGCATGAATGTGCACGAATGTGCACGAAATCTTCTGAACACCATGGGTACTGCGACAATGCATATGAGTCCGAGTCCAAGTGAAGGGGGTACTTCTGCACGGAGAAAATCAATCTTCCAAGCTCCATTTGTCTGCCCACATACAAATCAAGGTTAATCCTTTGGACTGACTAAAGAACAGTGTCTCAAAAATAAAAAATAAAAATTCAGCTCTGTGTTAATCATATAAACTGGATGTTTTTTATCCAGAAATTTTAGCCAAATGAACAATGCGGGGAGGATCAAGTTTTCAAAGGCACGTAAAAACCTTGGTAATTACTTGGAAAGGTACCTACCAATTTAATGCGAAAAATCCTTGCTCAAAGCGAAGATATGGCTGGCCTTATAAACTATGAAATTATTCCGCCAGCAATGGTTTTGAAAAAAAAAAAATTCATTGAAGGTGCTTATGTGCATGTTAAAGGCAGAGAATATCATTTGCAGCTATCCAAAAAGTAACAGACGAAATTATTGTTGAAAAGCATACTTGGTTGAAAGATAGTAATAGCACTGTACTCCCTGTGAAATTATTCTTTCTGATGTGCTGTCATTTTGCACAAAACAATACAATTTCCATTAGTGAAGCTGTGTGTGGGTGCGCACAAGTGTTGACACGATGCTCAGGCGCGCACGTGGTTGCTATAATTTGTTGGTTCAGTGCATGACATCGCGTAGTTGCAATCGGCTGAATGAGAACGTGTCCTGGACGTTGATTTCGGGTGCGATTCAAAACATCGCTCGGCAACTTTTGAATTGAAATGGAGATCCTAGAATTTTTTTCTCACACAAAAATGCACAAATGGCAAATGATATACTCTACCTTTAACAACCAAATCCAATAACGAGACTCAAAAGATTTTACATGTTTTCTCTGTTTTCTTAAAATTTAAAGTAGCTAAAACTTCAACAGGTTTAGTTATGTACCCAACTTACATGTAGGATTGTGAGCAATTTTGTTGCTTTAAACAGAAAAAAAAAGCATCAAGAGCAAATGATCCACCTTTGCAGAAGAGGAATCAGGTCAATTACTAGTCGATCGCAAGTGACATGACGATTCAAAGCATTCGGCGATGAACAATGACATATATGACTGCCTTTGTATCAGTTCACTTTATATCTTATCATTTATCTGAAGTCTATTTTGTTTTGGAATATGAATATGAGTGAACTTGCAACGTGGATGAACCTTTCCAACTGATGTCATGTTCATGTTGGTTCTGGTTTTTTTTCAAATTTAAATTTTTTTTTTATCTTGGTATGTGCATCCAAAACACTTTGACTTACATCTGCATTGAGCATTTTTCATTGACTTGAAGCGTTGACTTCCTCATCCATTGCTAGTGTAATCATATTATTGAGGATTGCCTTATCGTTAGAATATCTTATCGTGTGCCTCACAGAAGGGCATGCACTTACGCGCGAACGTGTAGTCACCAAAATGTTCCCAGCGAAAGGGCATATGCAGAAAAACTGCCTCTATTTTAATGAAATTAAAAAAAATTTCCTTCGGAAAATGAAAACGCTTTTCCAAAAATTATGATTCATATTTGTGACAAATTTTACATTTTTATGATTTATAATATGGTGGGAGAACATGAAGGATTCATAATACGCGTGGGGGAACATTGGAGCCTTTCAATGCAATTTTCTGGAGGTGATTTTCGTGTCAGAATGCTCATATGCCCTTCTGCTGGGCGCTCGACGATCTATGTAAATCCCATAGTCATTCAACATGTCAAATTTTATAATATGCAGGAACGCTTAAATCACATTTTATTATATCTTTTTATATTGTAAAACGTGGTGTTTTGTATCAATGCCACTTTCACTTTTCTTATTTACAGTGAGTGCATATTATTATTATTGACAATGACTCCTTGTCAAATGTCTGAATAATATGTCTGGATTACTACAATACATGTGTATCTGGTAGGCATCCCTCAATGAAGTCAGGTATTTCATCCGTTTAACCCAACCTCCACTCCACTGTTTTAGGAAATATCTTGAAATTAAGTCTCATCTTAAAAGTGTCATACATCGTTCATGATGTCAGATATCCAGATCTCAGTGTGTTCCATCCTAGGTCATAGGTCATCCAACGGATCATATTTGGAGAGTCCCCCTTCAAGTCTGCTTGGATGATCACATAATTGCCAAATTCTTAGTAACCAAGTTTACTTAATGTTGGGTCATTCCATAAATTTGAGGTCCACTTTTTTCCCCTGTCCCTGTTGCATCTGAAATCTATTTTTTATAATTCTGATGCACTCCTTAATGCACTCCAAGAGTGATTATGTAATTTTCCCATGCGATAACCATCAGTGCAAACAGCCGCATGCTGTCAACTTTTGCAGTCTGAGTTTTCAGAGATGCATCCTCTCATTAACTAGGTCCCAGCTGTGCTCAGTGCTCCCTAATCCTAGAATCCCCAATCCTTTTGCCCAGTCGCTGAAACCGCATCTACTAGACACACGGTATTCTAACCCATTAGTGGGGTGAGATGGCCTAGCGGTTAAGAACACTGGACTCATGCTCTGGTGTTTCAGAGGCAACAGTGGCGTGGGTTCAAACCCGGGCCCGGACACTTGTGCCCTTGAGCAAGGCACTTAACCATTATTGCTTCGTCCTTCGGATGGGACGTAAAGCTGTAGGTCCCGTGTGTTGTATAACGCACGTAAAAGAACCCAGCAAACACTTATTGCTAAGAGAAGGGGTTCGCCCCGGTGTTTCTGGCAGTTATCCTCATACATACAGTATGAGGCTGTACGCGATAGCCACACCAAGCGTTTGTACAGAAGCTAACAGAAACATTAGCACAGGCCTGTATTACATTGTATTACATTGTGTTTATTCACTGATGAATGAATAATACCATATAGTGCTTGGGCGGTCTTGTGTGCTACAGGAAGTAACAACTAGGCAGTTTCGGGCGCTTTAGTGACTAAAGGCTTAAATCGATTCTTCGGCTATTGCCCATCCATCACTTTCCAGTATCTGCTTGCGTAGCTACCATTATTTCCCATTTTTTTCCGAGTTTGCTACCCAGAATGTACTGTCTTGAATACGGAGATCGAAAATGTTCATCAAGATTAATTGTTTGGTCTTCAAGCAGTGCATCTGTTGTGTTTCCTTCAATGAGATAAACAAGACTTACTTAAATCTCAAGCAATGCTCCAATTTGTGAGAAGTGGCAGTTCTTGGGTTAAGAAAGGCTGATTTTATAACCCCCTTCATCCAAGAAGGGGGTGTCAGTACAAGATCCTTTTGCAAACCTGAGCTTGACTTGTAAGTTGTAGACATGTAGACTCCTAGGCCATCACACTGCAGAAACCTAACTTCACTTCATGAGGAGAGACGAATATTTATGTTATTTTATTTTCTTCTTTTTTTCCCATTTTTTTTGCACTGTAGTTCATGATCACCTCTTTGCCTGTCACCGATGGCTTGGCTTGAATCATTCTGTAGCCTATACACACTGCTATTGCTGTATTTACAATCACTTACGATCACATAGAGTGAATACACAGACACATAGAGATTCACTAGCTGCACTCATTTGTCAACAGCACTCACTTTGTTACATGATAATCACTGCTGTGTGAGAGAACATTACTTAGTCTGTAGATGAGTACACACATGTAGCACCTTAAGGCCGGTTCATATTTCATATGCAAACCTGAATGCAAATCGATTTTGAGATCATTTAACCCTCACTGCGAAATTTGCAAGTCAAGATGCATTCCACTTTTGCCATGATGTCACACATTTGCGATCTCATTCGGGGTTTTTTTGGCGCCAAGTATAAACCGGTCTTAAAGAGTGTTAGAAGTCTTTCCGTTGCTGGTATGGCCAAGGAAAGATGGAATTGTGGAATTTACATGGAAGTCATTTCTGTATTGATGCTGTGATAAGGCTGCGTCTAAATTAAGTGGCTACGGCCAGCAATTATGCATGCGCCTATGGTAGCAGCCAAATCCGCTTGCCATAGATGCGTGGGCTACTGTCTGTCACAGCCAATGTAACTTGAACGCAGCCTGAAGAGAATTAGCAGAAATGCCAGCCAATCCCGATGGATTCTTTTTAATCATGCACACTGGCTTTTGGAAGACTTTTTTTTAATGTTACACAGCAAAAACTAAGTCCATGTGAAGAAACTGATTGAGATTTTGTTCTCATGTGCAGACAGTTTCTTATTTTGCTGTGGGAAATTCAAATATCAAAGTGGAATTTTTTGGGAGTATTAAAACACTTTTCGGATGAGCAACGTTGTGAATTTAGGGGGTTAGTCTCAAAATAGAGATTATAAAAACGGTGCCATTTTGTAGGATTTCCACATAGCGACAGTGGTAGCATTCATGACCTCCTGCATTCATTTGTGACTGTGTACCATCCTCTGTCTGCATGTTGCTCATGTCATGCATGTCGCTCATGTCATGCATGTCAAGTCCACAAACAAAACAAAACACATTTTTTTTTTATAGAAATGTTGAGTTTCTAGAGCAAATGTGTGACGCGAGAGTAGTCTGTATCAAGCCCACAGCGGTTCAAGCATTTGGTCCAAGTTGGCGGGTGCTTTATCACGATTTCTGCCGGTGCGCACTGTGACTGCCGCGCATCGACTCATGGTGGCGCCCTTCTTTACCCCCTTTTTCCAGGTCAGCAGCCTGTGGACGCACACCCAGAGCTCAAGGTTCTGCCGGGTACCAACAAGATCGGCTCAACGGGGGACTTGGAAAACGTGGCTGGGGAAGCAGCCAAGGCCCCGGTGGACACTGTCACAAAGCCGCCGACACCGGCACCGCCAGCGGAGAAGGAAACGCCGGTGGGAACACCGGAAACTGCCGAACCCGTCAAGCTGAAACCGTCACTCAGTATGAAGAACAGTAACAAAAAGGTGAGCGTTATCTGGAGGGGTTAGCTCAGCTAGATGAAGGTTAAACACACAAAAAATCCCCACTCTTTTAACTTTAAGATTTTCTAAACCCTACGTATAGAGGATTGCCGGTGTCCAGTTCAACTTGACCATTGATGATTCTGTCTGCATCACTGCATCATCCTGTTGCTTTAAAGGGGTACTGTTTTAACCCTAACAGTCCTGAATCCTCCAATTTTGTCCATTGATTGCCCTTCAATTCTTTATGGTCTCGTTTGTGAAATGAATTTTTGTTTAACCAGACTTGCATATCATTTTTTTTATGAGCGTTTCAAGTACTTCCAAGTCGTGAACTTTATGTCATAGAAATCTGTTCCGTCTACCCGAGTGTTTTTCAAGTGAATTTGGATGTGACTGCCAATACTTGTTGATATACCACTTATTATCCTATTTCTTCATGTAACATTCGTTAACATGTGCTGCTGTGCTGTTCTCTTTCTCTTATATTTGTAACTCCAACTTCCTTGGAAAACTTCCTCAAAAATATCTTGTCATCACGACTCCTGTCTTACAAGTCTTGCTTGTGCTTATACCCCCTTTCTGTCATTCCTCCTCCTTTTGTTATTTTGACAATCTTATCGTTTGATTCTCCGTGACTAACATATACATCTTTCCTTCTTTGCCAACCCTTTTGTCCTCCAATTCACGGTCCGTTTTCCACGTCCTATCGTGTTGTCTTGTATCATGTTTTCCCATGGTACCGTCTCCCTCTAACTAACCCAGAACCTGTCCCGAGTGCAGCTTCTGGATGCAAGAGCTGAGGCCAAGGCCAAGGCCGAAGCCCTAGCTGGTGAAAACTTACAGGCAAGTATACACAACATTATCAGGGTGGTACATAATGGCTGTGGCCAGCGGCTTGTCTCCCAAGTCGGTCACAAGGCATGCGCAGCATTCTAAGTCTGAAAGTTTCGTTCATTTACATTTGTGGACTTCAGTTGAAAGCCTATAAAAGTTTTCTTTCTGTTTTGGTCACGTTTATATGCAAGTCCATGCATGAGCCATTGAGGGCAGTATATTCAAGTTCTATGTGTGGTTGCAGGCCAGTAAATCATTCCAAAATCGCCTACGCCAGCCAAATCACGATTTGCATGCCCTCGATTTCTTCGTTATTTGAGCATATTGTGGGCCATGAACTTGAGGGTTTGTAAAAAATATGGGTGGAAGCCGTGCACAGGACTGTGAGCTTGTAGTTCTGTGCAATTTGGATGAAATTGGGGCCCTAAAAGCGCCCTATTTTGCAATGGAGTGTAGGCGTCATTTTTTAAAATGGCGATGGGCTTCAGGACCATTTTAAGGGGTGATCATCTTCGGATGGAAATTTCTCCTAAAAGTCATCAGTTAACCTCCCAAAAATTGAAAAGAAAATGAAAGATGATGAAATGAGCTTTAATTTGATGTGTGTCTCGAATATCTTGGAGAGTTGTATTTTCCCTGAATTTTTGAAGTGGGGGCATTTATCATTGGGGTCTATGGCAGTTTATTTACTGGTCTGCAACCGTATGGTAGTCTATGTAATAGACGCTCGTTGAAGACGAGCGTCTATCACATGCGTGCAGATTCCACGATTAATTATGCAAGACGGCCGCGTACTGACCACCAAGTTTTGACCAATCAACAGGCATCTACTATATCGTACAAGCATGTCTCTGTTGACAAAAGTTGGTTTCATCCGGTTCGTTAGTGTGACGTCACCTCCAGCACTTTCTGCACCGTTTGAAACCGGAAGTTAACGCAGTTCGAGCGTTTGCAGCCAATGGGCGCTAGTAATCAGTGGTGCGTGCGCGTGTATGACGTTTTTACTAACGAGCCGGATGGAGGCCGCCATGTCTGCTGAGTCAGCTGACAGCTGTTGACTAATCAACATCCTCCGTCACAATCTGGACGGAAAATGACTGTAAACGGCTGTGATTGGCTGATGTGCTGCGTTGCATAATATTTGCATGCACGCATGTATCAGACGTTCGTACGGAGCACACGGCTCGCTCCGTAGAACGGGTGATACTCAGACTACCGTATGGGGGCCATTGTTTACAATGTAAATCTTTAAATGTGTTGCAGTGAATGTGTGCGTTAAGTTTAGTAGAAGTCTCACGGTCAGGGTAAGTACAAGTTCATGGCCTGGGATTTTATACAACAGTCAATGTTGCAGTGTCCAAAAGGTTTAGACAGTAGTACAGATTTTTTTTCAGTTAAGTGTGTTCCTTCTGTTAACGCTGGGAACAAGACTCTCGTCCTTGCCCTCATTAATTTGATGAAGAATTTCGCAGATATTTTACATGAAAATAAATAAGCTTTAGTTTCTTGTTTACAACGCACGACATGGTTGCTAACCAAACGCTTGCCTACTGAAATGGTGGCCAATCACGGGGAAGCCGGATGGTCATGTGGTGCTTTGACGTCATACCATTGGCCCCTATAAACAATGAAGCATTTGCACAATAGATGGCACATTGCTTTGGCCATTATATACTGGGGCTCAAAATCACACTCTGCGCCGCCATTGGTCTAAACACAGAACTTTGTTTTAAATAAATTTATTTCCGATTGGGAAAACAGATTACCGGTGAATATATTGTTTTTGGCTGGTTCTCATTTTCATGCTGAGCAAATTTGTTTTGCTTAGTAGCAGCGACGTGAAGTTTGCCCGTGATGTTGGTTTGTAAAAGTTGGTTGGTTTTAATATGGGGCTGTCAGTCCAAACATGAGTTGGGCTGTTTGTAATCAGTTGTTCGGGCAATTTCAGTTTGTTTTTTTTAAAGTGTTCCCATGCTATAGCTAATTGTGCTAAAAACTAATTGGGATTTTGACTTTGGAAAGCTGCTTTTAAAAGACTCATACTTGCATGTACACCTATCTCTTAACCCTAACTCCCTGGCATGATTTACTAGGAACCATACCCATCCTGGCAAATTCCAACACCATATGGGAAACTGCGCACACATATTTCTGACTTTGTTTCTGGAGGTGTGCCAACCCAATGTACAAGACTGTTTGTTTAGGGGTACTAGTCTGTACCCATCCTGACAGATTCCAACAAAAAAGCCGTTGGCGTTTGATGGGTTGAGTTCTGGTAGGGTTAAAACAATCAAACAGTTATTTAATAGAATTTTGCAGAGAGAATTAAAACTGCCATGAAACATGCCCATTACTTGTTCTGTGTTGGCATGTCAAACATTTACAGTATCTATTATTTTGTTCCCTTAATATGAGTAATTACAAACACAACAGGTTTCACAAAAGATTATTGTGTGTAGTACTCATTTGTTCTAGCATTTTTTGGGTTGCAAATGTTCCATTTAAAGAGGTTGTGGAATGCTCGAAGACATTTCCGTCATTTTTCGGGTATATGTAGCCTAATAAGTGATGAAATAAAAACGACTATTGTGTCTGTCATGAAATGAGTACAAAAGGTACTTTTGAGAGCTGTTTTTCAGGTCCTGTTTCGACCCGAACATGCAATTTGTGTAAAAGTCGTCGTTGGGGGCAGCAAACAAAACATAGTAAATCGCAACGTAATAAACAGGACTCCCGATGCAGCGTAGTATAAACGAGTCCTGTTTATTACGTCACGATTTACTATGTTTTGTTTGCTGCCGCCAATGACGACTTTTACACAAATTGCACGTTCGGGTCGAAACAGGACCTGAAAAACAGCTCTCAAAAGTACCTTTTGTACTCATTTCATGACAGCCACAATAGTCGTTTTTATTTCATCACACCTTAGGCTACATATACCCAAAAAAAGACGGAAATGTCTGCGAGCATTCCACAACCTCTTTAATTGTACACACAAATTCGGGAGCATATTAAAGGGATTGTTCACTGTAGCACAATGCTTGGTATAGTGTTGTTCGTTGTAGCAGCGCTCCGCTGCATTTGAATTGACTGGGTCCTGATGGCCCCTATTAATTGGAGGTAAAGTTTGTAATTCAAGTAGCCGATTTTCATGAAACCATGCGTAACCTAACCTAGGCCATGTTTGGGACTTATGCGACTCACGCAGCTGCGCAATAAACTTACGATCAATAGCACTCCGCACTAATGACGTCACTTTTGCTCCGCGCCGTACGCGCGCTTACCCCGCATGTCAGACAAACTTGCGAACAATCAGGCACGCACATGCATGCACACCTGGCCGCATACATTCGCATAGAAACGGTGCTGCAAGCATGGGCGTAATCTTCACACGAGAAGTTCGTACAGCATGCTTGTCTGAGATCCGGGTACTTGCTTCTATTTTTAACATTAGTGCAGAGTGCTATTTCACGAACTTGGTATGCCTGTGCAACGTTTCAATTAGACATCATGTACAAGAATAATAAATATTACCCTGGATTGGACATTTGGGAGACATCCCCATAGACTTGGGCATAACATTTTTCAAACTGAAATGTGCCCTAACCCAATATTCCCTTGTCCTTTTTCCACGCACTTCGGTATGTTTACTTATTAGACCATGAGCAACAAATGTAATCTAATTGCGACTGCACAATTTTGCCTCTAAAGGGGGGCTGTGACATTAGGGAGACATGAAAATGTCTCCCTAATGACCGATGTCTCCCATCGTGCGAAGAAATTACGATAACGTGTCTCCTTAATCAATAATGGTACCATTACACGTATAGCATTTACAACTTTTTGTGTGTGTGATTTCTGTTTGGCCACAAACAGTCGTTGAATCACCTCCGTCCACCATCATGAAAATAGTTCTGTCCGACTTTCTTCTGAATCATGCGGCAACTCTTAGAAAATTTTGTCATGGGTAAAATTACTCTTCATTTTCTTCAAACACAAAGCTGTGAGCGTCTTGCATCAACCTTGATAAGATGGGCAACAACAGGCTCCATGACGATCATGATAAGCCTGGGGTGCGTTTTGGTGGTCATAACCAAGAATTGGTTCTGTTGTTTCTCTTTGGCTAATGGTTTTGGGGATTTGAGTATTGCATTACCGTGAGTAATTCTCGTCCATTTAAAATTCCCGCAGAAATTCACTGACAAGAAACAACCCGAACCAATTCTTGGTTATGACCGCCAAAACGCACCTCAGCTAAAATGTTTGCAACAGTTATGCCATAATTTAAAGCGTAAGTTGCAGACTTGCAAATGGCCAAACTCCCGTGAAATTTGTCATAACTGAAATGTTGCCCAATGTGAAATGTTGCCCAATGTGAAATGTTCTGCAACCTACGCAATAAATTGTGCAGTAACGCCATGCAGCTTAACATTTCGTCATATCTGTCCTGCAGGGTGTTGAACAGTTATCGCAAGATGAAGAAGCCTTTATGGTGGCCAACTATCGCTACACGGGAGCTACCACCAACATCCATCCCTTCTTGTCTGCTCTCGTCAACTATGCACAGCCGGTCAAGTTCCAAGGATTTGATGTCGCTGAAGGTATTTTGTTAATATAATTTTTTGCATTCCGGCATTATGAATTTAATACATACATTTTGTTATAGGCAGTGACTCAGGTCGACTTAGATAGATTTTGGTTTAGACAGGCCAACGTTATGTATACATTTTCTGTCGGCTCCAGCATCGTTCGTGACAGCGATAACCCTTGACCTTTCAACGTAGTCGCTATCTTTATGCGAATGTGAATGCGATGCGAATTTGACGTCACGAAGCATTCACTGCAAAATTCACCCGACTTGAAATGTGTTCAACTTTTGCAAATTTGCAGTGCGAAACTTACCCTGACGTCACATATTCGCGTACGCTTTCGCATCGAGCATGAACCGGCCTTAATTGTTACAAAACATCACAGGCTTCATGTACTTCATTCTTATCTTCGGAAAAAATTGGTTTGGAATGCCAGGCCGAAAACCTGTCCCTCACAAGCCCATAGAAAGTACAGAACATACACTGCTGTTGATATTACATGAAAGATTGTGCCATACCTAAGGCCCCCCCAAAAAGTCTCCGGTTTCTGGTATGGAGCTTGCCCCAAAAGTGGTGCGGCGACGACACGGCTTTTGTTTTTTGTTCTTACTTTTTTTTCTTCAAATTTCGCATGATGACTGCAAATGGTGCCCGACTAAATTTAGTGCAAAATGTATGGGAGTCCAGAGAGGCCACATAAAGCTTAAACTCGATTGTAACCCCATCTAAAAACACGTTAAAATTGTGCAGCAGCAGGATTCCAGTCAAACCAGTGAGTTTGGCGGTTTGAGACATCATCTTACATTGAAAAAAAAAACCCAACTTTTTAAGTTTGCCGACGCGCATGGCTACGGCGACGTGCGCGCAGACCAGAAACCGGAACCTACCTTCTTTTTTTTCTGGCCTAAGAGTGGTATGCAGGTCTCTCTGGGAAAGTTGTGCAGTACATGACTTTATGGGAATTTGCAATGCATGACCTTTGGGAATTGAGCTTTTCCGTGCTCTGCAGTGGTAGCACTGTGACTGAAAATTTACTGATTGAATTTTTGTCCTTCAACTTCCATTTCAGAACGGAATTTTCATTTCAATATGTCCTCCTTCAATGAGGCTGTTGGCCTGGGCTACATCAAGACCAGCTGCATAGAATTCGTCAAGTATCCTTATTGTGGAATGAAATTAGTTTTTGTAGCAGTTTGTTTTCAATGGGATCGTGTGTGTGTTTTTTAAAGCTGTAGGCTCAAGATGTGTAATCCTGTGCTGTCATCCAAGTATATCTTATGATCTCTGATTTGTTTGTATTTTGTGTGCTTCCACAATTTCGCTGTCTATAAGTTCTCCTTAACCACCAATTCCTAGTTACAACAAGCGTCAAATGAGTCGTATCTACCCCAAAGGAGGCCGCTATGACTCCAGCAATTACATGCCTCAGATCTTCTGGAATGCTGGCTGTCAGATGGTTGCTTTGAATTTTCAAATGCCAGATATCGGCATGCAGCTCAATCAGGGAAAATTTGAGTACAACGGCTCCTGTGGGTGAGTTGGTTTTTTTTTTGGCTGGACCTGAAGGTTTGGCCTACTTTTTTTCTGACTGACTGAGTCACTGAATGAATGAGTGACTGACTGAGTCACTCACAGATGCCGCTTTTCCGGTTGTAGCCAGAATTCCGGTTTTAGAAAAAATCGCACAAAATTCTGGGGTTTTTTCCTCGTTGATTTTTACCTCGTTAGCGCTCTCGAGTTACGTAGGCCTACATGTTGTAAGGATTGCGCACGCGTTGAAGTAGTCTTAAAAACAAGTCTTTGTTGTTGCCCAACCTGCATGCGATACAGGCGGCCAACGTACTTGCACGCAGTATACAACGGCGCCTTGCGTGCTGCACCACGTGCGGGCGTGTTGTGTGCCAAGCACACGTAGCATTCAGTCTGGAAATCAAATCTGTCATTTCAGTTATTAGTGTTTTCCAATCACAGTGGTATACAAAAAAATGCCGGGTACCAACAATGTTTTCGTCGCGTGCATCACTTTTGTGGGATAGGAATCGATGATACTAATACATTTGTGTGGTATTTTGCAGCTTTCTATTGAAGCCAGACTTCATGAGACGACCAGACAAGTCCTTTGATCCCTTCTCAGAATCCCCAGTCGATGGAGTCATTGCTGCCACTTGCTCCGTCAGGGTAAGCTGCTTCCTACCAACTTGATATTAGCTTTGCTATTTCATGTGCCCACCAAACATTATGCACCCCATGTACAACGGTACGGTACCTTCAAGAGTACAAAATGTCAGTGTTCTATTTTAGTCCCTGCAAGTCCATCACAAGTCCATCACATGTCCATCACAAGTCCATCACAAGTCCATCACATGTTCATCACAAGTCCATCACATGTCCATCACAACTCCATCACAAGTCCATCGCATGTCCATCACATGTTCATCACAAGTCAATCACATGTCCATCACAAGTCAATCACATGTCCATCACAAGTCAATCACATGTCCATCACAAGTCTTTCAGTCTCAAGTCGAGTCACTAGCTATTCAACTGGTACAAAAGCATTCCTTTGTCATTGTTCATCTCATTACTGGTGACTGGAATTGTGAAAGGATTTGTGAAAGGACTTGTGATGGACTCGGACACAACACTGCAAAATGTAACACAAAACTTGGTTACTTGGTTGGTTCAACTCCTAAGGACTCCGCAGGGGAGTTTTAACAGGAGGTCAGAAACATCAGGGCAAACCCCTTCTCATACGTGCATTGCATTACACAACACACGGGACCTACAGCTTTACGTCCCATCCGAAAGACGAAGCAGTATTGGTTAAGTGCCTTGCTTAAGGGCACAAGTGTCCAGACCCGGGCTCCAACCCACATTCTGCTGTCTCTGAAACACCAGTGCGTGAATCCAATGTTCTCCCACGTGTATTATAAATCGTACAAGTTTAGAATTTGTCACATGTAGGAATCATAATCCAAATGCTTATCCAGTGATGTCTCCTTTCTCAAAATCAGGAAATAAAAAACCCGAACTTTTATAAACCAATGAATTTAGACTATTTGTTGTTCTTGCAGGTCATCTCGGGTCAGTTTTTATCAGACAAGAAAGTGGGTACGTACGTTGAGGTTGACATGTACGGGTTGCCAACGGATACCATTAGGAGAGAGCATAGGACCAAGACGGTACCCAACAACGGACTCAATCCAGTCTATAACGCTGAAGCCTTTGTCTTCAGAAAGGTGAGTTTCATGTTGGTGGTTTGTCGTGCTATTCTTGTTTTGTCAGTATTGGTAGACTATTTGGCAGTTTGTGACCTTTCATAAAATAAAATTTGCTTAGGGGTGATGCAAATTCAGTTCAGGGTTTTGCCCTTCGCCAATGTATTTCAATAGAGGCCACTGTTGTAGCTAGCGCAAATTGACGCGCACAATCAAAATTGACGCGCGCTGACCAGAGACTGACTATATTTTTTTTTGGCCTTACAGTAAGCGTTTTTCTTGGGTAAGCGAGGAATTTCAGCTTATGCGCATGCATACATGTACATCCTGTGACAAAGGATTCTGTGCTTGCATGGTTAAGCACAGAATTTGTCTGCTAGCGCTGTTAGCACAGAATGGTGATCGTAAGCATGGAATTCTGTGGTTAGCAAAGCCATGAAATCGGGCCCAGGCTGTCCAGAAATTCTGCTTGAATCCTGTAAGCAAAAAATCCTGGGTTATAAGATGTACCAATGATCTACACTGTCTCTTAGTGGCAGAGTTTGCTGCTGTAGTCAGCCGAGATTATTCACATACGGTAACCAGAGCCTTAAAGGGAAGATATAACATTTGCAAACATCTCAAAACAAAATGATCAAATTATCACGAAATACCTTACTGGATTGTTAGGGAATGACAGTCTAAAGCATCCTGTAAAATTGTGGCTCCTGGTGTGTTGATATTTTTAAGAAAAATGGTATTTTTCTAAAGCTGGTTGGCTGACCAGCGTTGGAGAAATCTGGCTTTTTTTTTTCAAAAACAGCTCCTTCTTTTTAATAATTAGTTATTCCGCATTTACTTTGCAATTGATTACACGCCTATGAAGGGGTACAAGCCTGCTAGACTGATTCTCTGACCACACAATTCCCCAAAGTTTATAAACTGCTCCGTTTCATCTTAAGTAGGGTCAGGGAACCAGACTACAAGAATATGATTGGTTTTCTTGGTGTTTCCAGCATCTTCAAGCCCAAAATGTGAAACAAGTCATTTCAACAATATTTGCCATAACATACTAATCCTCCAAATATACTTTTTTCTGAAAATTGCAGCAAAAGCAAATGTTGTACATTCCCTTTAAAGTTTGGGTCAATTTCTCTCGCTCAATATACAGTTTGGTCATCTTAAGATTCTAGCAACGTTGTCTCTTGTCTTGTGTAGGTCGTATTACCAGATCTGGCCGTTCTGAGAATTGCCGTGTATGAGGAGAACGGCAAGCTGATTGGTCAGCGGATATTACCTCTGGATGGCTTGCAAGCTGGCTATCGACACATATCACTACGGACAGAAGGCAACTTCCCTCTGTCTCTACCCACAGTCTTCTGCTGCATTCAGCTCAAGACCTACGTACCGGATGGCCTGGGAGGTGAGTCATGTCTAGTGACCCCAGAAAAAATAGAAAAATCGTGCCATTGTTTTCTTTTTGCACAAAATCGCCACATTGGAAAAATAGCAGGGTTCCTGCAGCCCGTATGGGGTGCTGTGGTCCAATGGTTATGGTGTTCGATTTGTGTGCCGTGGTACATGAGTTCGAATCCTTACCGTGGGAACATGGTGCTTGTGCTCTTAAGCAAGGCACTTTACCATTATTGCTTCGTCCTTCGGATGAGACGTAAAGCCGTAGGTCCCGTGTGTTGTGTAATGCACGTTAAAGAACCCAGTAACACTTATCGCTAAGAGAAGGGGTTTGCCCCTGTGTTTCTGGCAGTGGCTGCAATATGTGCCGCAGCACCTTCTACACCCTTATAAGGTGCTACGTAATGTGTCTCATATTTCTCATATACTTTATTTACCTTTCTTTAATAATAGACATAATTTCCAGCACCTTGAGTACCTAATTGTTGGTAGATACGTGCGCTATATAAAAGTTTCACCCTGATCCTACAGTGGATAGAATGCAGTGATATCATTACCCCAAGTGATACCTGACGGGAATGTCTTTTCCTTTCTCTAGATTTTGTGGATGCATTGTCCAAACCACTGGAGTACTTATCCCAAGCTGAGAAGAGAGCCAAACAGATGCAGTCCATGGGCATTGAAGAGGTTGGTATTATTTCAAGCAATACTTAAAGATTGCCCAGCGTTTTGATTCATCAGTTGCATGTCTTGAGCATTTCTTAGTTTTCATTATATAGGGATGCTGAGAAAACAGGCAAGCAATTTTTCCTCGGATCAGCTGACTTCCTCTTTTTTTTCTCACTTATTAATAATTGAAAAAGCACTGCAGAAAGTCTTGTAAAATTTGGACTTTCCTCTCTCTTTTTGTTTTGCGACTTCCCGGTTGCATGTCTGATAAAGTAAAGCATGGTGCTTTAGGTTAGACTCATTTTAGTGCGAATTTTGTTTCAATCTCTTAAGTAGTCATGGACAGTCAAAAAATGTGAAATAGTCATTGCTTATAGGTCCTTTTTTTTCAACCGTTTTATAGATTAAAGTGGGTCGAATTTTTATTTTTCAGTCTAATTTCTATATGGGTGTGTGTTCTTTGGTTTGCTTTTGCTTTTGCATTCCTTTAAAAGCAATACTTGCAGAAATGTTTGTGGGTCAAATGTTTATTTGAATGGATCAATTATATTCATACCTCTGAAAGGATTGCCAATGAAATCGGTTCCATGCGCAAACAAGAGAGGGCGTTTTTCACCACTTTTGGAAGCCCCATGGACGGGACACAACCCATGTGCGAAATAAGCACAACAAATTTATGCTGAATGTGCACAAAGCCAAAGCATCTTCGCTTGAGCGTCAGGCGTCGTCGACAGTGCGTTTGAACGTCTCTCCCAGTGGTCTCCCCCAACTCTCCATTTCTTACCGTTGAGGGGGTACTTGTGCACGGAGCCATGGTTACAAGGCAAAAAATGGGGAGACCACTGGTAGGGACTCATGCCTGCTTTGCCGACAATACCTGATGCTCAGGAAGATGGTGGGGACAGTATCACAACTCCGGTGGTACCACTTATGATAATTTATTCGTATGTCAACGGGTCAGTATGTTTATTCATGAGAACAGAACAATGATATCAAGAGCATTGTTGATATTTAGTCAACCAGTTACATTAAAGCATTTTTAAGAACGGTTGTCGTCGAGCTACCACAGAGTGGCATGGTGGATAGCGAGATGAGCTATGGATACAAAGATCCCTGGTTCGAATCCTCCTCGTTGCTGCTCATTTTCATCGGCTGTTTTTCTTCTCGGAGTTTATCGTTGAGATAATTTTAATTTAAGGGGAAAAGAGAACAAGAACCTGAGTGTCTTGAAGTGATTTAAAGGAAAAACATAAATTAATCATAAGTGGTACCACTGGAATTGTGATACTGGCGCTACCCAGGAAGATGCTGCAAGATTATGCATATTGAATACAATTATTCTGCCTACTTTTTGCCAATTGTGGGCAGACCAGTGCGTGCATGCAGTGTGTGCCACCCGGTTGAGATCTCACAAGTGGTCACAAAATGCCATCGAGTTTTCATGCACCGAGTCCAATAGCTCTAGACAAGAGATTCAGACACGGCCCAGGAATGAGGCTATTTTTGAGGAAACTATAAGAATTATGTCACCTTTGTTTTTTCTCCTTATCAGAATGACATCAGTGAAGTACCATTAGGAGGAAAGAAAAGCAGCAAATCCACCCTGAAGCAAGGAGCGAAGTCCCCCACTACGCCCACCCAATCAGTGAACAGCTTTGCACCAACTACCAACTGTAAGAGACGCAACGGTCTGTTTTATATAACTGACATACGGATCCTTGTCATTTGATTGGTGGAACTCACATCACGTGACATTCAGTATTACTCCCGTTCACGCCAGGGCTCAAAAAGTCCCATTGGCCCATGGTGAATGGGATTTACTACTCAACAGTTGGGATCATCCTTGTTCCTGAGCGCGGTATTTGTGTTCAAAAGCATGCTGGTGTGCGCGTTGAGCGTAGCGTGTATTGTTCCCAAGAGCCAGTAGCTACAGAGTTGGGTTGAAATATATCGTGAAGGGGTGGTTTGGAAGAGAGAAATACATTTCCCACCAATTTTGTATTGAAATAGAAGTTCATTGTAACTGCAAATCAAATGACAAGGATCTATGTTAGTTATATAAAAAAAATATTAAGTGGCTTTAAATTGTGAAATGGGAGGAATGTTATCGCTCGGTAAAATCTGGACTTTTTCATTTCACTCGGCTTTGCCTTACGAAATAAAAAAAGTCCAGATTATACCTTGGAATAATATTTCTCCCATTCCACTTTGAGCCACTCAATATTTGTATGCTGTTTCTTTCTGTCTTTTGAACCTTGGGTCTAAATGTCACTATGTGTTTGTGTCAAATGTTTAAGGGAAGTCTTTTCAGCTGTCTTTGATTTGTGCATTTTCTCTCGTAGCCGTGATGCTGATCCTGTCAACGGATACGCTGCAGAAGGACAGGGTTTACCAGAAGGTCCTGAAGAAGCAGAGCAGGGAGATCGAGAGCTTACAGAGGAAACATTCCAAGGTGACGGCAGAGTTGTAACCAGTCGAGTCATAAGGTCAAGAAGGTCGAGTCAAGTCGAGTCGAGTCACAGTGTGTGGTCGAGTCGAGTCGAGTTGAGTCAAGTATTTAGCTCGAGTCAATTCGAGTCACAAATATTTGAACACTATACAATAAATAAACACAAGAGAGAAAGCCATTTTTTGGCTTTTTTAATTTTACATTCGGGCTAAAACATGTGGTGACACCACATTTGACTCCTAATGAAAATAAAAAGGGGGTGTCAGCTGATCGCCATTCAACTAATGGGGACACTGATCAAACCACGTACGTATATGCATACATTATTCGCGAACATTCTAGTGTGACGTGAACAAAAACCGGCACTGGCGTAAGTCATTAATAATATATAGTGCTTATATAGCGCTTTATACCAAAGGTCTCAAAGCGCTTCACAATTATTACCCCTGTTCATCAAGCCATGAGACCAGTTTCTGCAGCAGCTCAAGATCACTGCAATCTGGTCTCTACCTTCACAGGTACCCATTTATACTCCTGGGTGGAGAGAGGCAATTGTAGTAAAGTGTCTTGCCCAAGAACACAAGCACCATGTTCCCCGTCCGGGTTTGAACCCACTCACCGTGGCAAGTGGGCCGAACACCGTAACCATTGGACCACAGCGCTCCACAAATTGCAAATATTTTTCGCACAGTTTTGCTTTTATTTTTGGGACTCGAGTCTTACTAGCCTTCCTCAAGTCGAGTCGAGTCATTCTGATGAGGGGCTCGAGTTGAGTCGAGTCAGTTGCTTGCAGTGAGTCGAACCGAGTCATTTGTCCTTAGGGACTCAAGTCGAGTCGAGTCATCAAAAATTGTGACTCGAGTTGGACTTGAGTCATTACAACTCTGGGTGAGGGGCTGATTTACACTGAAAAGCCCAAGTGAAAAGTGCCATACAGGGTTCCCAGCCACTCCAGAAATCAGGGGGAACCTTGAAATGAGTTTCCGTTTTACCAGTCAGGGAAAACTCAGAGAATTTGACATTGACACGGAAGGGAAAGGTTTTGCTAGTTTGTCGTATGTGTGTCTTGTGCCACGTGTCCAAGTTGTGTCTATTGACTGACTGGCTATGGAGACGGGCATACAGACTGATCACGCCCAACCATCTTGCAACAAATTTCCACATTAAAAAAAGGTATTGACATGTAATGAAAATCTTATTCAATATCGTGTTGATGATGACTTTAGTAAAATAATGCAAATGTTGCGTCCTGCAGGAGTGCACGTCGGTGAAGAGGACACATGACACTGCTGTGGACAAGATGGCGGTGTCCCACGACAAGGAGAAACTCACCGAAGAGAAATCACTGGAGAAAGCCATCAAGAAAAAGGGGTGAGCGTAGCTGTCTCTTTGCTGGGCTGTCTAGCTAGGCATCTCGATGCTGCTATTTCGGCGCAAAGCAGCTAAAATCAATCACAATAACCATCTCTGCCCGCACAGGTACCCATTTACTCCTGGGTGGGGAGAAGCAATGAGTGACAAAGTGCCTTGCCCAAGGGCACATGCACCATGACCCAGGTAGGACTTGAACCCAGTAACATGATATGCGTTCATGGGTAGCTCCCATTGGTTGTACCAACTCTCCTTTTTAGCTGTTGAGAGGGTACTTGTGCACTGAGGTGGAAAGGGCAATGTTATAACCTATCTTGTTCCTCTGGGTTGTCTTGTTCAGGATGTTAAGTCGTCTTCTTAATGACACTTGCTGCCTTCTTTATGTTCCGTAGAGAGAGCAACTGCAGCGATCTCAAGATTGAGACGGAGAACAAGGTCCATTCTATCGTCAAGGTTCACAAGATAAGGGTAAGTAACATGTATTTAATGCCCAAGAAAGGGGGGGGGGAAATGTTTTTGGGTTGGAATAAAACATACAAGTTAAAAAGTTATTAGTAGAAATTTGAATTCGTTGAAGAGCACTTTAATGTGGGATTAAGTATTTGATAAGTTAGAAGAATCCCTTCATTACAAGATGATGACTACTAGGCCACGTCATATTCAATGTTTCTGGAGTTGAGTGTTCATAGCTGCATGACTTCGGAGTGGGATCGTTCATAGTAATTTGTGATTTCTAATCCCACTCAGGTTAAGGGCGTGGTGTCGGAGCAAGGCAAGGAATGGTGTAAAGTCACGGCTCGCCAGACAGCGGAGATTAACGCGCTGAAGGAGACCCACGTCTATCAACAATGCGATGTCCTGAGGAAGCTGATGACGCAGAAACAGATTGACCAACGCAAGACACTGGAAGCCAAACATGCAAGGTGAGATGAGACTCGGGCATCTTAGCAACAGACAGGAAGAAATTACTCCATAGAATAAAAACAATCCCCCCAAAAATGAAAGCCTTCAGGAAAACATTTGTCCATTTTAAAGGGAATGTACAACATTGGCTTTTGCTGTAATTTTCAGTAATGAACGATATGAGGGGTTAGTATAATAGATCAAATATTGTTACACTGACATGTTTGAAGTTTTGTGTTCAAAAATGCTGGAAAATCCAAGAAAAACTAAAATGTTCAAGTAGTCTGGTTCCCTGACTCCACTAAAGATGATATGGATCAATTCATAGATGCCGGAAAACTGTAAGGTAAGGGAACCAGTCTAGCTGGCCTGCACCCGTTCATGAACATGTAACCAATAGCAAGCAAAATTTGGACTGAAAAAATGGTAAATTTGGAGCAGTAGTTGAAAAATAGTTAGGTTTTTCCAACGGTGGTCGGCCGACCACCGTTGGAAATTTACAATAAAATACCACTTTTCTTGAAAATGACTTCACACCAGGTGCCATAATTTTACAAGATGCTTTAGACTGTCATTTACCTACATCCTACTAAGGTATTTCGTAAAAATTTGGTATTTTGTTTTTTCGATGTTTGCAAATGTTGTATATTCCCTTTAAATCTGTCAGTAGTTATCCATACATGAATTTAAACTTTAAAAAAAAAAAATATTGTTTAATTTAAAAAAAAATAATACTTCAACTTTATAAAATTAAAAAAAAGAAAAGAAACTTTTGGTGACTGTTGCAGCCATCAAGCGATAGGAGCAGAAACGCTGAAAGTTGCAAAAGATGGACTTCAAAGGCTCTGGTTACGTTAAAGACAGAAACAGTTTTCACTTACCTGAGATCAGAGATTTCAAATTGTGTCAAGTTTTTCCAACCCTGGATCAAAAACCCAGAAGCACGATTTCGTCAATAGCACTCTTTATACCAAATATCAGTCAATTGACTGATCGTTGGAAATGGCCATCATTTTGAAATTTCTTCTAAATGACAGCAAGCCAGATGAAATAATTTCATGGGGTGTTTAGTACCAGTACGATCATTAATCTAAGTAAGCTTTTTGATAATAATTCAGTAGGTTACTTTTGGGATAAATACAAGTGATCCTATAGGGGAGTAAGAAGTTTATTTCTGTTATTTTCCAACAGGGAGATGAAGGACCTAGAGGCGAACCAGTGCAAGATGTCCATGGAATCCAAGAAGTTGGTTAGTCATGACAAGAGTATCAAGAATAAAGCTGAGAAAGACAGGTAGGAAAGGAAGTCCAATCATGCAGTCAACAAACTCAGGCTTTTAATGAGACGGAACTGGGCACATGGCATAGTGGAGAAAAAAAAAAAAAAAAATGGGAGGGATTTTTTTTCGCTTTTCAGATTTATTGATGTTTGTAATCTGTGATAAGGAAAAAACCATTGGCATCTTTCATTTCCACAACTACAAATCTCTCAACTTTAAAGGTCTTTTTCTCAGTATTCTCAGTATTGACATGTTAATGCAAACAGCCATAACTTGTCAACGGAATGTCCGATTGAAGTGCAACAAACAGCGTTGTAAGGAGAATTTTATTCTCTTTCCTAGTACTCACACACCCCCATTTCGACCTCTGCCCAGTTCTGTCTCATTTTTCCAGGATGCCAGGAATATTATTTTTTTTTTAATCTTTTGGTTTACATTTAGTAAGCTGTTAACATGTGGGGTTTATTTGATTTTTTTTTTTTAGTTTTTAGGCATGACTTTGAAAGTGAGTGATTTCTTTCAGATCGTATCGGAAAATGCTAGGCAATTGAACTTCTTTTTGATTTTTTTAAAAATTTCGCAGAGTACCACAAAAAAATACATAGCAGTTTTGCTACATGGAATTTTTTGTAAAAAAATTGCTCACTGTGTTTGAAGGAAGGATTTTGTGTTGTTTATCATCACACATGGTTTCAACTTAGGGGTGTGCATCGGAACCAGGTACCTGAGTTCCTGACTGCTGATGTCAGGAACCAGTTCCAGATTACGGGATCGGGTACCCGTAACCAACTTTACAAATTACTCAGTAACTTCTCAGACAATGTAAAGAAAGGTTCTGAATGCTATTTGTGGGGAATTTTCAAAATTAAAACCAGGCTACATGGAAAACCAAAACAGACATCGCTCGCGAAAGTTGCAGTTGCAGTTGCAGTTCACACCGTAAAGCTATAAGGCCCATCAGACAACTTTTGCGATTTGAATTTTTGGGCGGGGTTTCTTTTACGTTTTACTTCAATAGGTCTCGTTCAAATGACGTCATTTCCTACAGACCATCCACGTGCATCGGCATTTTGAGCGTCAACTTGTTTAACGTGCATCGGCTGCGTCATATTTTGAACACATTTCGAGCAACAAGCGCACGTGTTTGGAACATTTTCATCACTGCGTAATGCGTGCCTGATTGCGTAAAATACGCAGTTGCAGTTCTCCTACAGAGATGGCCGTTATTGAGAGAGCCCTATAGGGTACCTGGGACCCGTAAATGCAAACCACTATTTCAAGTCCAGATTTTTTTGTCCATAATCAAAGCTTTTCACTTGCGAACCTCCCAAAAGACTGAAGTTTCTTCGTTTCAAAAGAAATGTCTGGAATTTGAAACTTATTACTTCAAATATTTTGATGCGTTTCATTGCAGGAGAATTCGAGAATTGCAGAGCAACAGTCTTAAGAAATTTATGGAGGAAAGGAAGAGAGTAAGTTTAGAAATGCATTTTCTTGCCATTACTTGTTAAGTAAATAACTAACTGGTCAATTAATATTTGCCCCATTTCTAAATTTCAATCCACTCACTTGCCCCACTTGTGAATCGAGTTTACAACAGCAGATATTGAGACACAGAGGCGGTTCAAAGCTACTTTTCTGAACCTTATCCTTGGTTGTTGTCTGTGTTGGTTGTATTTGACTACCAGTTGAAATTGTTTCAATCAAAAGGTTGGAATTGTTTTAATCAAAAGGTACATTTGTATTGGCTAAGCATATGGGTCCTCTAACTATAATTCCAGGAATCTCTGTGTGTCTGTCTGTCTGTGTGTCTGTCTGTATTTCGATTATCTCCAGATCCGGGCACTGTATGAAGTTGACAATTGGCAGGTGTATTGCTCAGCACCCCAGAATGTGCAGTGTCAAGTTTGAAGTTGTTTGGATGGGCTGTTCTCAAAAAAGCTGCAAAAAAATCAGCAATACTAGAGGCCTAATCTATACAAATGTGTATACATGTATACGGACTGTGCCACGCACTGTACTGCTGCACATTTTGAATGGGCACTGCACTCTATACAGCGGTACGGGAAGTCTATGTAATCGACACTGGCGAAGCCGGAGATAGGGCCGGCTCCATGGAGAACGGGTGATACTCAGACTAGGGTACGGGTTAACACACGTGCAAATGGTGGTTGGCTATATGGGCTCAACCATTTCTTGAACGAGGAAGATTACGCAACGGTGAGGTGGGCCTTGACCATATTTTTTAAGGGGAGGATCGCGCAACGGTGAGGTGTAGATATGGCGCGCTGTTATATGGGCATTGCCCTCTTTACCGCCACGTTTGTGGGTCTACCCGCGGCCAAGCAATTTGCCTGTTCCAAACAGGCATGTTTTGAACAGGCACTGCACTGGTGCTATGAGTTTGGGGTCAACTTTTTGTCCTGTCCTTGTTACATCTGACATCTACGAGTGTATAATTCTGATACAGGCCTTAATGCAGTCATCCCCCAGTATTACAGGGGTAGGCAATAATGTCACAAACTCTTAAATTGATCCTTCTGGTTCAGCTTTGCACTCCATGTTTCTTTTTGTCTCTGAAACTGTCACCGGTGTCTGATTTTTGTTTCAGTTACAAGTGAGACAGTCCAAAGAAAACGATGAGTTGACGGCCGAGCACAACAAGCAGATGGATTTACTCATCAGGGCCAATGAAGAGGTATGTTATCAATGAGGGACAAGGGCTATTCACTTGTTTTGTTTTTTCACAATGTAAAAGTCAAATTAGGTTTTGCCCTTCACCGACGTTTAAACACTGTATACTCAGTGTGTTGCCTCCCGAGTGAAAGCTGGGGGGAAAAAAACAATGTAAAAGGTTCCCAGATTGAGCTCGGCGGTCGAGTGGCAAGACGTCTTCTCCAGCAGGTCGTGGGTTCCAGTCCCATCGGAGTTCGCTTGTGAATTGTTTTCATGCAAGCCGACAGACAACACGGAGTATACAGTGTTTATACAAACTACGTCAAAACCCAATATTTAATTTCCATCTGCACAATGCAAAACAAAAGTATGCGTCATATTTTGCTCCAATCCAACAATTTGCTCCATTTTGCTCAAACCCCGAATCAGGGTTTCACTTCCGCATCTACCAACTGGCCTTGATACGTATTTATAAATGATCAAACATTATGCTTTTGTTTGTTTCCTGGACAGCAAGTACAACTGTGGATTTGTCTGTCCAAAATTCTATACCACAGTTCTTTGCGTGTGCAATACTTTGATTTGCATTATTCCCCTCCCAAATATGTAGCATTAAAGTTGCATTCCCCGTGCTCTTCAACCATTTTTGTTTTTTTTCCATTGATAACTTTTCAACTTGTATGTGTTATTCCAACCGAAAAAAACCTCTTTTTTCCCTTCTTTGGACGTCTGTAACACTCTGAAATAAAGGGTTTTTAATTTTGTACACAAACAGATCCACTTTGTGAGCAGACTGGTTCCCGGTCCGTACATTATCGATTATTAAATTATTGTCTGGTAGCCAATAATTTGCTTTTGTAAAGTAACAAATCAATTCCTAAACATGGGCTGAATGTTTCGGTCGATGTCTCATTCAAAAGGGAATAACAAGAAAAATAGCAATTTCGAAAAAGGATCTCTTTATTTTCGGGATGAAACTCAAAAATAACATGGGGAATGCAAAAGTTTGTTTGAATGGTTGCTTTCAACGAGCTTTGATTCGATGTCATTCAACAGATGATTGAAGCGCACAAGGCCAAGTTGACAGAGACCAATAACTCCAACAGCAAAGTCGAGGCTGTGGTATGAGACCTGACCAATTTGTTGAGACCCTACGACACTGAAACATCCAAAGACGCTACACTGAGACTTACCCCGCCAGTCTGTCACCCTCACCCTCTAACACACGCAGTGACATTGGATCAAGAAGGGAACCAGACGGATTGGAAACTGAAATATGGGCGTCAACTGCAGTTCATTTGTACTCTCCGATAAAATTTATTTGTCGAAAGGTGTTTACTAATAAGAAATAATTACTGATACACATTCAACATGGTAATGATTTGTCCTTCAACACTTGTATTTGTTTTAATTCGGTCGAAACTTAGTCAGAATTATGATCTCGTCTCCTTGTGGGTTTTTTTTTTCAGTGAGAATTACAACGACTACAATTATTTTGTTACCTCCATTGAAGAATTGAAAAAAACCTTTGTTCACTACCTTCAGTTGTTGTTCAGTAAGGTATATATATTTGGCCAAACATGTTTTTAAGGAATATAATTAATGACTTTTCTATTAAAAACGAATTGGGAAAGAGCCGTCACTTGTTCTGTGCATGAGGGATATGAAATTAAAATTTGTCCATAATATGGGAAAATGGAGTACTATTGTTGTTTTTTTGGGGGTTGAATGAGTATTAGAAATTCAGCTTTTACAGATGTCCGTATGGATCCAAAGGAAAAGCCAGTGGTTGAATTTCTCCAAACTTCTACGCAGTAGTATTTTTCTGATGTGTGCTGCAAAAGTGAATTAATATTGAAAATTATTTATTGAATCATCATCATTTTCATCATTTATGTGGAATCATTAAATTGAATTCAGAGCCTCCACTTTCTGTACTATATTTCTTGCCAAATCTGTTTTGGAAAAAAAAATCAGGAAAATCCAAAACTCTAGTATTCTTGTACTCCCTTGATTCAAAGACCGCCACAAATATTGTCCTGAATTTTAAAGGTCAATTTGTCATATTTCTTCTCATTTTTGGAACTGTGATTCAAAGCAAAGTTGAAGAGAAATTGTATTCGTTAGTAATTGTATTCAAATACCTTGAGAATATTTTTTATTCATATCATTGTGTGCTAATTTTTTTCAAGAGAAAAAAAAATTCTAGATTAAGTATTTGAATAAAATAAACCAAATTTTATGTCCAGTACTGTTCTTAAAAATTTCACGTTTTAATTCTGAAGAATTTAACTAGAAGTGTTGTATGTCTCCGCTTACTTTGTTCATTGGGAGAGATCCATGAAGGAGTCCTTTGCTGAGAAAATTTGCATTTTTGGAAAGTAGAAAAAAGTATGTTTTCCTCAAATATCATCACAGAAGTTGAATTCGGACTGACAAACACGCACGTTGTAAATATGTACAGTCAAGTAATGAGATACAGTTAACAGAGACCATAACCTTGACTAAAAAAAAATTTAAAAAAATAAATAAATAAATAAAAATGTGTAAATAGACAAGACAAGAAC
This sequence comes from Patiria miniata, assembly GCF_015706575.1. Taxonomy (NCBI): domain Eukaryota; kingdom Metazoa; phylum Echinodermata; class Asteroidea; order Valvatida; family Asterinidae; genus Patiria; species Patiria miniata. The sequence continues at coordinate 1,195,246 of NW_024037074.1, read as the reverse complement.
GCTAACATGTCTAGGTATTTGAAATCCCAGTAAACCAAACGTTACGTACTGTGTGTATTCTGTGTTTCATAGGTACATAGGGATAATCCGACGTTTTAAAAGGTTATATATAATGAATCATTTTTGATGCAGTGTACATATATTTGTTTATGATAAAGATACATTCGTAGGATCTTTTTTCAAAGAAATTCTGTATACATGGTGCATTGTATCGCCCCATCTTCCGAATCCCCCCCCCCCCCAGGAAATTTAAAGAATTTTTTTTGATAGCAAATGTGTTCACTGTTTATTTGAAATCCGAATGCATTATTGTTTTTTGTTTGATACCGGTAGACTTATGCATTGTAAATAACGTTGGGGTGTATTTTTTTTTTCTCCAAATCTTAGCTAAAAGTCACTACCAAAAGAGTTTTGTCGTCAAAGTATTGTGGGGAATAATGGAACTCGCCTCTGTTTCCCTCTTCATTTTTCCTAAAGTAAAAGAGCCATTTTAGTCGCCTCATGTGTTTTTGCGAAGGGGGAAAAAAATGCATACCCAATGCATGATAGAGTTTGAACAGGCACTATTGACAAAGTGTTCATAGTGAAGTCATTGGCCGTATTCATGGTTTACTTGTCATGCTTGTACATACTGTTCATAGTTCGTTTTGCATACAGGGCTCACTACGGTTCCGTTTAGTAGAATTTTATTTATTACCGATGTTATTTTGTAATATTTTTGGTATTTTGGAGAGTGTCAAGCCCTTGAAAAAGATAAAAGAAGACCTAGTTTCGTACTAGTTTCATACTTTTTTATTTAGTAGTCGGGGGTACAGTGTTGCATTTTAAGTTAGATTTAAGAGGGAATTTGGGTATTAGTCAAAGTAATTCATTATATTAAGTCATGTCAGTATAAATAATAATATCAAATGTGAAATTTAAACTTAAAAAAAAAAATGAATGATAGAACTTTATATTTAGGATGTGTGGTGTAGAGTTTTATAATTAGGTGAGAAGAACGCAAAACTGTCTGCAATATCCAAGCTAGAATGTACAAATTCTCATCGGTGTTTTTTTCCTGATTCGTCCTTAAACGAAAAAAAAATTATAACTTTTATTATGAAAGATATTCTTCTCTCTGTATATACAGGTGGTTGTATTATTGTTCAAAATAGCTACACAAATATAATTTATTGTTTAGGATGGACGCCAATTTATGAAATACCTAGTTGGTTATTTTTTTTTTTGCATGGAATGCTGAAGAAATGTTATACATTATGTAAAGTTTATTTTTTATGTTTTAAGAATTGTTAATGGTCGTGTAATTTGGGGGTTGCGAATGGGTTAGGGTCTGTGTCCTAATTTAGTTGGCAGAGTGCAGTTTTGTTGTTGGTCATATCCGGAAGACAATGCCTCATTTTCGTACTCAAATTAATGTGATGCCATACCTCCATCGCATTATTGCCACGCCCCTTTTGCTTTGTCTTTGATATGTTGTTGCCACGCCCCTCCTAATATTGTTTGCTCCCTGTGTTGTGGTTGCACAATTACCAGACCATCCCCCTACCTAGGGCCAGCCCGAGTGTTTGATGTTGTATCAAGCTACCGTTACAAATCCCATTCTGTGTGCTATGGCCACACCCCTTCAAATGCCACACCTAAAAGTGTGTCCATATCTCACTCCTGCAGATGCCACGCCCTCTTGATATTGCCACGCCCCTACTTGTACCCCACCTTACATGTATTCCTGCCCTACGTATGTGCCACACCCATTGTGCCACGCCCCTAGTTGCCCACCTTAATAACGACATACCTCAAGGCCACCATTGCCACAACTACCTTTTTCAATTATTCCTGTCTTTGTGTTTGTGCCAGTGTCTACATTTCTTCGTTGCAGCATTTAAGTGTACGATGATATAATCCCGGAATATTTTCCTGGAAAATAAAGTTTGGTATAATTTTTTTTTCAAATACTGAAATTTGAGACAAATCAAAGGACACGATCTGGTAATCTAATTTTGAAAAGCTGTATTCCTGTAAATGTAAAATCAAATTAAAAACCTTGTTTTTCATGTGTTCCAAAAACAGGAGGTAAATACTAGCTGTTTTGGGTAGGCCCCTCTATTTTGAGTTCAAACTGTTCCGGTCATTATCAGGCATGCAACTGGGAAGTCATAAACAAGAGGAAATTCAAATCTTTCCAAGACTTTGTACAGTTTTTTTGCTATTTTCAGTGGCACACATGGGAAGTAAAAAAAAAGAGGAAATCAGCTGATCCGAGGAAAAGTTGCATGCCTGTCATTATACAGGTTAAGATCACTATTAGAATGTGGCATAGAAACAATGGCAGATCGGTACAATACCACTGACAACATCTGTTGAATTATAATTGCTTATATCAAATAGGTCTGACCAAAAAGCTATTTTGTGTGGCCCTTTGTTTTTCAGATTATGCCTAGGCATAACCCCTACCCTCCGTGATGCTTCAAAATCCACCAGGATTTTTAAAGAATTCAGGAAGGCAGAGAGCTCAGTCACTCTTATTTTACAGAAAGACTTGATTGCACTCTGGTGGAGTTTGGAGGATCCTGGAGGGTTCCTAGCAATGCTTGGCGAGTGAACGCTTCTTCATTCTTGTCACCATTGACTGATTTACCTGTGAATGTTAAATATGAAGTCATCAAAACTGTTTGGTGATGTGTCTTTCATTAAATTAAGATAAAATTAGTTTGTATGTGGTTATAGCAGTCCCTTTCTGAAGTTTGCATTCATTTCAGGATTTGTGTATGCAAATTTTGCGAAATTTTGCTTTTTTTTTCCAACGTACTACAAAATTTATTTAAATGAAGACAATTGCATTTATTTGGGAGGTTAATTTACAGGGTTTTAATTTTAATGAGAATTGATTGTCAATTTTTTTAGGCTTACTTGAATGTAGTTCAAATAGAACAATGTTTTAGTTATATAAAAATACAGTGAATAATACTGATTAATGTTTAGCTACATAAATGATTTGCAGTACGTTTTCTATTGAATAATATCCTCATAGCTAGTTTGCAGAAACATACCTTAGTCTCATGCATAACAGGATACGTAATGTTACAAACATTTGTCTTTTATTTTACTGCATGACATGTAAGAATGTTGGCAACAATCGAAGGGTATTGTTAGGTGCTGCAGGCCAGTGTAAGTGTAGCCTACATGAACTGTCGTTGACAAGGAAGAAAAGGAAGTTTAGTTTAAAAAAAAAACACGAAATTTTTCAACACCAATAATTTGGTTGCCCAAAAACGCAAATGGTAGCATATATTGCTTGTTTCCTTCACTGACAAATCTGATATTGATATCATTTTTAGGCATTAAGAAGACAAAATGAAAGATGTGGATGGAAATACCGAGGACAGTTTTGACTTTTTTTTGGTCATCTCTTTATGGAGAGACCATAGCTGCTTGTCTTTTTCAAATGTGATCTTTTTTATTTATAAAGCAATCTCGAAATTTTGTAATGTGAAATTACAATTTCACGTTTTGTGTTGTCAGAGTAATTAACCACCATACCCCTTGTGTTCTGTAATTGTTAAGTTTCTCTGTGCTTCCTTAATGGCGTTCGAATGCAAGCAGTACTCTGTGATGTTTCCCAATTTAAAGTTTTTTTTCTTTAATTGCGAGGGTTGCAAATCTGGCTTTTGGAAATCGAAAAGAGTTATAAATTATGGTTTCTGTTAAATTGTGAAAGTTTTAACAACCGTTTGATCGCTACCTAAATCCTGAGTCAAGCAAGCAAACACATTATTGAAATTTAGTATTTGAATCTTTGCTGTCACGTTGACGTCAATCCTCTTTTCGTCTTGGTTTTTTGCCTCAAGGTATTAAAGCTTATTTACAATTGCAGTTATTTCTTAGCATTTTCTGGAATTAGACGTAGATTTGCTCGTCTGCTCTTCCCTCCAAATTTTCATTTTGCATTTTAGAAAAAAAATGTAAAACAAAAACTTCTGAAGCAATAGCATTTAGTTTCTTCCGTCTACTCAAATTTTAAAAAAGGAATATAAAAAAAAATGATTAAAAGTCTTAAAACAGAGCTGATAAAAGGTTTTAATAGTTATGTCAGAAATAGACATCCCTAAAAATGTTAAATTTGGGATGGCGGGATGCCACTGAGATAGTAAATTCCCACCCTGCAGTCGGTTAGGTCTGTATGTATAGATTGTGAATATTTCTCGGCAGATAAAGTACTGTATAGCGAGTGCACTGCCCTCTCTGGATGTATTTGTGCTTTTTTGAGAGTCATCAGCTGATTATAATGAGTGTTAACACCAAACACACGTGACGAGGCGTGTGGGGAGTACTATTGGGTTAAAGTCTATTAAAATAAAGTGCACATTTTGACCAACTGAACCATTAGTGCGTGCAGTGTCATGATTGTTGGTTTTTGTTCTCGATTGTCTGTGACTTTTTAAACGATTTTGAAAGAATCATGCAATGATAAACTGTCATGCAAAAATAAATGTTTTGTAAATGAGACCTGTTGACATACGAGAACCACCACATTGTACAAATCCTGCATTAAACTCTGAGTGAATTCTGCATTCACTATTCACAAAGCTGGCCAACATCAACTGCATAATGTGACCTCTATCCAGCACAAAACGAGTCACTTGGACAAATTTTTGAAAGTGGTATGTGGGGCTCATTAGGACTTCGAGTAAGCTTTCCAATGATGGGAATTGGTCAAAAGCTGATGGAGTTATAGGTACAGTTCCCAATTTTTGGGCCTTTGAAAGTTGAAAAACAAAAATGTTGTTAAAGTTTCCCTATTACATTCCGTAGGAAGTTCACAAATTAACTCCATTGAAGAAAACAAATGTTCATTATTCCATTCTAGCTTCTAACGTCTTAACCTGAATTTCGATAATTTTTGCCTGCACAGTGCAATATAGGCTGTATTTCAAAATATGGCCGTGTGAATTACGACTGGTTTTGTGCTCAAGGAACTCATATTGGCCTTAGCAAATAAGTATGCTGATGTAATGAAAAAATACACCCTCAAAAAAGGCATGTGAACACAACAGTTCTACACCTCTGTACCAAGAAACGCATAATGCTAACGTTTTTCTAAGTTTCAGGAGATCTAATGTCAAATAGTGGAGTTCATTTATTACTGGACAGCTCTTAACATTTGTTTTGCAAAAGTTTACACCATATGGTATTTATTTCTAATGGGGCTTTATCCTATCAAATTCTATGTTAACACATTGAAGACGTTTATTTTAATCAGTCAGCCAGCCCACACATCTTGTAGCGTGCTGATTGCTGATTGGTTGGCAAGTGTTATATCAATTTCTATGTGCAATATGTAAAAATAGATTGACCAATCATCTTCTTGCTATGATTAACCTTCATGCACAAGCATATCCTGCTTGCTGACTGCTGATTGCATATTGGATGGCACGAGTATGTGGGCCATAATTAATAAGTACTTTGGACCAATCAGCTCTGTCCTATGATTGGCACTCAAATTGCTGATTGGATAGCTGGAGGTATATTAATGGTCTATATGTTTTATTTGCTTTGGACCAATCAGCTACTCACTGATTAAAACCTTTGAATGCCAGCACATCTTGCAGTGTGCTGACTGCTGATTGGATAGCTCGGGGAATACAAGCCATATGTTTAATAAGTACTTTGGACCTATCAGCTCCTTGCTGTGATTACCCATCGAATGCCAGCACATCCTGTAGTGTGCTGACTGCTGATTGGATGGCATGAGTTGTGACTGCCATTTGTTGCTTGACAATATCCCAGCGCGCATCTTGATCTAGTGCTTCGTCGATTCGATACATGGCGTCGACGATGCCCGGGAAGGCATCAGCAGCATAGTAGTTCTTACTGCTTGGCGCGAACACGATGTGTCTGCAAATGGAAACAATAACAGCAAATGAAGATAGAAGTATTACCATCTCTGGAATCTTAGGGCCGTGATGGCTGATTCTTGTTAAACTCAAGATTTTTAAATTACTGATTTGTAAACTCAACAGAAATACACATACTTAATCCAATTTAAATCGAAAACTTGGGATAACACCAAAACAGTTTATCAGTTCCACACCTGAAAATTTAACCTTTTTTTTGAATTTTAAAGTTGGTGTATCCATGCTATCTGAAATTGAATTTTTAAACCAAGTGTTATTTTTTAACAATAGCAGATGTTATAGGATTCAAAGTTTAAATTAGGATCATGTATCCGCTCCTACTTTCTTTCGTAAATTTTGATATCATAAACGATGCTTCGTCCCGCCCATTTTGCAGGGTAAACAGCTTGGCCATTTCTCGCCCGCTTTGCGGGCGATCAATTGTGAACAAACACACACCCACCCACCTTTTCATCTATATAATACAGGGTGAGTCAAAAAAAGCGAGACCCAAATGTCGGGACTATTGTTTTAGTGAAGTTGTGCATGTAGCACTGTATGTAGTTCTGTATGTAGCACTTTCAAAATCTAGCATATGAAAGTCCAAATCATAAGCTTTCTTTTAGTATAAAAATCATTAAAATCACTCATGTGCTTTTCAAGTTACGGAATTTTAAACACAACCACCATCTTAAAGTTCTGTGCACGGATCACAAAAAAAGGTGCACGTTCTTTCAGCAAAACGAAAACAATTCACATACATCCCTATGTGATTTGTTGCTGTTTTGCTGTAAGAACACTTACCTTCTTGTGATCCGTGGACAGAACTTTAAAAAAGTGGTTGTGTTTAAAATTCCGTAACTTGAAAAGCACATAAGTGACTTGAATGATTCTTGTACTAAAAGAAAGCTTATGAATTGAACTTTCATATCCTAGATTTTGAAAGTGCTACAAGCAGAACTTTACTAAAACAATAGTCCTAACATTTGGGTTTCATTTTTTTTTTTACTCACCCTGTATATAATATAGCAGTGTTCTTGCTTAGCACTGAGGACCAACATCTGCCTGAATGCTTTGAAACAGTGTTAACCCTGAATCACTGGGCACTTTTATCCTGAATCCTCAAAAATCTTTCAATGTGTGCTAAACCAAGGACAGATTCGTGTAAATTTGAAAAGATGCCAAACTTGATTTTGGTTCTTGGAGTATTAAGATATTTTGATTTAATATTCTTGCTAGATCTTACCTAAGAAATTTGCGATCTGGTAGTCCAAGAGGATCAATGAATGCTCGTTCAAGTTGCATCAATTGATCGTTGACTCGACGCAAAGCCATCAAACTAGAAAATAATCAGCAAAAAAATAATAAACATCAGTCGTCATACTAGACATTGTTGCAAATCCACTTTGGTGACTTAGAGCAATTTAAGAAGACGAAGTGGGCAATTTCATGTGCCAATTAATTTCCTTCCCATAATACTCTGAGGCCATTTTGTAAAATAATGGCTATATTGAAAATGCTTTCAATTCAGTTATCTTGACTTGAAAGTATTCATTCTTGGAGTGGACATTTTCTCCACATGCATGGTGCAAGCTGGCACGTTAATTTAGTATACAGATATTGAGTGGCTCAGAGTGGAATGTGAGGATAATCGCAAGGTAAAATCTGGACTCTTCCAGTTCAAAAGGCGAAGCCGAGCGAACTGGAAAAGTCCAGATTTTACCATGCGATAATATTCCACCCATTTTACATTTTAAAGCCACTTAATATTTGTTTTATATAAGTGGCATATAGATCCTTGTCATTTGATATATATGAACTTTTATTTCAATACAAAATTGGTGAAAAATGTATTTCTCTCTTCCAAACCAACCTTCACGAAAGTGTTTGAACCCAACTCTGTAGCACTGGCTCTTTGGAACAATACGCGCTACGCGCAACGCGCATACCAGCATGCATTTGCACACAAATACCACGTCATGGAACAAGGATGATCCTAACTGTTGAATAGTAAATCCCTTTCCCCATTGGTGAATGGGACTTTTTGAGCCCCGGTGTGAATGGGAGCAATAATGAATGTCACGTGATGTGAGTTCCACCAATCAAACGACAAGGATCTGTATGTCAGTCATATAATAAGTTTTATCTGTTAATGTCTTACTCTTTCATATCGGTCTGTGAGATGACTTTCTCAAATTCAGTGGCAGCTGCTGAAAAGTTCGCCAGAGCAGAGTAGATGTAATCTGTGACAGAAATCATACAATTATTACATAATATCATGGAGGAAGGAAGTGTTCGTAAGATTCGAACATTTCTTAAAACCTTGTACAAGATTTCAGGATACTCAAATGAGGTTAATGATTATCAGGTGTCTTTTTGGGGGGCTTACACACCTATATGTTCCGACACCCCTATGTTCCGACTGCTAATATTGCTATCCCTAACCCTTATCCTAACCCCCCCCCCCCCCCCCCCCCCCCCCCCCCCCCCCCCCCCCGTTTTCCCGCAACACTTTATCTACAAATAGATTAATTATGTTTATTTTCTTCGCTGTTAAGATTAATAACAACTTGAAGATAGAGAGCAAATCATTGGAATTATGTGGACACATTTTGGGCCAATGAAGCATTATAAACATTGGTACTTTGGTAGACAAAACATGCCAAACATGCACAAATACACCATTTTGCGGTTCGATGCGGTTCGATACATTTCTCATTCATAATAACTGACCACTGACTGTCCCCCAAAATATCCTTCCCCCCCCCCCCAAAAAAAGAATCTGGCGGCTTATATGCGGGTTGTCAGACATAGGAGTGTCAGAACATAGGGTGTCGGAACATAAAGCAGTCACCTTTTTTTTTTATCCAGAAATACTGATACAATCTTTGGGACACTGTCACAACTCAATAATTTACGAGTCATCGTTACAGTCCGGTTTCAAGTCACAAGCTGTTCAAATCAACTGTGGCCAGGGCATTCCTTTGTTATTGTTGATCCCCAGTTATTTGTGACCGGACTTGTGATGGGTTTGTGATGGACTTAACTTTCACACCACTTAGTACTCTGCGATAGGATGATTATTATAAGATTTGAGGCTTTGCATGGTGGGGTATCGGTATCGTTTCGGTTTGCGGTAACACCATGTGGTAATAACTACTGCTTAGAAGATATTAGTTCTGAGAAGAACTTGTCCTGCTTATTATCAACTTTGCTAAGTAGTTTTTGTTCTGTTAAGAACAGTCCTGCTGTAAGTTCTATACGAACTTGTCTTTGGTTTCATCGTTTCGACTAGCCTGCTCTAGTCATCGTCAGGAGATGATTATTACCAGTAAATTTCCCCCTCACCAAAAGTGATTCCCTGCGCAGCCATCTGTGCCTCGTATGCAGTCCTCACCGTATCCATGGACCCTGTGATCTTGGTCACGTAGTCGGTGCAGTCAAAGGGAAGTATGACGGACTCGGCCAGATCTCGGGCCACCTCTGCCCAGAGTCTGGCCACGGCCTGGTGACGGAGGAAATCATAGTCCAAGAACGTCTTCATGTAGTAGAAGGTCTCGTAGACCGAGTGGTAAACGGGATAGCTGGATATTCCCAGAGACTGTTAGTAATGAGACAAGAAAATATGTTAAACTTTGCTGTAAAGAGTAAACCCCAACAAAGTTTTGTCTGAAATCTCAAGTGTTTTTGAGACAAAATGTCTGAGTTGTAAGCCTTCACAAGTCATCACGAGTCACTCAATATTCATTCATGCACCTATTCCCAGTCAATTAAATGGTTAGCTATTTAAAGGGGATGTATACATGCGTTTTGGTCAGTTGTGGCACCTTGAAAAATAGATTTTCAAATTGAATTGAGAATTTTCTAGCATTACATTAGTTATGAGCTTTCCATGCATGATCAAAATGAGATTTCATGAAATAAAATCGGCCCATGACAATTAAGTAATCCATTAATGAATTTCAACTTTTGAATTAAGAGCGAGACAATAATTCGTTCTGAATAGTGTGCGCAATTTCTGAACTAGACAGCGCCATTTAAAACCAAATTTTAAAACCGTATAACCTGCCAAAACAAACTAGCACATTTGTTATAGGACATGATCGTTTAAATATCGTTCGGAAAAGACAATTGAAATTTTAAATCAACATGCAATACCAACTTCAAATAATCTCTACCAAAACAATCCTTAGTCATTGTTACTATAGTCATTGTCTCGTGTTACTTGTGACTGACTTGTGCTTGACTTGTGACAGACTTTCGATTGACTTGTGGCCGATTCGATCACAATTTTTGAAATTGGCAAAGCAAAAATTAACAGTTTGGAAATTGTAACAATTGTGCAAATTATCAGAGATTTTGCCTCAAACAAAGAGATTTCAGACATTATTGTGTTAACTGCGCTTGAGCAATCCAAGCCATTTATGCACACACACTCTGTGGATGGATGGAGAAAACAAAAACTACTGTCCCAGGAGACTAGTTAGACATGCACATGCAAGCCAGTCCGAGGCAGGGGTGTTAGCTGCAGGCTGGGGTGCTGGTGGATTGGTACACTGGATATTGGCAAGGGTTAGCCCACTGATCTCTATATAAAGACTGGATAGCGGATATGCATACAACATTCACACAGTAGACTTTGCATATTGACCAATTCGCCCCCGGTCTTACGAAGATGGCTGCGTATAATACGAACGTTCTAAGCGTAAATACGTGCGCGTTGTATCAACAGTTGACGCGCATTTTGGTCACGTACACATATTATGATGTTCTAAAAGGGACACATTTCCATAGTGATTATTATTTCAAAACGCCGAAAAAGTGATATTTGCGACATTTTAGTAACCACGACGTTAGAAAAATTGTAGTTAACCTTGGTCAGTGGTAGTGGTCAAAATATAAGTCAAGTGAACCGCGACGTTACAAAAGAAATCATGCTGGCTATAAAAACGGCAACTTGTCCTTTGTAGATCACCAGCCGGTCTCACCAATATGGCGTCAAATTCGTTCATTGTGCGGCTCTATATTAGCTATCCAGTCTTTATATAGAGATCAGTGGGTTAGCCCCACTAGTGGCCGCGATATTGCTGCGCTGTATCTCTGGCCACACGCCAGGTGCTCCAGTACTACTGAGGAGTTTATTCCAAACACTGGCGCTCCCTTTTTTTGAACTTTTTTTTTTTTTTCACATATCAGTGTATATGGTTGCATTCTATGATTTCTCATCTTTTGCCCTCCGGGTAGATTAGGTAATCTTTCTTCAAATTTTTCGAGAAATTTAGCATCTTCCTGGAGTTCATATGCGCCAGTGTTTGGACTAAACTCCTCAGTAAGTTGGGAAACCAGACGTGTGGCCTAATGTACAGCGCAGCAATACTGAGGCCACACAAGTGGGGCTAGGCAAGGGTTGGCCAATATGGAGGGACACAGCAACATATACATGTGTCCAAAAGTTGAACTTACGTGGTATTTATAATAAAAAGTCATACTCATAGCTGGCACCCCAATTCTGTACATGAAGGGAGCAAAATCGCTCCCCGAACCCATATTCTTGATTCTGCGAGAGGGAAAAATGATGAAGTACAAAAAAAATTAACTTTCTAAATGTTAGGTTGATTGTAACTTGCTTGGTGATTGGTTGGACTTACAGGATCATATCTGTAACGGAGATCAACTGCCGATACTCCGATACGATACATGAATGGGGCAAAATCGCTCCCCGCACCAAGATTACTGACTCTGTCAAATAAAAATCGTACAATGGTCAACGATGTCAAAGTGTAATATGACATTCATAAATACCTAAGACAGTTTACCCATTCCCATTGGTCGAGAGCCCGACACGTGGCCGGTCTTAAAAGACATGGCCGGCTCATGGGCGTCGCGAGGGGGGGGGGGGGCGCTCCAAAAAAAGGAAGAAGAAAAAAAAAAGGCGCGAAGTCATAGTGGTGTAAATCTAATGAGTTGGGGGGGGGGGGCAAAATGTCCCTGCTCCCTCTAAAACTGATAAATCGAGAATTTGTTGAGAAATACAAGATTTTTTTGGGAAAAATATGTTTTGCCCCCTCTAGAAAAAATCCTGGAGACGCCCATGGGCCGGCTGGTCTTAAACACTTTTCCAGTGTCACATGAAATTTGGACACCCATGAAATCCAGTGCCTTTTACCGTTTTATTGGTTGAACATTCACAATCCTCACGTAGGCATGCCCAATACAGTAAATCAGTGTCTCATAGTCTGACATTCAGACTACACTGGCCCAGCTGCATTTTGCGCGACATCACACAGTACGCGCGACGCTCGCACCAATCTCCTTATAAGGTAAGGAGTTGTACAGGTACATTCCATATTATAGTCAGAGTGGTGTATCATAAAACATGAGGTAAAATTGTTGACCAAATTGGTTGAACAAAATGGTTCGCAACGTCTGGTTTTTGACTTGATTTTAATTTTTGGACCGAAATGATATGTTTTTTGTCCGAAAAGGTATTTATGAATGATAATTAACATGTGCTTGGTCGGTATTAAACACTATGTTTAAGACTGATTTGAGTCTGGAATGCTTGGGTAATTATCAGCATTTCAGACTCCAACCAGTCTTAAACACAGTGTTTAACACCTCCCAAGCACACATTTATTCACTTATTTTAAACCAAATATTGTAAAAAAAAGCTCGCCCTTCATTTGCTCTTTATTAAGCACATTTCTGATTTTCTTTTAAGGAAGGGGATTAAGTGTTTTGGAGGAGTTAAAATACCTTTTGTTTTCAACACTGAACACTTTTTTCTCATTACCTTGGCAGTGTATTGGGATCATTAGCATCTGCAGGCAAACGATCTCGCCATGTATCATACAACGATGTTGATAGGTCTTCTGGATCAGGCACCTGACCAACACATGAAACAAATACAAGATTACATTTTGCACCAATCTTGAATTTAAAGGGAAAATACAACATTTGCAAACATCAAAAAATAAAACTACCAAATCATTTTGAAATACCTTGCTGGACTGTTAGTGAATGACAGTGTAAAGCATCCTGTAAAATCATGGCACCTGGTATATTGTCATTTTCAAGAAAAGTAGTATTTTATCAATTTCCAACGCTGGTCGGCTGATCAGCGTTGGAAAAAACTGGCTTTTTTTCATATACTGGCCCCAATTGACCATCGCACTTGTTTGCAATCGATTACACACCTATGAACGGGTACAAGCCAGCTAGACTGGTTCCCTGACCTTACAATTCCCCAATGTATGTAAACTGCTCTGTTTCTTCTGATATGGAGTCAGGGAACCAGACTACAGGAAAATGATTGTTTTCTTGGTTTTTATAGCATTTTCGAACCCAAAACCTCAAAAAAGTCAGTGTAACTATATTTGCTATATATTTCCAACCCCCCAATTCCATCCATTTCTGAAAATTACAGCAAAAGCAAATGATGTATATTCCCTTTAAGTTTTGTGTCTCTGTTAAATTGCATGTCTCGAGTGAGTCACAAATGGCTATAAACTACCGCCTACTTTTAGGAATGACCAATTGGGTGACTCGTTACAAATTCAGATATATCGGACCAACAATTCACAATTCCCCTCCACCTGTAACTTCTGTAATCACCCCAAGGCACAACAAAATGATTCAAACAAGACCCTCCAAGGAAATCACACCGAACTCATACCTTTTTTTGTTTAAAATGTCTATCCCTCCTCCTATGTTCTCTTCTTTTGTTTGTTCCTTCACATCCCTTTGTTTTTCCTTCCACCCATGCATGGTTGTGTGCCCCTTACTTGTCTGTTTGCATTTGTCATGTTTGCCTTTGACAAACATTCCGCTGGGATCGATACATTAGGCCTATACATTGTCTAATTTCGTTTAATTAAAAAAAAAATCTTATTTGGGAGGGTCCTTTGTTCTTTAATAAGCATGTTTTAAGAAGTAGGCCACACCTCCTGCCAGTGGCGAATCTAGTGGGGGTCTGGGGGTGTTAAACTCCCCCTCAACGTCCCCCAAACAGCAGCAAATGTTTTACTTGTAAACTGGGGCAAATATAATAAATGGGATGGTAAAGTTCCTGAATTAATTCTCAAATTGCCTTAGAATAAAGGAGAAAGCATCAAATTTCAAATTTTTCCGGAGGGTATGCCCCGCTGCCCCCAGGCACGCCTACACACTCCCGCAACCCCCCCCCCCCCTGTCATTCTTCCCCCCCCTACCCCTCTCCCCGTTTCCTGAAGGCTAGATCTGCCACTGGGCCCGTCCCTTCCTTACTATTTCCCAATGAATAGTGGAACAAAAAGAAAAAACTGTGGAATTGCTGACCTTCTTCGATGCTGCATAGATTGCCTGGTAGAGCAATGGCGTTGATTTGACACTCAATGAGTAGTTACCAGTCACAGCAGAGTCTACATTGATGTATGCCACAGCCCTGGCGGCAAGTACCCTCTGAAATTCCTGTGGAAAAAAACCCAAAAGCTTTTACATAATTTCTTTGTAATGTTTATACTTGTCAGCATTTATTTTTATTTATTATTTATTAGATAATTTCACAGGTAAAATACATGACAATTAATATATTAAATATATGACAGCATTTAGGGCGGTTGCTCATGATTAGTACATGCGTTTTCATCGGTTGCTAGATGTTAACATTCAGGACTCCAGACTCATTTTCAGTTTTATGAAAACTTCACAAGTTCCTGGATGTCCGCTCAGCTATTAGAGAAATAAGCTCTATAGATTTTAGTTATCATGAGTTAAATATTACTATCCGGAACGAACTTTCTATCAATTGATCATGCAAGGACTGAATAATCCGCATATAAAGACTAAATTGAATTAACAGTTTCGGCGGGCATTTAAAAAGTTCCGAAAAGTCTGGGGTCTGCCTCAATAACTGTTGATAAAGTCGGTCAAGTCAAAGATTTCACTGAAACCCAATGCAATTCATATCTTAAGTACAGCAAAAATCTGAACAGAAGTGAAAGTACAGTCTTAAATATTGATTTTTTGTTGTAAAATATAGCCATTTTCCTTTTTGTCACTCTCTGAATATTTGCTTACCTCCACGAACTCTGTAGATCCTAGCAGACCATACTCTTCAGCTCCCCAGCTCCCAAATACGATGGACCGTCTTGGTTTCCAACCTTAACACAAAAGTTACAAAATCAAATGTCTGATGTACGTACAATGATATTTTCTTGTTCTGTTTCGAATCTGTTTTTTTTTTCATCTTAATTCGGGGTGGAAGTATCAGGTATTTCAGCAGATTTGTACCGTGAGTGCAGAAAAACATGCAAAACTACTTCAGGCCAACTTTACTCACTCTTTAGCCAACACAATTCTCCAAAATCATTTGGCAAAGACAAGGTCCTCAGTATTTCACCAGCCAAGTTTGAGGTCTCAATTCAATTTTTTAAAGGAGACTTTTCTTTAATATTTTGCACCTGGAAGTGAAGCCAAGTGATATCAATTTAAAGCCATAGACTCGACTGGTACATGTCCAACTTTTTGAAAATATTGACTCTTCAGTGATCTGGTGGCAGACTATGGAGAGATATGTAGAAATACACCGGTACCAGATGTTTCTTTTGACACAGTTGACTGCAATACTATAGGGGTGTCGGACTGGTTGTTTCATGGGCAAGAACTAGTCTATTTTCTTGTGTTGCATGTTTTCAATAACTTAAGTTTTGGGACTCTCATACACAGTATTTTTATTTTTATTTATGTTATTTGCGGTCATACACGTACAGGGTGGCCTTATCAGTTAAACAGCTGTTCGGACTATAGTATTTTAGTACTGTAATAAAATAAAAATAAGGAAGCCAGGCAGACTGTTTCTGTTTGTTTTTATGGGAGGATACCGTATGTATAGGCCTACTTGTCCACCATAAATACTGATGCCTAATTTTATTACCTGCTCTGAAACATGTCCATGCCATTAAAAAAAAAAGAACAGCCTTCGACCCCACTTAATCTGAAACCGGCCTTATAGCCTGCACAACCACTTCCCAATTTGCAAACATGTATTGAAGTCCACCACAAGCCAATCACAAGCCAACGACAAGCTAAAACACAAGTTAGATGGCCAATGACAAAGGAACACCTTTACCACCAGGGCCATTCCCCGATCCCAGACTTGGGGCAAGTGCGGAGCGTAAATCCCTTATGGCGTGGGGTCCGGGACTGCTTTATTGAGATCCCCGGAAAATTGTGCATTCGTCGAGATGCTCTGTGATGCAATCTGAGGCATTTCCTGGCCATTTACACGGAATTTTCGAGCAAAAGTTCTTCAGGGCCAATTGTAAACACAATACCATGGGGGTAATTAAATTAGAATTTGTTGGCGGCGATTTTTTTCGTTTTTACCCCCCTCCGCCCTTTTTTTTTTTTTTTTTAGATTTCTGAGCAGAACTCGTCAGCAAGGGGGGGGGGGGGTGTTCGAACTCCAAACCTCCCCCCTAGATTACGGGCCTGACCACAGTCAATTCGAACAGGTCACCGGTTTGGTCCACGACTTGAGGCTTGTGACTGACTCGTAACAATCCAACCTGGGCCAATCAGTCACCAAAAATTTGGATTGCCGCATCGTGCCTTAGTGGAGAGTGAAGCCACGCCCCGAAAATTGTCATCATCATACACTCACCTGATTTCCTGAGCTCTCCAAACACACGCGATACCTCCATAAAGGCTGCCGTCCCGCTACTTGGATCAACGGCTCCATAGACCCATGCATCACGGTGATTACCAATCACCACATACCGATCTGTAATCAATCATGGATACATAACATTTCCTACAGCTTGAGACATTCAATCGCTTTCAAATTTTCCACAACACCAGCGCTAAGATCCGATATCAAGCTGCCATTTTCAGAAAATTATAATATATATATTCTAGATACTAAATAATCACAAATGTGAGAGCTTGATAAGTATAACTATCCTATTGAAGCCACCCCCCCCCCATTGTATCGTAGGCTTCAATAGGAACAATTGTTTTCAAAAACAATTGATACAGTTCCAATCCAGATATAGGGCCTACTATTCTGCGACCACAGATTCTTAGGATAAGTTTGTTTACCAAAATCAGAAATTCGATGCTTTCTTATCAACCTGATCACAGGTTCCTTACTTGTTGAGATCTGATAGAGCTGCCAATTAAGAATTTCCATTTTAGAACATTTGAAGAAAAAAAACATTCAAAAAAGGTATTTAAGATTGTGTTTTTCAGAGTATTAAGCAGTTATAACACAGAAGTGATATCCTGTTTTGTGAAGGATTGTTCTCATTTACTTGTTACAACGAGAGATTTCGCCACATGTTGTTTTCATATATTTTTTTTTTTTTTGGGGGGGCGGTGCGTTTCGCATTGCAATTTGCGCTACGCAATACTGCTTTATGTTTAATTGCATGGAGGTAATATGGTAATTGTTTGCTACCTGGTTCGATTTCACCTCGAATGAAACCAATGACATCATAAGTCGTCCTTGTCTCTCTGGTGGTATGGATTGTCATTTTTACGTTCCTGGTAGAGATGTACAAAAAAAATCAATCTTTTATTTCGTGTGGTGTCATGATACCAGTACCGTATATTACATGATTGTTCTTGGTTTCAACTTTTCCCAAACAAACTCAACCAGAGTAAGACCAACTGTCCGAGTTAAAGGCGGTTCATACCTATGAGATCAAAAGTGACAGCACGTTTTTCGCTGCGGATTTGCAAAAATTTCACACTTTTCAACTTTGGAATATTAGCAAACATTCCGTGCATGATGATGATGATGCCTAATAATAATTTGCTTCACATACGTGAATCGGCCTTATTTGAGTATAATAATATCGGAGTTTCCACGTCCAGCTCGACTAGTGGAACTCTCCACACTCTCCCCCCAAACACAAATACGGAGAACTTAAAGTACGACAGAGAAGAGCGATGGGTGTCTTCAAATTCAACTAGATACCACAAAACTAACCTGCTTGAGTCGTTAAAACCTGGGCCAAGGCGGTAGGTGACGGGCAGATGTCCCTTCCACTCATCAATGACCTCCTCGCCAGTCATGTTGCTGGATTGAGAATCACAAAAGAAATTATCTCACATTTTGGATTTTTTGGGGCCTGGGTTTGACAAGCATCAGTTTGGAATGGAAAACAGTGAACATATTTCAAAAAAACAAAAAAACAAAAACAACCCCGAAATTGTGTTGAAGATGGAAAAAATAAAGCCAGAAATTGCGGGTAGCAAGAAAAAGGATGATTTTAGCAACACGGCATATGGTATGTAACCATCTATACCAACCATATAAATGTAACAATAGTGTGAAAATAATGGGTCTAAAAGTAATTGAGTACCAGATAAGGTTTTTTTAATTGAAACTTGAGGGGGAATCGAATGTTATTAAACGGACAGAGAGAGAAACTTTAATTAAGCTATGGTCAAGTGATCATTTTGTTTGTCCTAGTGCTTGTCTCCCGACTGTCTGTCTTCTAAATTAAGGACGTTTAGTTTGCATGTGTATTTTACCCGAGTAACAGCTGTGCATCACCGTAGCCGATTGGATGGACGGGTATCTTTGGTAGAGCCGTATCGTAATCGTCTATACGGAAGGCAAATGCTGCAAAGGGTGTAAAAAAAAATGTTAAAATTTGCTATGAAAATAACGAGTGGTGAAATCTAAACACTTTAAATCCTTTTCATCCCAATCAAGCACCAAATTATTATTCCTGAACGTGGACATCGAAAAAACGAAGTATACAGATAGGCCCGCTTCCCTTTTGTTATATATGTAGGATACATTACGGTATCTATATACATTATTCAAGAGTTTTAGAACAAAGAAAATAGCAGTCAAGTCTATCACAAGTCCATCACAAGTCCTGTCATACAGTCGTCATAAGTAACAGTTGATGAAAAATAACAAAGGAGTGCTTGTATCACAGTTCATTAGAAGAGCTGGTGACTTGTGATTGACTTGTAATGGTCTGCTTTTACATGACAAGAAGAGCAGTCAAATACATGTATGAATTTGTTATGAATGTGAACAAAGAAAGTGAAAGAAGCAAGACTCCAACCCCACCAGCGCTCTACCAACTGAGCTATCCGGTGTGGTTAAGAGGAGGCGCAGGTTCAAACCCCGCCCAATTAGGATGAATTTCAACAGGTAAGAAATGTCAGTCCCTTACGGTTGCAGACCAGTAAATCGGTCCGAAATTGCCTACGCCGGCCAAATCACGATTTGCATGCCCTCAAAATCTTCAGTGTTTGAGCAAGCCGTGGGCCATAGTAAAAAAAAAAATATGGGTGGAAGCCGTGCACAGGACTATGAACTTGTAGTTCTGTTCAATTTGGATGAAATTGGGGCCCTTAAAGCGGTCTAATTTGCAATAGAGTGTAGGCATCGTTTTTCAAAATGGCGCTGGGCTTCAGGACTATTTTCAGGGGTGATCATCTTCAAATGGAAATTTCTCCTAAAAGTCATCAGCTGACCCCCCCCCCCCCCCAAGTTGAAAAGAAAATGAAAGATGATGTAATAAGCTTTAATTTGATGTGTGTCTCGAACACCTTGAAGAGTTGTGAGTATTTTCCCCGAATTTCTGAAGTGGGAGCATTTACCATTGGGGTCTATAGAAGTTTATTTACTGGTCTGTAACCTTACGTTTAGCAGGGTAACCGGGCGTGACCGGGTCACCCTTGGCGTCACTGACGAAGGTATTGCCCCTCTGCGCTCCGGTCTCGGGCAGCCACCACCCATCTGGGTACACCTTGATGTCACCGTCATCGATGGCGTAGTCTGCCGGGTCCGAGTACAGGATCAGGCCCTTGGCACCGGCCGCCTGGGCATTCAGTGCCTGTAGGTTGGTATGAGGGGGGAGGGTGGGGTTCATTTCAGAGCAAATGAGGTGGCAAAAGGTTTCGAAGTTGAGCGGAAGGTATATATTGATTATAGCCTCAGAAGTTACCCAAGTACCTAACCGAGATTTTGGAGGAATATACACTTATATAAAAAAATTGACTTAAGTAGAAGACGTGTTCTAGAAAACAATCAAACTTGAACCTTGCTTACTAGAGTATTTTCTGGGTGTAAAATTGACTTTTTGGGGTACAATCTGACTTGACTGTTTCGTGGTCATATCAGCAACTGTGGGATTACAAAATTGAGGTGTGTACAGCGTGGTTTGCTGATATTCCCAACAGTAAGATGTGACAGTGAACAAAGTCGATCTTAAAATGTAAAAGATATATCAAAGAGCCATATGCAATCAGTCAGAATAATCTTTTCATTCGGTTGAGCAAGGCAGCAAATTAGAACGAAATTAAGCTCTATCTGTGGATATCACACCGCAGCATGGAGGTGCACTGATTTATGAGTCTGGGGTATACAACATGTATAACAGTGCGGGTAAAAAAAAACGAAACCCAAATGGCAGGACCAATTGTTGAATGAAGTTTTGCCTGTAGGATATGAAATCCCAGTCATTGAAAATGAGTTTTCTTTTAGTGCAAGAATCATTCAAATCACCGATGTACTTTTCAAGTTGTGGAATTTGAACACAAACAGCGTTTAAAATTTCTGTCCACGGATCAAAACAAAAGCAAGTGTTCTTTCAGCAAAATGAAAACAATTCTCATTTAGGGATGCATCGGTGAAGTTGTTTTCGTTCAGTTGCTGAAAGAACACTCCCGATACCTTTTTTTAGGTGATCCGTGGACAAAACATTGAAACGGTGTTTGTGTTCAAAATTCCGTAACTTGAAAAGTACATGAGTGATTTGAATGATTCTTGTACAGATCGAAATCTGTGAAGTAATTATTCGATGTCTAAAGTTGTAAGAATTTTCGACTGGATCACTCAGAAACATCAACTACAATGTACATGTACAACATTTTTCTTGTGAAACTTGAATATATTACGAGGAGAGCAGCTTTAGGGGGCAATACTTCAGTAACATCAAAATAATAATACTCTTTTTTCCTTATGGTCCATTTAAAGGAAGATTTCATCCGCAAATTATTTCATACAATGTGTTAAAGGGCTCATGCAATGTTACTTCCTTTAATGCAATCTTTGACAATGCACCTTTGCATCCCATTTAACCTTACTTTCAATTTCCGTTTTGCCATTTTCAAGGGTGTTTTGGTGCCTTTTTAATTTCCATTATTCATGAGCAAAAGTGTGATGTCATTTCAGGCAGAAAAACCTCAATGTTACAGCTATTTCACCACAAACGTTGCCAGAATCTAGAATATTTTCCCGTCCTAGATCTTCTTTTCTGTGGTCATTTGGTGTTGTGTCAGTGCATGGCGATAAGCCATTGAGCAAACGTTTTCACGGACGTTTTCAATAAGCAAATTTAATTTTTGGGTTTCGACAACTTGGACAGAAAACCCCTAAACTGAACAGTGTCTTCCTGAAATGACATCACAGCAACAACGCCCTCAGTTGTATGGAAAAGCAAGCACACTTTTAAATGTTTCAGAAGTACACTTTTCAATAAAACTACCAAAAAGGGATGTCAAATAGTTTTGGTAAACTTAAGTGGAGGAGAAACTTGCACAAAATATGTTCCCGTGAAGAATTCATTTCACGGATCTTTTAATGAAAAATTGAAAATGCAAACCGTGCCTCAATTTAGAGTGTATTTGTTTTTCTGATGAGAGGTATTCTAACTGGACTATGAATCTTTTATTAGGCCTAATGAATCATCACCTTATTCCCACGGAATATCTTTCCATAGCGTGCTATAATGATGGTTCCATTCAGCTTGATATCGCTGTGAGTTTTCTCCAGGTATTCAAAGTCTTCAACTCGAGCGTAATTCGCATACACCAGGTCGCCCTTATAAGAAAAGAAGATGGTATAGATTATACACAAAACTCTTACGTATATACATGCGAACCCCAAAAAAGAAAGAAGAGATGTTGTGCATCTAATACAAAAAACAAATTCACATAGGCCCACCCAATGAAACCGAGATTTCTCATCATTATTATCTCTATGTTTTAAAAACTTGTTTAAAAAGATGAAGTGATAATGTGAACCATAACAATCAATGTATGTCTCCTAATAAGCATCTGTACTGATGACGTCACACTTTGTTTACATGTGCACTTTCCTATGGAGCCAGTGGGGGCCCACGGTCCACTGAGCACCATAGGAAAGCACACACGTAAACAAAGTGTGACGTCATCAGTACAGAGGCTTATTGCCATAAAAGCCAACAGATGTGATTGTATCGATGGGATGGGATGGGATGGGGTTTGAGCTCAAGTGCATGGTAAAAGTGGATTGGCTAAAAAGTTATACCTCTGGCTCTCCCTGATAGGAATATGCATTAAATGGCGGCACCACATCAGGATGGTCATCTCCGGGTCTGAGCACCGCCTCCTCAAGCCGCGAGTGGAATATCTCATTGCCGTCTTCAAGAATGGATACCTGATGAAATCAACAGTGTCGTTGGAATAGAGTTTTATTTGATAGCTTCAGGGTTTAGTGTCAGTGCACTTCAACGAATTGTATTTTTGTTTTTCATTACGAAATTTGGGCTTGAGTATTTATTTCAACGGGGAAAAAATGCTTGTTCTAATTTTATTTTGGTAGCTTTTGCGCACCAAATCCACCATACAAGTACCATTGGTTCCCAAACTCTCCATTATACAGGGTGAGTAAAAAAAAACCGAAACCCAAATGTAGGGACCATTGTTTTAGTGAAGTTCTGCATGTAGCACTTTCAAAATCTAGGATATTAAAGTCCAATTCATAAGCTTTCTTTTAGTACACAAATTATTCAAATCACTTATGTACTTTTTAAGTTACGCAATTTTAAACACAACCACCGTTTTAAGGTTCTGTCCACGGATCGCAAAGAAGTTAAGTGTTCTTTCAGCAAAACGAAAACAAATCACATAGGGACGTGTGAATTGTTTTCGTTTTGCTGAAAGAACACAGACAGAACCTTAAAACGGTAGTTGTGTTTATAATTCCGTAACATGAAAAGTGCATGAGTGATTTGAATGATTCTTGTACTAAAAGAAAGCTTATGAAATGGGCCTTCACATCCTAGATTTTGAAAGTGCTACATGCAGAACTTTAATAAAACACTAGTCCCGACATTTGGGTTTCTTCTTTTTTTTTTTACTCACCCTGTAGATAATAAAATGACGCGGAAACCAGTTCAATCTGCGGAAACTGAATTATTCTCGGTCGCAAATAATTCAAAATTTGAAAAGTATAATATTTCATAACTAAAAATGCAGGCCTGTTTTTTTCGGCAAGATGTTTCATACAAAAGTGAATGACTTGCGTACTGCTAAAATAGCAATTTAAAAACTGAATCTAAATTTTTCGTGGTAAAACTCGAAAACAGCACGTACCTTTATTACCTTAACATCTTTAATCCCCTCACTTCGTTCGTGAGGCTCTTTAAAAATCTCAAACCCAAGAATATGCCAAGACGTTCAATCTTGACATTTTCCCCACTGCGCCATGAGAAATTAACTTTTGACATTGACTTGGCAACCGAAAAGTACTTTACATGTATAGATCTAAATTCATTCTCGGGGTTAATTAGGGTCGCCTGGCTTGGTGCTTATATCGCATTTCGAATTGGATGAGACATGCATTTGTGATATTTGATCTGAAAGCCAAGATTATTTGAATTAAGCTCATATGCACATACTATGGCTAAAGGGTAAATCGTTTGGCCCGGGACATAATGATGGGTTTACCAAATACACAGTCTACTTTTACTAACCTATCGAGGACCCGCACTGTTCCCTTCTTTTGTCGTTGTTTGTGCTTGAACTTTTTGACACGTCTCGTTAGGCTTGTGTGCAAAACCTACGGACACCTTGGGCTCAGGTCGTCGGGGCCATTGTTTTCTCAGGTATAACTCTTTGTTCAGAGTCGTGAATGATAATATTTACACATATTAGGATATATCTACACAACTAGTGTCATATTTACACCGCATGTAAATATCTCTTGACATGTCTAGTTGTAGGTTTGTGTACACTACCGGGGCCATTGTTATCGTCGGTCGTCGGGGCCATTGTTATCGTCGGTCGTCGGGGCCATTGTTATCTCAGGTATAACTCTTTGTTCAAAGTCATAAATGATAACATTTACTCAGTTGGGATATATCCACACAACTAGTGGCATACATGGTTAACATCACCAATGAGTGGTTGAAATAACCAACAATTGTTTTACATGTGTCCAACCAATCGGTTGGTTGGACACATGTAGGGCTCGTTCAATGACGGCCATTTCTGTAGAAGTGCAATGCGTATTGCTCGAAATGTGTTCGAAATACGACGCAGCCGATGCGCGTTAACAAGTTGACACTCAAAAATGCCGATGCACGTGGATGGTCTTTAGGAAATGACGTCATTTGAACGAGACCTATTAACCAATTATTAGTTATTTCAACCAATGATTGTTTATGTTAACCAACGCACTGGTTGATGTCTGGCGCTTTATGTATTATCCTTTTACCTTGTTACGAATGGTATCATTGGGGTAGGACAGTAGGACGTCATAGGGAACCAGTTTGGCGGAGTCAAGCCCTTGCTCTATCCACTTGTCCCGTATGTACTCGGCGTTGGAGCGTTCGGCGGGAGATCCGGCGATATGTGGGACCTTAGTGAAGTACCTGCGTCGGTAATCACCAACACAATTATAAACATAATAATAAAAATACGTACTATAATAATTGCATCTTCCGTGGCGGGCGGGAGGCAAGGGGAAGCGAAAATTCTGCGGTCACCTTTTACAGTCACCCTCCCTGATCTTAACCGAAATTGTCTCTCTGAACATTTCTTAATGACAGAAATCAAGAGGGAGATCCAGGCCTACGTTTCGAATGAGTGCTTTGGCGAGTGTGGGCGGGAGGCGATTCCCCCCCCCCCCGTAGATGGGTTGTTCAAATGGTATGCCTAATTCAGTTTACCTTTGAATCGTTGCAAGACACTTAGGTTCTCGCTCTCTTTTTTCCCCTTAAAATAAAATTATATCAACGATAAATGCAGAGAAGAAAACAAGTGAAGAAAACAAGGAAAATGAGCAGTGACGACATGGATTCGAATCCGGGCTGTATCCATAGCTCATCTCGCTATCCACTTCTCTACTGTGGTAACTCGACGACGTTCGTACCTTAAAATGCTTTAAAGGTAAAATGCTTTAAAGTTCAAAGTTGTTGACTTCATAACAGTACTCTTGATATTTTTTGTGACATGAATGAACATACTGGCCCGATGACTTTGGAGCAACCAACCTACGGATAAGAAAGTCGCGGGCGTGGGGGGATTTCACCAAATTAGTACCAAATTAGACACCGACGAACACTCTTGAAGAACATGAACGCCTGTATATATGTAACCAAACATCCGTTTTGTCTTTTTAATTTTACAAATAACCTAATTCATAAACTCGTCGGCACTTTTTTGACCTTTCTGCCACAGTCTGAATATCATCTTTATTCTGGCCCCTGATCATCGTTTTAAAATGAACATTTGCTCCACAAAGCCACTGACGTATCCAAGTTTGGGTAGACTGGGGGAGCCGGATCTCCTCCCGGGTTTTCTCGGATAGCCCCCCCCCCCCATCACCGACTTTGAAAATAGACTGTTGTTGCATAGAGCAACGAGAGATTTAACGATATACATTTACTGAGAATGGCACAGCTTCAATAAGCCAATTGCGCTGTGCTTAACGAACCCCCTCCCCCTTCTGTTCGGATTTCTCCGCCCCGCCCCTCCCCTCCCCTCCCCTGCAGACTGTTTTTTACCTACCTTAGATTTTCCTCAATGTTGGCGGCGTTGATAGGGTCGATGACGTTCACGCCCGGCATGGGCGTTGATCCCACGTTTGAATCAGGTGTCGGTACGGCACACTCCGGTCCTTTTGGTGCCGTAAAATGCCCGATAATCACCCCGAGACCGATGCCAACCGCAGCCAGGAAGGCCGTGAGGCCCCAGAACATGGGCTTGGGCCATTTAGACTTTTTACCATAATACCCCTCCATCTCCATATCGGGAAAGAGTTGTCAGGTTTCTTTCGGTGATTCTAAAGACCCGTGCTGGGTATGTGATCACATTCAGCATAAGCAACTCAAGTGACCCTGTCCAATTTGCAGGGAACCTATATAATCAAATTACAACCTAGATTGCACAGTAGGAATAATCCTGTGAACTTTGATACTTTATGTCTTATCTCATAAACACTTCGCTTGAGTGTTTAAACACTTGACAGGCCAATATAATTCTGACTGGGTAAATAGTACTACATGTACCATATAGCAGGTAGCCAACTACAAAAGCGAGCTGTTGGTTGTTGGACAACCCAAGTTATAGTGGCGTAGGCCTATACTTTACCACTCGCTAGCCAAATAAGTTTTCCACAACGCCAGTATGCATTTATAAATCAGGTGTATCATGCGCTTACTCTTTAATTCTGTAATTCCTTACTATATGAGGGGGCATAGTGACGTATTTATTTGGGAGCGGGGTAAATTTAACTATTCAATGCATAATCAATGTTAAAATAGAACACATAGTTAGACTTGTGCGGCATACTGCAAGATCAAGAGGCACATAAAACAACTATATTCCTTTCGGGCCCATAATATTGGAGAGGAGTAGGCCTAAAGGAAAATTCCCAACACAGGGTGAGTTAAAAAGAAAAAGTGACCGAATTTGAAAAAAATAATAATAATATTTTGAAGTATTTGGCTCGCTCCATTTCATAAAAAAAACAGGGATAAAGAACGTACTTTTAACTGTGAACATTTTACGTAATGTTCATACTCTATTCCCGACAAGGGCGGATCCAGAACACAATTTTTTTGGGGGGGGCTAAAAAAAATATGGTCCCCCCAAAAAAGTGGGTCAAAAAAATTACGGCGTGGGGTTCGGGGCCCGCTTAAGGGCCCCGAAAATTTTTTGGATTCTAGATGCTCTGTGGTGCGATCTGAGGCAATTTCTGACCACTTTAACCAATGTTTTTTTGAGGAAAAGATGGTGGTGTACTCATTGCCTGCCTTTATTGCGATGTCACATAAAAAAAAAAAATTGGTTTCGTTTTCTTTTTTTGGGGGGGGGGGGCATGGCCCCCTTTGGCCCCCCCCCCTGGATCCGCCATTGAATTTCACAAGTTAGTCTATTTCAATAGAAAAATCACAAAAGCTGTCCACCACTATTCTACGAGCTGATGAATATACCCATTGAGTGCAGTGAAACATCCATGGACGTTTTCTCACCCCGATAAAAGAACAAGTACTGGCAATGGAAAACATACAAAAATCGCCATCAATATTTCAGCAGAAAAAGAGTTGACTTGTGCCTCATATTCAAAACGCAAAATCTGACAATAAAAATAACATTTGAGCCTTGATTTTAATTATTAAAATCTCATTGTATTTGAATGCCTGTGTGTAATCTGTAATTCTTACTCAGCTCAGTAGCTTCCAGTGGCATTCCATGAAACAGCTATAAAAATGGTTTCTTTTCGTAAAACATGCATAATGCTGATGGCATGGATCATTTCAGTAATTCTTTTTTTTCCATACTCAAACCCTTCAAAACCCTGATCAACGAAGACATGCTTCAGAGCAGGGAACAGTCTTGTCCCCACTGTGTAGGAAGTAAACTTTTCATGTTATCAAATCCAATAATATGATTCGTAATTAATGTTCCTTAGCAGGACAGTTTGCCGCAACAATAATAGCCTAGATTTTGGTCTATGAGTAAATACAGCCCTTACTTACACACAGCAAATTCGTTTCAACAGGAGATTCGTGGTTGACAATCAATTCAATTCAATTCAATTCAATTTATTCTCATAATGTAAAACATGAAACTTTTCTCCTCGTTCTGCACATTCACATAAAAAAAAACTCATTAAGACCATAAAAACACACACATTGTACAATAGACATAACAATATGAAAAAAACTGACAAGAGTACAAACTAAGACAAGATAAGTTTGCGGTAGCACCATGTGAATGCGCGGCATTCAAAAAAGGCAGCCGTAACGGCCGATGGAACAAAAAAGGGCACAATAATTTTTTTTACAGGGCAATTTTTCGGGAAAAGTCGCACTTTTTTGGAAAAAAGGGCACTTGTTAAGAAAAAAAGGGGCACTTGTTAAGAAAAAAAGGACGCTCTTTACAAATATTGGGGGGGGGGGGGTAAGCGCTGGTGAAAAAAAGGGCATTTGAATGGAAAAGGACAGTCTTTTCAAAATATTGGGGGGGGGGGGGTAAATACCCCCCTTACCCCCCGCTGGCTACGCCTATGGGCTCTCTTCAGAACCAAACATACTCACAAAAGAGATTTATTCACATGGTGCTACCGCAAACTTATCTTGTCTTAGTATCTTTTTCAACCATGCAAACCTTCAAAGAGTACAAACCACAAATAAAACAAACAAATTTGGGCCTCGAATAAATAAATAAATAAATAAGTAAATAAATAAAACATCTGGATTGATGGAATTATACGTATAATGACAAAAAGCCTGTGGCACATAAATGGGAGGGGATCAATGGCAAGCCGATATATGCGGGGAGAAAGGGAACAGGGAAAGAATTAGAACTTACATGTACGAGGGGTATCCAACCATCAACCATACACCCTGGACTTAAAAGACACGTACCCTCCCCACCCAAAGGTTCGTTACTCATGTTGGAGTTCATGGTCACTGTGCTGTTACAGCTACGTAATTCTTGGGTTCTTCAACATCAATGTTGTTCAGTCGTTCAGCTCTGTGTCTTGAACGGAAGAAGACTTTCACAAAGGCTCGTCTGTAATGGCTGCTCGTCACGTTGTAGATGATCGGATTGACCGCCGAATTCAAAAGCACAAACACGTGACTGACGGTGAGGGCGAGCACCAACTTCCGGTGCGTGACGTCATGCGGGACCCCGGCTAGATTCTCCACGAGGAAGCCTAGGCATAAGGCGATGAAGGGCGCCTGGCAGAGAAAGAACACGGCACATTTGATAATCAGCATTCGGGCTACTTGGTTACGGATATGACGAGCTTGCTGGGTGCGGACTGATGACGAGCGCGTGACTGGGTTCTGCTCACGCTTGCGTTTTACTCTGGTATTGAGATTGATGATGATCAGGCTGTACATGATTGCATTAGTAATCATCGCGATGATGAGGACGATGGATTCTAAGACATGACCGACAATCAGTCCCCAGCGACTGACGGCCACACAGTATCCCAACTGGACCGGTAGGTCGTGGTAAGGTTCCTCATCCGGCCAGATCGCGCAGAATCTAAAGAGATTCGCGTATCGCACCGTAACTACACCAGCCAGGCCAAAGGCCACCAGCCAGCTACCGACTGCCAACTTGAAGCTCTGCTTCATCCTCGTGCCGCCCTGCTGTCCGTGGTTGAGGAACGGCTTACAGATGGCGTTGTATTGCTCGTGAGTGACCAGGCTCACCATGGAGATGGAGGCGAAATAGGTGACGTACTGGGGGAAGAAGGCGCCTACACAGCCCATGGTGGAGGCAGTGGGTAGGTGACTGCGGACGGGCTTCGTAAGATAGAAGCTGTACTGCACTATGCTGCTGATCAGGAACATGAGGTCGGCCACGGCCAGGCTAGACAGGTAGACATTGGTGGTGGTCCGCATGTACGGCACACGAGCCACTACGAAGAGAAAGGCAAGATTGCCCGGGATGCCGACGGCTAGGATGGTGAAAAGAACGGTCAGCATTGTCGTGCTGGTGCTATCGTCAAGGAGGTATATTCTCGCATCCTCCCGCGAAGTCAGGTTCCATGATGGCAAGCTGCTACACTCGCTAGTCATATTCACCCGCACGTCCTCTTCCATCTTGCTTAGTCTCCAATACAAATGCAATTAATGACTGCAGGAGTGGACTAAATACAGCATATTATAAGAGGAATCCGTCTTTTATGGCGGGATACAGAGAAACGTATGTCATAAAGCCAGCTACTAGGCAGGAATTATTATACCAGCACAACGAGCCCGAAGTGTTTATTGGCGCCGCACCATTTGATCATTCAGTGCTGTCAAACCACGCACGCGCATGGTCATTACCACAAACCAACCTGTACTTGTCATTGACATAGGCCTAATTCTTCTTCCCGCCGGTTTGTCAACCGATTTTCTGCTGGTATGTTCAAACAACGGATGAGTTTCGTCGCAATGTGATTGTGTATTGAACTAAATTAAATTGTGAATATTGGTTGTCTTCCTATGCATAGTTGGGAAAGTCTACCTTATAAAATAACACTTTCATGAAAGAAAGGAGAATGCTTGATTTGTTTGTTTTAGTATTAACTATAGCCTACTTCATCAGAAGTTCCACCTGTATTGCTGACAAGCACGGCTTCTTAACACTTATTTCAGAGTTTTAGGGAGAAGTCCTATTTTAGAGTCAACGACAGTCGTTTTTGCGATCTCCCGATAAAAATATGTCATAATCTTTCATATCTTTAATCACATGTTTTTCATAGTTCCATTAGCGATTTCGAAGCATGGCGGACATATAGAAGGCATATAGGAGGATGCTACTTACTCTTTAGTATTTACTTAAATTTACCCTCATATCGTCCTCCGCAATATTGGCGTCACTCGCCATACTTCAAAAATTATAAGGCATATAGTAAATCATGTTAGGACAAAGCGTTCTTTCTTCATGAATTCATTAATTTGCATATAGTCGCAGTTATTGTAGTGGACTTATTAGTGGTAGTTGATGCTCCATGTGACAGTTTTCCACAGTGAAAATGGCATGCAAATTTAACAATTACACGTAATCCCGAAATAGAGATGTCTCTGTTTCAAAAAGCGGTGTCTCTATTTCTAGTAGCTACATTTTTAATAGAGATATCTCTATTTCGGGATTAAATGGTAATTCCGAAAGAGATATCTCTATTTCGGGATTAATATTTAATCCCGATATATTTCCCTATTAGAAATAGGGATATCTCTATTTCAAATAGAACTATATATTTTTAAAAAAGAGATATATCTCCATATCTAACAGAGATACCTCTATTGGAAATCTTAAATATATATTTCTAATTTGGAATGTAATGTCACTTGGCACGTCTGGGAATAGATATACCTTTCTAAGAAATACAGATATCTCTCTTTTGGGATTAAATGTTAAGTTTGCACTCCATATTTGTAACCCGACTCAAAACTCAATACGCCACAGGTTGGATAAAAAAAACCCTGAAACCGACATATTATTGCTAACTGGAAGAGAAGTACGGCACATGTGAATCAAAGGGAGATATCCTCTGTTGGCGTTGAATCTCCTCTTTAAAATGACACCCTGATCATGTCATTACATTCACGGTTGACTGAGCAGTGACAAACTTTATGAAAGGGTCTATTTAGAAAATTGCGTCACTTTTCAATTGTGGGTTTTGTTGTGTCATTTGTCACAGAGTGAAAGGCTATGGTTGCCAATCAAGGCAGGTGGGGAAATAAGAGATTTCACCATGAAAAGTGGCGCAATCATGAGTTTTGGAACAACTTGTGTTAATTTCTGACGAAAATCTTTAAGCTTCATTAAAACAGAGGCACTTTTTCTGCATATGCCCTTTTGCTGGGAACATTTTGGTGGTTACGCGCTATTGCATAAGAGCATACGCGCATATGCCCTTCTGCCGGGCACACTGATTATGGTAGTGAATTCGTCCCGGGAAAGATCACAAAATCCGTTTTCAAGGAAAGTCACTCTATTTAGTTGTACTGTTTCCTCTCACGCATGAAAACCAAGCTTCTTTTTTTCCCTCAGGTAAGCAAATAAAGCCCGCTTATAAATCCTATATAGTGCATGACCTGTTTCTTCGTCAGTTTCTGTCGTTTGGTTGTAAGCCACGGCGCCATGAGAAAATGTGTGAAAATATAAAAGGAAGCATGTTTAATATACCAAACGTGGCATATCTTTATGCAGACTGTAAAATATATTACACTTGTTATACACAGGGTAATTAGCCTATTTCTCTCGTAAGTACCACTTCAGAGTCGAAAATGTAAGCACTATATTTACAAGACATTGTAGACCAGCTTCGATTGAGTCCATCGAATCTTGATTAGAAGGGTGTCAAAACAATAACAACCTTCATCAATCAATCGCCCTTTCTCGATTTTCCTAATTGAGGAACTGCGTCAGGCTTTTAGCCGTTTTTTCCCCTCGATATTAACTTACTATGTTAATCAGATGACAGTGGCCTCCATACCCAGAAACATTTTTCCTCGTGATTAGAAATTATGGTACACGTTCAACGAGTGTGTACATGTCGCACTGCACGGGTTATTACAGCCACCGGATACCCTGTTGTGATTTTATGGAGCTCCTTTAAGTACTGGGATATTAAAGGCATCATTTGC
The DNA here is from genome assembly GCF_015706575.1 of Patiria miniata. NCBI lineage: Eukaryota > Metazoa > Echinodermata > Asteroidea > Valvatida > Asterinidae > Patiria > Patiria miniata. The sequence goes on along the minus strand of NW_024037074.1, from coordinate 1,162,974 downwards.
TTTTCATGCATTTTTTTTCTTTCAAATACTAACACCATTCAAAATGCAAAGAAGAATGTTAAAACCTAACCTGTTAAAGTTCATTGGATATAAAACTTACAAGTTTTCGAGTGTCGGTGTCAAGGGCGCAGTTTAGGGATTACGGAACACCGGTTCCTACAGGGCCTACGAAACACTTCATCCGGGCCTGACGCATCTGAAGCTTGACTTACCTGGCAGCTAGAAAGCTGAGAGATCTCATCAGTAGGTGTGTTATTCTGCAATCTAGTAGGCAAAGACAAAACAATTAATAATTTTGATACTGTTCTGAATACTGGATAATAAGGCGTTTTTCTTCTGCATTACCTTCACGTGGAAATGCAGTAAAATACAATCTGTAATTACTTCAGGTCAGGTGAATTTGGAATTTTGAAGGTACGGTAAATAGGCGAGTCCATGATTGCAGTTATTTACAAAACGAAATTAATTCTCAACCAAGCTAATCTGTTAGGCATTGAAACAAGCATGCACATATACACATAAACTTAAAAATTCATCATTAAACTTTTAGACAAGTTGTTAAATTTGCTATGACTCTATAACCAGCAAACATGTCCCTGTGCAATTTATAGCTGGAACTTCGTTATGCATAAATGAAAGCCAAACAACACGACTTACCAGGCAGCTAGAAATCTGAGAGATCTCATCAGTAGGTGGATTATTCTGCAATTTAGTAGGCAATGACACAAACAAATATTTTTGGATTTTTTACCTTTATTATTAAAGAACTCGGTCAGATTGATATCAGAACATGCCAACCCTTTATTTTGTGATTGTACTTCATATTTTATCCTGTGATTCAGTTATGTGTAACCTATTTTGGTCCTTTGAAGTTGAAATACTGTAGCTCAAATTAAAGTTTACTATGCATTTTTTCTTCAAAACCCAAAGGTCAAACTTACTTGCACTGTCGCTGTCCCTGAAACACCCTTCAAACAAAACCAAATAAAACAAAATGAAAGAATCACAACTAGTTTTATGCAATTCATTACTTAAAAGGCAATTTCCATGCACCATATTAGTACTCTGTGAGAAATATTTTAAGTGTCACAAGAAACCGTATAAGTAGAGCCAGATAACTATCTGTTTTGTACAAAATGTTTAACATTTGTTTCTTTTTTTTCTATTCATTATAAAAACAGGGCCAGATTGTTTGTTTATTTGTTTATTTACGTAAAAATATTTTACATAGTTTACTCAATTTAAAACATCAGAGATACATTGTATATTAACGTTGTTGTCCCACCATACCTTATGGAGGACGGTTGCCAGCAAGCTACATGCTCATATCTTGTCCCGTGTGTCCTGCGCGGCCATGTAGTAGGCATGTTGGGTTGCAGGCTGGTGTGCCAATGAGCTCGGCCACTTGATCAGCATCTTTTTGTTCTAGTTCTCCAACAACCTCCAACACCACAATTTGGGTTTATTTTCTAAGGGACAAAGGCTTGAACAATTATACATTTTGTATGTGTATTGCAGCTAGGAACAGAGATCAATTACAACCTATTCCATGATGGACGCGGAAAGACAAGCCAGCATGAAAACGCCAGACAAGCTCTGCAGGATGGAGAATCCTTTCCCCTGCAACAATGTACTATTTTGCAATCACAAACTTAACAAATGCAATAGGCTTCTTAGGATTACCAAGAACAATACACAAACCAAATTTGAAGTTCATACGTACAGTATTTCTCAAGTTATCGCGCTGACAAGATTTATCCGGACACACACACCCACACACGCTTATAAAAAATTATAGGCATAGAAGTCTCGTGTACTAAAATTTGCAACGTCGCACACTTATGTCAAAATGCTCTTATTTAAACCATAGTAAATTTCCTGGACTGAAATTTGGACTTAATATCCCTTTCCTAAAACTCTTCCATTTCCGACAAACAAACCCACCTTGGAAATTCCTAACTTTTGAGTAAAATCCATACATCTATTTCGTGAAAAACTTGTGGAGTACCAAAACGGTACCCCGCAAGCCGATGGGCATTCCTTGTGGAGTACCTCCTGATGTTTAGGTACCCAACAAGGCAGTGGTTGTAAACAAACAAACACACACACACAACCACCCAGCCACGGAAGGACAAGGCGGAAACAGCATGCCCCTTCGGTTTTGCCGCGGGGCATCAAAATCAAAGTTGACCAAAATTGCTCAAAAGTTCACACGAGGTGCCTAGAGGCTAGAATTGAATTCGCTGAAGAGTTCAACTTACTACATTCAGTATCCAGCGAGAAAAGAAAACATTTTGATTTTATACAAAATGCCCCCAAAACTTTAACATTTTCCATAGCCGCCATCATCAAAAAAGTCAGTTTTTCACCCAAAAATCCAACTTTCCAAAATTTGCTCAAAAGTTCACACGAGGTGCCTAGAGGCCAGAATTGAATTCCCTGAAGAGTTCAACTCATAATATTCAGTATCCAGCGAGAAAAGAAAACTTTTTGATTTTTTACAAAATGCCCCCAAAACTTCAACGTTTTCCATAGACGGCATCATCGAAAAAGTCAGTTTTCACCCAAAAATCAAAGCTGACCAAAATTGCTCAAAAGTTCACACGAGGTGCCTAGAGGCCAGAATTGAGTTCCCTGAAGAGTTCAACTCATTACATTCAGTATCCAGTGAGAAAAGAAAACTTTTAGATTTTAAAAAAATGCCCAAAACCTTCAACTTTTTCCATAGCCGGCATCATCGAAAAAGTCACTTTTTCACCCAAAAATACAACTTTCCAAAATTTGCTCAAAAGATCACACGAGGTGCCTAGAGGACAGAATTAAATTCGCTGAAGAGTTCAACTCATTACATTCAGTATCCAGTGAGAAAAGAAAATTTTTGTTTTTTACAAAATGCCCCCAAAACTTCAACGTTTTCCATAGCCGGCATCATCGAAAAAGTCAGTTTTTCACCAAAAAAATCCAACTTCACCAAATTTGCTCAAAAGTTCACACGAGGTGCCTAGAGGCCAGAATTTAATTACCTGAAGAGTTCAATTCATTACATTCAGTATACAGTGAGAAAAGAAAACTCTTTGATTTTTTACAAAATGCGCCTAAAACTTCAACGTTTTCCATAGCTGGCATCATCGAAAAAGTCAGTTTTCACACAAAAATCCAACTTCACCAATCTGCTCAAAAGTTCAAACGAGGTGCCTAGAGGCCAGAATTGAATTCCCTGAAGAGTTCAATTAATTACATTCAGTATCCAGTGAGAAAAGAAAACTGTTTGATTTTTTACAAAATGCCCCCAAAACTTCAACGTTTTCCATAGCCGGCATCATCGAAATAGTCAGTTTTTCACAAAAAAATCCAACTTCACCAAATTTGCTCAAAAGTTCACACGAGGTGCCTAGAGGCCAGAATTGAATTCCCGGAAGAGTTCAACTCATTACATTCAGTATCCAGTGAGAAAAGAAACTTTTAGATTTTTTACAAATGCCCCAAAATCTTCAACGTTTTCCATAGCCGGCATCATCGAAAAAGTAAGTTTTTCACCCAAAAATCCAAATTCACCATTTTTGCTCAAAATTTCATACAAGGTGCCTAGGGGCCAGAATTAAATTTCCTGAAGAGTTCAACTCATTACATTTAGTATTCAGTGAGAAAAGAAAACTTTTGATATTTTACAAATGCCCCTAAAGCTTTCCATAGCCAGCATCATCGAAAAAGTCAGTTTTTCACCCAAAAATCCAGCTTCACGAAATTAAGTCAAATGTTCACACAAGGTGGGAACAGGCCAGATATGAATCCCTCAGAGATGTCAGCGCACCTAAGTCAGGATAAAGAGAGAAAATAAACATTTCAGTTTTCGGCCGAAATAGCCCAAATTTTGAAAAGTTTTCCATATCCGCGGTCATCAAAAATACTCATTTTTGGCCTGAAAATCCAACTTCACGAAATTAAGTCAAATGTTCACATAAGGTGGGAAGAGGCCAGATATGAATACCTGAGAGATTTTAGCTCACCTAAGTCAGGATCCAGAGAGAAAATAAACATTGCAGTTTTCGGCCGAAATAGCCCAAATCTTGAAAAGTTTTCCATATCCGCGGTTATCAAAAATACTCATTTTTGGCCGGAAAATCCAACTTCACGAAATTAAGTCAAATGCTCACACAAGGTGGGAAGAGGCCAGATATGAATCCCTGAGAGATTTTAGCTCACCTAAGTCAGGATCCAGAGAGAAAATAAACATTGCTGTTTTCGGCCGAAATAGCCCAAATCTTGAAAAGTTTTCCATATCCGCGGTCATCAAAAATACTCATTTTTGGCCTGAAAATCCAACTTCACAAAATTAAGTCAAATGTTCACACAAGATGGGAAGAGGCCAGATATGAATCCCTGAGAGATTTCAGCGCACCTAAGTCAGGATCCAGGGAGAAAATAAACATTTTAGTTTTCGGCCGAAATAGCCCAAATCTTGAAAAGTTTTCCATATCCGCGGTCATCAAAAATACTCATTTTGGCCTGAAAATCCAACTTCACGAAATTAAGTCAAGTGTTCACACAAGGTAGGAAGAGGCCAGATATGAATCCCTGAGAGATTTCAGCTCACTTAAGTCAGGATCCAGGGAGAAAATAAACATTTAAGTTTTCGGCCGAAATAGCCCAAGTCTTGAAAAGTTTTCCATATCCGCGGTCATCAAAAATACTCACTTTTGGCCTAAAAATCCAACTTCACGAAATTAAGTCAAATGTTCACACGAGGTCGGAAGAGGAAATAAACATTTAACTTTTCGGCCGAAATTGCCTCAACTTGAAAAGTTTTCCATATCCGCGGTCATCAAAAATACTCATTTTTGGCCTGAAAATCCAACTTCACGAAATTAAGTCAAGTGTTCACACAAGGTAGGAAGAGGCCAGATATGAATCCCTGAGAGATTTCAGCTCACTTAAGTCAGGATCCAGGGAGAAAATAAACATTTCAGTTTTCGGCCGAAATAACCCAAGTCTTGAAAAGTTTTCCATATCCGCAGTCATCAAAAATACTCACTTTTGGCCTAAAAATCCAACTTCACGAATTTAAGTCAAATGTTCACACGAGGTCGGAAGAGGACAGATATGAATCCCTGAGAGTTTTCAGCGCACCTAAGTCAGGATCCAGGGAGAAAATAAACATTTCAATTTTCAGCCGAAATTGCCCAAATCTTGAAAAGTTTTGCATATCCGCGGTCATCAAAAATACTCACTTTTTGGCCGGAAAATCCAACTTCACGAAATTAAGTCAAATGTTCACACAAGGTCGGAAGAGGCCAGATATGAATCCCTGAGAGATTTCAGCTCACTTAAGTCAGGATCCAGGGAGAAAATAAACATTTCAGTTTTCGGCCGAAAAAGCCTAATCTTCAAAAGTTTTCCATATCCGCGGTCATCTAAAATACTCATTTTTGGCCTGAAAATCCAACTTCACGAAATTAAGTCAAATGTTCACACAAGATGGGAAGAGGCCAGATATGAATCCCTGAGAGATTTCAGCGCACCTAAGTCAGGATCCAAGGAGAAAATAAACAGTTCAGTTTTCAGCCGAAATAGCCGAAATCTTGAAAAGTTTTCCATATCCGCGGTCATCAAAAATGCTCACTTTTGGCCTACAAATCCAACTGCACAATATTAAGTCAAATGTTCACACAAGAGGGGAAGAGGCCAGATATGAATCCCTGAGAGATTTCAGCGCGCCTTAGTCAGGATAAAGAGACAAAATAAACATTTCAGTTTTCGGCCGAAATAGCCCAAATCTTGAAAAGTTTTCCATATCCGCGGTCATCAAAAATACTCACTTTTGGCCGAAAAATCCAACTTAACGAAATTAAGTCAAATGTTCACACAAGATGGGAAGAGGCCACATATGAATCCCTGACAGATTTCAGCTCACCTAAGTCAGGATAAAGAGAGAAAATAAACAATTCAGTTTTCGGCCGAAATTGCCTAAACTTGAAAAGTTTTCCATATCCGCAGTCATAAAGAATACTCATTTTTGGCCTGAAAATCCAACTTCACGAAATTGTGTCAAATGTTTACACAAGATGGGAAGAGGCCAGATATGAATCCCTCAGAGATGTCAGCGCACCTAAGTCAGGATAAAGAGAGAAAATAAACATTTCAGTTTTCGGCCGAAATAGCCCAAATTTTGAAAAGTTTTCCATATCCGCGGTCATCAAAAATACTCATTTTTGGCCTGAAAATCCAACTTCACGAAATTAAGTCAAATGTTCACATAAGGTGGGAAGAGGCCAGATATGAATACCTGAGAGATTTTAGCTCACCTAAGTCAGGATCCAGAGAGAAAATAAACATTGCTGTTTTCGGCCGAAATAGCCCAAATCTTGAAAAGTTTTCCATATCCGCGGTCATCAAAATACTCATTTTTGGCCGGAAAATCCAACTTCACGAAATTAAGTCAAATGCTCACACAAGGTGGGAAGAGGCCAGATATGAATCCCTGAGAGATTTTAGCTCACCTAAGTCAGGATCCAGAGAGAAAATAAACATTGCTGTTTTCGGCCGAAATAGCCCAAATCTTGAAAAGTTTTCCATATCCGCGGTCATCAAAAATACTCATTTTTGGCCTGAAAATCCAACTTCACAAAATTAAGTCAAATGTTCACACAAGATGGGAAGAGGCCAGATATGAATCCCTGAGAGATTTCAGCGCACCTAAGTCAGGATCCAGGGAGAAAATAAACATTTTAGTTTTCGGCCGAAATAGCCCAAATCTTGAAAAGTTTTCCATATCCGCGGTCATCAAAAATACTCATTTTTGGCCTGAAAATCCAACTTCACGAAATTAAGTCAAGTGTTCACACAAGGTAGGAAGAGGCCAGATATGAATCCCTGAGAGATTTCAGCTCACTTAAGTCAGGATCCAGGGAGAAAATAAACATTTAAGTTTTCGGCCGAAATAGCCCAAGTCTTGAAAAGTTTTCCATATCCGCGGTCATCAAAAATACTCACTTTTGGCCTAAAAATCCAACTTCACGAAATTAAGTCAAATGTTCACACGAGGTCGGAAGAGGAAATAAACATTTAACTTTTCGGCCGAAATTGCCTCAACTTGAAAAGTTTTCCATATCCGCGGTCATCAAAAATACTCATTTTTGGCCTGAAAATCCAACTTCACGAAATTAAGTCAAGTGTTCACACAAGGTAGGAAGAGGCCAGATATGAATCCCTGAGAGATTTCAGCTCACTTAAGTCAGGATCCAGGGAGAAAATAAACATTTCAGTTTTCGGCCGAAATAACCCAAGTCTTGAAAAGTTTTCCATATCCGCAGTCATCAAAAATACTCACTTTTGGCCTAAAAATCCAACTTCACGAATTTAAGTCAAATGTTCACACGAGGTCGGAAGAGAGACAGATATGAATCCCTGAGAGTTTTCAGCGCACCTAAGTCAGGATCCAGGGAGAAAATAAACATTTCAATTTTCAGCCGAAATTGCCCAAATCTTGAAAAGTTTTGCATATCCGCGGTCATCAAAAATACTCACTTTTTGGCCGGAAATCCAACTTCACGAAATTAAGTCAAATGTTCACACAAGGTCGGAAGAGGCCAGATATGAATCCCTGAGAGATTTCAGCTCACTTAAGTCAGGATCCAGGGAGAAAATAAACATTTCAGTTTTCGGCCGAAAAGCCTAATCTTCAAAAGTTTTCCATATCCGCGGTCATCTAAAATACTCATTTTTGGCCTGAAAATCCAACTTCACGAAATTAAGTCAAATGTTCACACAAGATGGGAAGAGGCCAGATATGAATCCCTGAGAGATTTCAGCGCACCTAAGTCAGGATCCAAGGAGAAAATAAACAGTTCAGTTTTCAGCCGAAATAGCCGAAATCTTGAAAAGTTTTCCATATCCGCGGTCATCAAAAATGCTCACTTTTGGCCTACAAATCCAACTGCACAATATTAAGTCAAATGTTCACACAAGAGGGAAGAGGCCAGATATGAATCCCTGAGAGATTTCAGCGCGCCTTAGTCAGGATAAAGAGACAAAATAAACATTTCAGTTTTCGGCCGAAATAGCCCAAATCTTGAAAAGTTTTCCATATCCGCGGTCATCAAAAATACTCACTTTTGGCCGAAAAATCCAACTTAACGAAATTAAGTCAAATGTTCACACAAGATGGGAAGAGGCCACATATGAATCCCTGACAGATTTCAGCTCACCTAAGTCAGGATAAAGAGAGAAAATAAACAATTCAGTTTTCGGCCGAAATTGCCTAAACTTGAAAAGTTTTCCATATCCGCAGTCATAAAGAATACTCATTTTTGGCCTGAAAATCCAACTTCACGAAATTGTGTCAAATGTTTACACAAGATGGGAAGAGGCCAGATATGAATCCCTCAGAGATGTCAGCGCACCTAAGTCAGGATAAAGAGAGAAAATAAACATTTCAGTTTTCGGCCGAAATAGCCCAAATTTTGAAAAGTTTTCCATATCCGCGGTCATCAAAAATACTCATTTTTGGCCTGAAAATCCAACTTCACGAAATTAAGTCAAATGTTCACATAAGGTGGGAAGAGGCCAGATATGAATACCTGAGAGATTTTAGCTCACCTAAGTCAGGATCCAGAGAGAAAATAAACATTGCTGTTTTCGGCCGAAATAGCCCAAATCTTGAAAAGTTTTCCATATCCGCGGTCATCAAAAATACTCATTTTTGGCCGGAAAATCCAACTTCACGAAATTAAGTCAAATGCTCACACAAGGTGGGAAGAGGCCAGATATGAATCCCTGAGAGATTTTAGCTCACCTAAGTCAGGATCCAGAGAGAAAATAAACATTGCTGTTTTCGGCCGAAATAGCCCAAATCTTGAAAAGTTTTCCATATCCGCGGTCATCAAAAATACTCATTTTTGGCCGGAAAATCCAACTTCACAAAATTAAGTCAAATGTTCACACAAGATGGGAAGAGGCCAGATATGAATCCCTGAGAGATTTCAGCGCACCTAAGTCAGGATCCAGGGAGAAAATAAACATTTTAGTTTTCGGCCGAAATAGCCCAAATCTTGAAAAGTTTTCCATATCCGCGGTCATCAAAAATACTCATTTTTGGCCTGAAAATCCAACTTCACGAAATTAAGTCAAGTGTTCACACAAGGTAGGAAGAGGCCAGATATGAATCCCTGAGAGATTTCAGCTCACTTAAGTCAGGATCCAGGGAGAAAATAAACATTTAAGTTTTCGGCCGAAATAGCCCAAGTCTTGAAAAGTTTTCCATATCCGCGGTCATCAAAAATACTCACTTTTGGCCTAAAAATCCAACTTCACGAAATTAAGTCAAATGTTCACACGAGGTCGGAAGAGGAAATAAACATTTAACTTTTCGGCCGAAATTGCCTCAACTTGAAAAGTTTTCCATATCCGCGGTCATCAAAAATACTCATTTTGGCCTGAAAATCCAACTTCACGAAAATAAACAGTTCAGTTTTCAGCCGAAATAGCCGAAATCTTGAAAAGTTTTCCATATCCGCGGTCATCAAAAATGCTCACTTTTGGCCTACAAATCCAACTGCACAATATTAAGTCAAATGTTCACACAAGAGGGGAAGAGGCCAGATATGAATCCCTGAGAGATTTCAGCGCGCCTTAGTCAGGATAAAGAGACAAAATAAACATTTCAGTTTTCGGCCGAAATAGCCCAAATCTTGAAAAGTTTTCCATATCCGCGGTCATCAAAAATACTCACTTTTGGCCGAAAAATCCAACTTAACGAAATTAGGTCAAATGTTCACACAAGATGGGAAGAGGCCACATATGAATCCCTGACAGATTTCAGCTCACCTAAGTCAGGATAAAGAGAGAAAATAAACAATTCAGTTTTCGGCCGAAATTGCCTAAACTTGAAAAGTTTTCCATATCCGCAGTCATAAAGAATACTCATTTTTGGCCTGAAAATCCAACTTCACGAAATTGTGTCAAATGTTTACACAAGATGGGAAGAGGCCAGATATGAATCCCGGAGAGATTTCAGCGCACCTAAGTCAGGATCCAGGGAGAAAATAAACATTTCAGTTTTCGGCCGAAATAGCCCAAATCTTGAAAAGTTTTCCATATCCGCGGTCATCAAAAATACTCATTTTTGGCCTAAAAATCCAACTTCATGAAATTAAGTCAAATGTTCACACAAGATGGGAAGAGGCCAGATATGAATCCCTGAGAGATTTCAGCTCACCTAAGTCAGGATCCAGGAGAAAATAAACATTTAACTTTTCGGCCGAAATTGCCTAAACTTGACAAGTTTTCCATATCCGCAGTCATCAAAAATGCTCACTTTTGGCCTAAAAATCCAACTTCACGAAATTAAGTCAAATGTTCACACAAGATGGGGAAGAGGCCAGATATGAATCCCTGAGAGATTTCAGCGCACTTAGAGGATAAAGAGAGAAAATAAACATTTCAGTTTTCGGCCGAAATAGCCCAAATCTTGAAAAGTTTTCCATATCCGCGGTCATCAAAAATACTCACTTTTGGCCGAAAAATCCAACTTAACGAAATTAAGTCAAATGTTCACACAAGATGGGAAGAGGCCACATATGAATCCCGGAGAGATTTCAGCTCACCTAAGTCAGGATAAAGAGAGAAAATAACATTTCAGTTTTCGGCCGAAATAGCCCAAATCTTGAAAAGTTTTCCATATCCGCGGTCATCAAAAATACTCACTTTTGGCCGAAAAATCCAACTTCATGAAATTAAGTCAAATGTTCACACAAGATGGGAAAGGCCAGATATGAGTCTCTGAGAGATTTCAGCTCACCTAAGTCAGGATAAAGAGAGAAAATAAACAATTCAGTTTTCGGCCGAAATAGCCCAAATCTTGAAAAGTTTTCCATAGCCGCGGTCATCAAAAATACTCATTTTTGGCCGGAAAATCCAACTTCACGAAATTAAGTCAAATGTTCACACAAGGTGGGAAGAGGCCAGATATAAATCCCTGAGAGATTTCAGCGCACCTAAGTCAGGATCCAGGGAGAAAATAAACATTTCAGTTTTCGGCCGAAATAGCCCAAAACTTGAAAAGTTTTCCATATCCGCGGTCATCCAAAATACTCATTTTTGGACGGAGAATCCAACTTCACGAAATTAAGTCAAATGTTCACACAAGGTGGAAAGAGGCCAGATATGAATCCCTGAGAGATTTCAGCGCACCTAAGTGAGGATCCAGGAGGAATTAATACCTTAGTTTTCGGCCGAAATAGCCTAAACTTGAAAAGTTTTTCGGCCGAAATAGCCTAAACTTGAAAAGTTTTCCATATCCGCGGTTATCAAAAATACTCACTTTTGGTCGAAAAATCCAACATAACGAAATTAAGTCAAATGTTCACACAAGATGGGAAGAGGCCACATATGAATCCCGGAGAGATTTCAGCTCACCTAAGTCAGGATAAGAGAGAAAATAAACATTTCAGTTTTCGGCCGAAATTGCCTAAACTTGAAAAGTTTTCCATATCCGCGGTCATCAAAAATACTCATTTTTGGCCTGAAAATCCAACTTCACAAAATTAAGTCAAATGTTCACACAAGATGGGAAGAGGACAGATATGAATCCCTGAGAGATTTCAGCGCACCTAAGTCAGGATCCAGGGAGAAAATAAACATTTCAGTTTTCGGCCGAAATAGCCCAAATCTTGAAAAGTTTTCCATATCCGCGGTCATCAAAAATACTCACTTTTGGCCTAAAAATCCAACTTCATGAAATTAAGTCAAATGTTCACACAAGATGGGAAAAGGCCAGATATTAGTCTCTGAGAGATTTCTGCTCACCTAAGTCAGGATAACAAGAGAAAATAAACAATTCAGTTTTCGGCCGAAATAGCCCAAATCTTGAAAAGTTTTCCAAATCCGCGGTCATCAAAAATACTCATTTTTGGACGGAGAATCCAACTTCACGAAATTAAGTCAAATGTTCACACAAGGTGGGAAGAGGCCAGATATAAATCCCTGAGAGATTTCAGCGCACCTAAGTCAGGATCCAGGGAGAAAATAAACATTTCAGTTTTCGGCCGAAATAGCCCAAATCTTGAAAAGTTTTCCATATCCGCGGTCATCAAAAATACTCATTTTTGGACGGAGAATCCAACTAATAATTAATAATAATAATAATAATTATAATAATAATTTGGGAGGCTAATCATCCTTACTCGCAGCTGGGATGCTGAATTGCGAAGGACGCGGCTACAACGTGGTCGGGCCGCTGGCACGTAAAGGCGCCTCTGGCTGCCGGCCACATCGACCCATATAAGACCACGGAGCACAGCCTGAGATCGAAAGTGTTTGATTTTTCCGGAGGGAGGAAATCCGGAGGGCCCGGAGAAAAACCCTCGTGGCACAGGAGAGAACCAACGACAACTCTACTCACATGCGATCCGCGCCAGGATTCGAACCGTGGTCACCTTGGTGAGAGGCGAGCGCTTGACGCACAAGCCACCCGTGCCACGAAATTAAGTCAAATGTTCACACAAGGTGGGAAGAGGCCAGATATGAATCCCTGAGAGATTTCAGCGCACCTAAGTGAGGATCCAGGAGAAAATTAATACTTCAGTTTTCGGCCGAAAGCCTAAACTTGAAAAGTTTTTCGGCCGAAATAGCCTAAACTTGAAAAGTTTTTCATATCCGCGGTTATCAAAAATACAACTTTTGGCCGAAAAATCCAACTTCACGAAATTAAGTCAAATGTTCACACAAGATGGGAAGAGGCCAGATATGAATCCCGGAAAGATTTCAGCTCACCTAAGTCAGGATCAAGAGAGAAAATAAACATTTCAGTTTTCGGCTGAAATAGCCCAAATCTTGAAAAGTTTTCCATATCCGCGGTCATCAAAAATACTCATTTTTGGCTGGAAAATCCAACTTCACGAAATTAAGTCAAATGTTCACACAAGGTGGGAAGAGGCCAGATATGAATCCCTGAGAGATTTCAGCGCACCCTAGTCAGAGAAAAGAGAGAAAATAAACATTTCAGTTTTCGGCGGAAATAGCCCAAATCTTGAAAAGTTTTCCATATCCGCGGTCATCAAAAATACTCACTTAAATTTGGCCGAAAAATCCAACTTCACGAAATTAAGTCAAATGTTCACACAAGATGGGAAGAGGCCAGATATGAATGCCGGAGAGATTTCAGCTCACCTAAGTCAGGATAAAGAGAGAAAATAAACATTTCAGTTTTCGGCCGAAATTTCCTAAACTTGAAAAGTTTTCCATATCCGCGGTCATCAAAAATACTCATTTTTGGCCTGAAAATCCAACTTCACGAAATTAAGTCAAATGTTCACACAAGATGGGAAGAGGCCAGATATGAATCCCTGAGAGATTTCAGCGCACCTAAGTCAGGATCCAGGGAGAAAATTAATACTTCATTTTCGGCCGAAATAGCCTAAACTTGAAAAGTTTTTCGGCCGAAATAGCCTAAACTTGAAAAGTTTTCCATATCCGCGGTCATCAAAAATACTCACTTTTGGCCGAAAAATCCAACTTCACGAAATTAAGTCAAATGTTCACACAAGATGGGAAGAGGCCAGATATGAATCCCGAGAGATTTCAGCTCAGCTAAGTCAGGATAAAGAGAGAAAATAAACATTTCAGTTTTCGGCCGGCCGAAATAGCCCAAATCTTCAAAAGTTTTCCATATCCGCGGTCATCAAAAAAACTCATTTTTTGGCCGGAAAATCCAACTTCACGAAATTAAGTCAAATGTTCACACAAGGTGGGAAGAGGCCAGATATAAATCCCTGAGAGATTTCAGCGCACCTAAGTCAGGATCCAGGGAGAAAATAAACATTTCAGTTTGCGGCCGAAATAGCCCAAATCTTGAAAAGTTTTCCATATCCGCGGTCATCAAAAATACTTATTTTTGGCCGGAGAATCCAACTTCACGAAAATAAGTCAAATGTTCACACAAGGTGGGAAGAGGCCAGATATGAATCCCTGAGAGATTTCAGCACACCTAAGTCAGGATCCAGGGAGAAAATAAACACTTCAGTTTTCGGCCGAAATAGCCTAAACTTGAAAAGTTTTCCATATCCGCGGTCCTCAAAAATACTCACTTTTGGCCTGAAAATCCAACTTCACGAAATTAAGTCAAATGTTCACACAAGATGGGAAGAGGCCAGATATGAATCCCTGAGAGATTTCAGCGCACCTAAGTCAGGATCCAGAGAGAAAATAAACGTTTCAGTTTTCGGCCGAAATAGCCCAAATCTTGAAAAGTTTTCATATATCCGCGGTCATCAAAAATGCTCACTTTTGGCCTACAAATCCAACTGCACGAAATTAAGTCAAATGTTCACACAAGATGGGAAGAGGCCAGATATGAATCCCTGAGAGATTTCAGCGCACCTAAGTCAGGATAAAGAGAGAAAATAAACATTTCAGTTTTCGGCGGAAATAGCCCAAATCTTGAAAAGTTTTCCATATCCGCGGTCATCAAAAATACTCACTTTTGGCCGAAAAATCCAACTTCACGAAATAAAGTCAAATGTTCACACAAGATGGGAAGAGGCCACATATGAATTCCGGAGAGATTTCAGCTCACCTTAGTCAGGATAAAGAGAGAAAATAAACATTTCAGTTTTCGGCCGAAATTTCCTAAACTTGAAAAGTTTTCCATATCCGCGGTCATCAAAAATACTCATTTTTGCCCTGAAAATCCAACTTCACGAAATTAAGTCAAATGTTCACACAAGATGGTAAGAGGACAGATATGAATCCCGGAGAGATTTCAGCGCACCTAAGTCAGGATCCATGGAGAAAATAAACATTTCAGTTTTCGGCCGAAATAGCCCAAATCTTGAAAAGTTTTCCATATCCGCGGTCATCAAAAATACTCACTTTTGGCCTAAAAATCCAACTTCACGAAAATAAGTCAAACGTTCACACAAGATGGGAAAAGGCCAGATATGAATCTCTGAGAGATTTCAGCTCACCTAACTCAGGATAAAGAGAGAAAATAAACATTTCAGTTTTCGGCCGAAATAGCCCAAATCTTGAAATGTTTTCCATATCCGCGGTCATCAAAAATACTCATTTTTGGCCGGAAAATCCAACTTCACGAAATTAAGTCAAATGTTCACACAAGGTGGGAAGAGGCCAGATATAAATCCCTGAGAGATTTCAGCGCACATAAGTCAGGATCCAGGGAGAAAATAAACATTTCAGTTTTCGGCCGAAATAGCCCAAATCTTGAAAAGTTTTCCATATCCGTGGTCATCAAAAATACTCATTTTTGGCGGAGAATCCAACTTCACGAAATTAAGTCAAATGTTCACACAAGGTGGGAAGAGGCCAGATATGAATCCCGGAGAGATTTCAGATCACCTAAGTCAGGATAAAGAGAGAAAATAAACATTTCAGTTTTCGGCCGAAATAGCCCAAATCTTGAAATGTTTTCCATATCCGCGGTCATCAAAAATACTCATTTTTGGCCGGAAAATCCAACTTCACGAAATTAAGTCAAATGTTCACACAAGGTGGGAAGAGGCCAGATATAAATCCCTGAGAGATTTCAGCGCACATAAGTCAGGATCCAGGGAGAAAATAAACATTTCAGTTTTCGGCCGAAATAGCCCAAATCTTGAAAAGTTTTCCATATCCGTGGTCATCAAAAATACTCATTTTGGCCGGAGAATCCAACTTCACGAAATTAAGTCAAATGTTCACACAAGGTGGGAAGAGGCCAGATATGAATCCCGGAGAGATTTCAGATCACCTAAGTCAGGATAAAGAGAGAAAATAAACATTTCAGTTTTCGGCCGAAATAGCCCAAATCTTGAAAAGTTTTCCATATCCGCGGTCATCAAAAATACTCATTTTTGGCCGGAAAATCCAACTTCACGAAATTAAGTCAAATGTTCACACAAGGTGGGAAGAGGCCAGATATGAATCCCTGAGAGATTTCAGGGCACCTAAGTCAGGATCCAGGGAGAAAATAAACATTTCAGTTTTCGGCCGAAATAGCCCAAATCTTGAAAAGTTTTCCATATCTGCGGTCATCAAAAATACTAATTTTTGGCCGGAGAATCCAACTTCACGAAAATAAGTCAAATGTTCACACAAGGTGGGAAGAGGCCAGATATGAATCCCTGAGAGATTTCAGCGCACCTAAGTCAGGATCCAGGAGAAAATAAACACTTCAGTTTTCGGCCGAAATAGCCTAAACTTGAAAAGTTTTCCATATCCGCGGTCCTCAAAAATACTCACTTTTGGCCTGAAAATCCAACTTCACGAAATTAAGTCAAATGTTCACACAAGATGGGAAGAGGCCAGATATGAATCCCTGAGAGATTTCAGCGCACCTAAGTCAGGATAAAGAGAGAAAATAAACATTTCAGTTTTCGGCCGAAATAGCCCAAATCTTGAAAAGTTTTCCATATCCGCGGTCATCAAAAATACTCTTTTTGGCCTGAAAATCCAACTTCACGAAATTAAGTCAAATGTTCACACAAGATGGGAAGAGGCCAGATATGAATCCCTGACAGATTTCAGCGCACCTAAGTCAGGATCCAGGGAGAAAATAAACATTTCAGTTTTCGGCCGAAATAGCCCAAATCTTGAAAAGTTTTCCATATCCGTGGTCATCAAAAATACTCATTTTTGGCCGGAGAATCCAACTTCACGAACGAATTAAGTCAAATGTTCACACAAGATGGGAAGAGGCCACATATGAATCCCGGAGAGATTTCAGCTCACCTAAGTCAGGATAAAGAGAGAAAATAAACATTTCAGTTTTCGGCCGAAATTTCCTAAACTTGAAAAGTTTTCCATATCCGCGGTCATCAAAAATACTCATTTTTGGCCTGAAAATCCAACTTCACGAAATTAAGTCAAATGTTCACACAAGATGGGAAGAGGCCAGATATGAATCCCTGACAGATTTCAGCGCACCTAAGTCAGGATCCAGGGAGAAAATAAACATTTCAGTTTTCGGCCGAAATAGCCCAAATCTTGAAAAGTTTTCCATATCCGCGGTCATCAAAAATACTCACTTTTGGCCTAAAAATCCAACTTCACGAAATTAAGTCAAATGTTCACACAAGGTGGGAAGAGGCCAGATATGAATCCCTGAGAGATTTCAGCGCACCTAAGTCAGGATCCAGGGAGAAAATAAACACTTCAGTTTTCGGCCGAAATAGCCTAAACTTGAAAAGTTTTCCATATCCGCGGTCCTCAAAAATACTCACTTTTGGCCTGAAAATCCAACTTCACGAAATTAAGTCAAATGTTCACACAAGATGGGAAGAGGCCAGATATGAATCCCTGAGAGATTTCAGCGCACCTAAGTCAGGATAAGAGAGAAAATAAACATTTCAGTTTTCGGCGAAATAGCCCAAATCTTGAAAAGTTTTCCATATCCGCGGTCATCAAAAATACTCATTTTTGGCCGAAAATCCAACTTCACGAAATTAAGTCAAATGTTCACACAAGGTGGGAAGAGGCCAGATATAAATCCCTGAGAGATTTCAGCGCACCTAAGTCAGGATCCAGGGAGAAAATAAACATTTCAGTTTTCGGCCGAAATAGCCCAAATCTTGAAAAGTTTTCCATATCCGTGGTCATCAAAAATACTCATTTTTGGCCGGAAATCCAACTTCACGAAATTAAGTCAAATGTTCACACAAGGTGGGAAGAGGCCAGATATGAATCCCGGAGAGATTTCAGATCACCTAAGTCAGGATAGAGAGAAAATAAACATTTCAGTTTTCGGCCGAAATAGCCCAAATCTTGAAAAGTTTTCCATATCCGCGGTCATCAAAAATACTCATTTTTGGCCGAAGAATCCAACTTCACGAAATAAGTCAAATGTTCACACAAGGTGGGAAGAGGCCAGATATGAATCCCTGAGAGATTTCAGCGCACCTAAGTCAGGATCCAGGGAGAAAATAAACATTTCAGTTTTCGGCCGAAATAGCCCAAATCTTGAAATTTTCCATATCTGCGGTCATCAAAAATACTCATTTTTGGCCGGAGAATCCAACTTCACGAAAATAAGTCAAATGTTCACACAAGGTGGGAAGAGGCCAGATATGAATCCCTGAGAGATTTCAGCGCACCTAAGTCAGGATCCAGGGAGAAAATAAACACTTCAGTTTTCGGCCGAAATAGCCTAAACTTGAAAAGTTTTCCATATCCGCGGTCCTCAAAAATACTCACTTTTGGCCTAAAAATCCAACTTCACGAAATTAAGTCAAATGTTCACACAAGATGGGAAGAGGCCAGATATGAATCCCTGAGAGATTTCAGCGCACCTAAGTCAGGATCCAGAGAGAAAATGAACATTTCAGTTTTCGGCCGAAATAGCCCAAATCTTGAAAAGTTTTCCATATCCGCGGTCATCAAAAATGCTCACTTTTGGTCTACAAATCCAACGGCACGAAATTAAGTCAAATGTTCACACAAGATGGGAAGAGGCCAGATATGAATCCCTGAGAGATTTCAGCGCACCTAAGTCAGGTTAAAGAGAGAAAATAAACATTTCAGTTTTCGGCGGAAATAGCCCAAATCTTGAAAAGTTTTCCATATCCGCGGTCATCAAAAATACTCACTTTTGGCCGAAAAATCCAACTTCACGAAATTAAGTCAAATGTTCACACAAGATGGGAAGAGGCCAGATATGAATCCGGAGAGATTTCAGCTCACCTAAGTCAGGATAAGAGAGAAAATAAACATTTCAGTTTTCGGCCGAAATTCCTAAACTTGAAAAGTTTTCCATATCCGCGGTCATCAAAAATACTCATTTTTGGCCTGAAAATCCAACTTCACGAAATTAAGTCAAATGTTCACACAAGATGGGAAGAGGCCAGATATGAATCCCTGACAGATTTCAGCGCACCTAAGTCAGGATCCAGGGAGAAAATAAACATTTCAGTTTTCGGCCGAAATAGCCCAAATCTTGAAAAGTTTTCCATATCCGCGGTCATCAAAAATACTCACTTTTGGCCGAAAAATCCAACTTCACACAATTTAAGTCAAATGTTCACACAAGATGGGAAGAGGCCACATATGAATCCCGGAGAGATTTCAGCTCACCTAAGTCAGGATAAAGAGAGAAAATAAACATTTCAGTTTTCGGCCGAAATTTCCTAAACTTGAAAAGTTTTCCATATCCGCGGTCATCAAAAATACTCATTTTTGGCCTGAAAATCCAACTTCACGAAATTAAGTCAAATGTTCACACAAGATGGGAAGAGGCCAGATATGAATCCCTGACAGATTTCAGCGCACCTAAGTCAGGATCCAGGGAGAAAATAAACATTTCAGTTTTCGGCCGAAATAGCCCAAATCTTGAAAAGTTTTCCATATCCGCGGTCATCAAAAATACTCACTTTTGGCCTAAAAATCCAACTTCACGAAATTAAGTCAAATGTTCACACAAGATGGGAAAAGGCCAGATATGAATCTCTGAGAGATTTCAGCTCACCTAAGTCAGGATAAAGAGAGAAAATAAACATTTCAGTTTTCGGCCGAAATAGCCCAAATCTTGAAATGTTTTCCATATCCGCGGTCATCAAAAATACTCATTTTTGGCCGGAAAATCCAACTTCACGAAATTAAGTCAAATGTTCACACAAGGTGGGAAGAGGCCAGATATAAATCCCTGAGAGATTTCAGCGCACCTAAGTCAGGATCCAGGGAGAAAATAAACATTTCAGTTTTCGGCCGAAATAGCCCAAATCTTGAAAAGTTTTCCATATCCGCGGTCATCAAAAATACTCACTTTTGGCCTAAAAATCCAACTTCACGAAATTAAGTCAAATGTTCACACAAGATGGGAAAGGCCAGATATGAATCTCTGAGAGATTTCAGCTCACCTAAGTCAGGATAAAGAGAGAAAAATAAACATTTCAGTTTTCGGCCGAAATAGCCCAAATCTTGAAATGTTTTCCATATCCGCGGTCATCAAAAATACTCATTTTTGGCCGGAAAATCCAACTTCACGAAATTAAGTCAAATGTTCACACAAGGTGGGAAGAGGCCAGATATAAATCCCTGAGAGATTTCAGCGCACCTAAGTCAGGATCCAGGGAGAAATAAACATTTCAGTTTTCGGCCGAAATAGCCCAAATCTTGAAAAGTTTTCCATATCTGCGGTCATCAAAAATACTCATTTTGGCCGGAGAATCCAACTTCACGAAAATAAGTCAAATGTTCACACAAGGTGGGAAGAGGCCAGATATGAATCCCTGAGAGATTTCAGCGCACCTAAGTCAGGATCCAGGGAGAAAATAAACACTTCAGTTTTCGGCCGAAATAGCCTAAACTTGAAAAGTTTTCCATATCCGCGGTCCTCAAAAATACTCACTTTTGGCCTGAAAATCCAACTTCACGAAATTAAGTCAAATGTTCACACAAGGTGGGAAGAGGCCAGATATGAATCCCTGAGAGATTTCAGCGCACCTAAGTCAGGATCCAGAGAGAAAATAAACATTTCAGTTTTCGGCCGAAATAGCCCAAATCTTGAAAAGTTTTCCATATCCGCGGTCATCAAAAATGCTCACTTTTGGCCTACAAATCCAACGGCACGAAATTAAGTCAAATGTTCACACAAGATGGGAAGAGGCCAGATATGAATCCTGAGAGATTTCAGCGCACCTAAGTCAGGATCCAGGGAGAAAATAAACACTTCAGTTTTCGGCCGAAATAGCCAAACTTGAAAAGTTTTCCATATCCGCGGTCCTCAAAAATACTCACTTTTGGCCTGAAAATCCAACTTCACGAAATTAAGTCAAATGTTCACACAAGGTGGGAAGAGGCCAGATATGAATCCCTGAGAGATTTCAGCGCACCTAAGTCAGGATCCAGGGAGAAAATAAACATTTCAGTTTTCGGCCGAAATAGCCTAACTTGAAAAGTTTTCCATATCCGCGGTCATCAAAAATACTCACTTTTGGCCTAAAATCCAACTTCACGAAATTAAGTCAAATGTTCACACAAGATGGAAAAGGCCAGATATGAATCTCTGAGAGATTTCAGCTCACCTAAGTCAGGATAAAGAGAGAAAATAAACATTTCAGTTTTCGGCCGAAATAGCCCAAATCTTGAAATGTTTTCCATATCCGCGGTCATCAAAAATACTCATTTTTGGCCGAAAATCCAACTTCACGAAATTAAGTCAAATGTTCACACAAGGTGGGAAGAGGCCAGATATAAATCCCTGAGAGATTTCAGCGCACCTAAGTCAGGATCCAGGAGAAAATAAACATTTCAGTTTTCGGCCGAAATAGCCCAAATCTTGAAAAGTTTTCCATATCCGTGGTCATCAAAAATACTCATTTTTGGCCGGAGAATCCAACTTCACGAAATTAAGTCAAATGTTCACACCCCAGTGGGTAAAATACGTTGAAATAACGTTGAAACAACGTCAGTTTCCGACGTTGAACTAACGTTGAATAATGATTGAATTTGAAAGTTTTTCTGACGTTGAAATGCCGACGTTGAATCAACGTCAACATTTCAACGTTGATTTTATGTTGAAAATTCTACGTTGATTCAACGTTGATTAATGATTGAATTTGCAAGTTGATCTGACGTTGTTTTGCTGACGTTAAACCAACGTGGAAAGCACAACGTTGAATCAACGTAATATTTCAACGTTGATTTAATGTCGGACATTCTACGTTGATTCAACGTTGATTAATGATTGAATTTGCAAGTTGATCTGACGTTATTATGCTGACGTTAAACCAACGTGGAAAGCATGACGTTGAATCAACGTAGATATGTCAACGTTGATTTAATGTCGGAGATTCTACGTTGATTCAGCGTTGATTAATGATTGAATTTGCAAATTGAAGCGACGTGGAAATGTCGACATTGAAACAACGTTAAGATCACAACGTTGAGTTAACGTAGACATTTCAACATTGATTTAACGTCGACATCTCTACATTTAAATAGCACTGACATGATGTTCAATCAACGTATAAATAATCAACATTAAATGACATCCTATTCTTAGAAATATCACAGTTAAATAAATGCAATTCTTGAATCAAAATATTTTAAGGTTTGTGTTAAGATTTAAAGCCAGAATGTACTGATAATGGTGGATGTTGGCATTTTTCCAATCGTTCTATGTTAAATAAATTTGCAAGCTGAGGAGTGTTGTTAAATCCATGTCGAAATTGAATAACTTTAAATTTAAATGAAATTCTTTATCAATCACTTTTATTTTTTCCATAAAAAAATGTGTGTATTTATTAATTAACTTCCAACCTTATCAGCTTATACAACACCTTTTAGGTTTCAACAAAGTAGTAAGTAAGATTTGAGGCTTTGCATGGTGGAGATACTAAATAATGAAAGGTTTGCGGAAACACCATGTGCGAATAATTTCTCAACTAAGAGAATGGTTCTGAAAAGAACCAGAGGTATAAACTCGACGTTCCGGTCAGTATGCTCTGACCGTCTTCCGCAAGACATCGGGTTTCACCTCAACGACATCTGGCTCCCACTTCTCCAGACTGATGGGTCTCCTATACCCTAGGTCCTCAGCTAATATCTTAGACTGATGGGTCTCCTATACCCTAGGTCCTCCCTCTACTGACACTGCAACCCTACTGTTCCACTTCAGTGGGCACTAAGCTTGCTCAGGGATCCTGTCTACTTGGCATCCTCACAGGATGCAACTTCACAGGATGCAACTTGCACAGGATGCAACTTCACACTCCATTGATTCCCCTTTTGCCACTTAAGTATTCACTTTCTTAGAGTTTAGGCACTCTCCTGAAGACGGTCAGAGCATACTGACCGGAACGTCGAGTTTATACCTCTGGTTCTTTTCAGAACCATTCTCTTAGTTGAAATTATTCGCACATGGTGTTTCCGCAAACCTTTCATTATTTAACAAAGTAGTAATTAATCCATACATAGTAAAATTCAGAATTAGATTGACTTGTTCCAACAGCATTATAGCCTAAACGAGGGTACTAGTCTCTAAAAAGATACATGATAATGAATTTGATTCTTTTTTCAAAGAAATGCAGCACTGCCCAGTGCATTTACATCAGAAATATAACACGAATTAACAAGCATACAGGTACAATTTTTAAACGTCTAAATTCACTTTTTTTTTTCATTTGCATACAATTCCTATTAGTTTTCCAAATTTACCTGCAGCACTATTCTATCATATCTATGAATTTTCTTGTGAAATATTGCAAGAGGTTATGCGGCAGACTTGGCAAGAGCATTAGAAACTATCAAATAGAAAATAATAAAACAAACAGCATCATTCATACAAAATTAATCTAAATGATTCAATTGAACATTTGAACAGGTCAACCAAGAATCAACAGTAATAACTAAATAATGCACAATACATGTACTGTAAATAATTATTATAACAGTCCCCCACTTCTCGAACGTGGAAGTTTCAAGATGAAAAGTACAAGATGCGGCAGAGGTTGAATTTCCATCACTTAAAGAGTCTTTACCTGTTACACTTACGGAAAGATACCAGCCACTCCAGAGCAACTTACTGTATTTGAACAATTACTATTAATCAACTGTTCCAATATTGAAATATTTAACACAGTCCAAAGGTACGACTGAATGTGAAGGTGCATGGGCCCTCAGTGTGTCCCTCCATCACCTCTTCTTTCAGGCGCAAACTTGACAGGAGATGAAACTCAACAAGCAGCAACATCCATCACCTTGCCCGATTACGAAGTTACTAGACCTCGCTAGAAAAGACAAATAAGATAGTGTCATATTTTAGAATTGCAAGCTTCCTCCCCAACCATCTCTTTATTCATTGACACAACCAATCACCCTCAAAAACGAAAATGTTACAAACACAAACAAAGAGAAATACATACATAAACCATATAGTTTCAACAAAGCGACAACACGTTTGGTCATCATTTTATGTGCTGACATTGTGTACAAAAAATCAACAGAATGATTCCTTTATTAAACTTGCACTTATAAAACTACCACTTGTATTTCTGACACTTCAGCAATTATCAACCATACAACCAAGTACCACACAATGAGATTTTAACCAAGATCAATAATTGGTCAAATAAATTAAATCTGGCGAAGAAAATTAAATTACCTCGAACTGAAAAGGTCCGTCTCCTCATCTGCTTTTTTTCAGTTCCACTCTGCCCATCATTGTTGAACTGTTTCTTCAATCACTTGGTCATGCACCTGT
>NW_024037074.1:1013103-1138287 GCF_015706575.1 Patiria miniata | reverse complement strand
AATTTACCCAAAAAGAAATAAAATTTTAAAATCTAAAATTCCCACCCTGGATTTGAACCCACAACCTTCAGTTTCAAGTAGCAGTCCGTACCATTGGACTAAGCATAATTTGACACTTTTAAGTGGTTACGAAATTAACTATCAAGTTTAAATGACCCATAAGTAATAAAATTTCAAATCTAAGATCCCCCTCCCCCCCGGAATCGAACATGCAACCTTCAGATTTAAAGTCAGCAGTCCCTACCTATGGACTAAGTACAATTTCACATTATTTAGTGACCTGCTTTGTGTTTTGCATTCTTTTAGTTTGTTTTCACTGATTGTCTGAGTATGACTTTGAATTTTGTATATTTAATTTTGCAAGATTCCTGCAAATCTTGGTAAATTCTTCAAGTTGCACACACTTTGTAAATACATGTACTTAAACTGTACAGTTAAATGATTTTTTAAAAATCTATTAAATATTGGGGCGTTCATGTTTGCTTTTACAATAATTTACAAACTTTTCAGATCATTTTCATTTAATGAATTTTGTATATTAATTTCTCTCGGCATAATTTACTAAGCTGTTCGGGAAACTGCGCAAGGTGGGAATTTCAACCAAGGACCACCTTTCTGCTGCCCAGCAGTTGCCTGGCAACCATTTCGATGTCAAATTCAAGTCATCAAGTTCAAGGCTCTTTTCCAAAATTAGAGGCTTTCAACGGGTGTCAGCTGACCAACTTTGATGGCATCACTGTCGTCACGGTTAAAATTTATCTTTAGATATGGAAGACAATGTGGTCCACTCAATTCTGTCCTGATATGGTCAGGTTTATAGAGGGACGTTCTGCAACTTTCGGCATGAGCCCACTGTCTTCAAAGGAAATTCCATCGGTGTAGAATGAGGATCACATGGAACATCCCTTGGTCATTAGAATAGGAGATCGCAATGCCTGGATTTCTCAGTCGGGCCAGGTACGCACCTGTGCCCGATGTGGTACCATTGGCCGTGGCAAAGAATGCAAAGCATTGAAGTGCCTAAAGTGTTTACAGGTTGGACACTTGTTCTATGATAATGTCATCTGACATTCTCGGATGATTGGTGGTGCTTTTCAATTGAAGATGTTCACTCTATGTTAAAAAGGGTCACTCGTGAAAAAAGGCCTCTTGAAACAGGTCTAAAAAAATTCCAGTATGGGGGGGGGGGACCGAAGGTTTTAAAATTTGCATTCTCCTCCACAATAAATCCTATCAAACAAATGGCTACAGTGTATTACGAATCCAAGTACATTGCCATTAGTTTGATTCCTTTGGCAAGATGAAAGATCCCTGCACAGCTCAGTAATCGCACCTTCTCCAACGTGCAGGTATAATACCATACCAAGCTCCATTGATGTGCTACTCATTCAGTGGTTTTCATGCAGAGTCAAACCAGATCAATCTGTCATATTATACCTAGCTGTATCGACAGGCAATTAAGACAAGTTCCTTGCACCCATCTGCAAGTTCTTCAGTTATCCAGGATATACGTGACATGGTATCAAATCACTCTGTTCCTCATTGTGTGTTTGTCAGCAAAATATATTGTACAGTTGTAAACTGCACCAAGAACTCATGAGCTGTAAATTACAAGGTAGTTTCCTGCTTAAGGGCTACACAATCATGTAGTTGCTATACAAGAAAGTAATTATTTCAAAGGATTATATTTTCAGGTTCTGCAAAAAAGAAATTGGCAATGCAGAGCCAAAAATTAGTATTCTGCACACAATAAAACATTGGTGAAAACTTATCAAAATAACACAGCATTGTTGGCATAATGGTGCAGTGTCACCTTTTTTTCGTGGGGATACATGTGTTGGCCCTGTCATGATTAATTCCAGGATTTACGGCAAGAGCAGTCTTATCTTCTCAAAGAACATGAGATGCATAGGATTGTAGGCAACTGGGCATCATCAAAAGCCAGTTTTACTCTGTCAAGATTCTGTATCAGAGGCTTCCTCAAGACGTTTGCAAATGTGTTGAAGTTAAGGACAGCAAAGAAAATACAACTGCACTTCCTCGGAATCAGAATATGAACCAGCCAAGAATATCAAGAAGGGTGTCTCTATAATCTTTCATGGTGGTCAAGTAGACAAGATTTCTTTGGCCAAGAGTACACATACATTTGCCATGGAATCGTTCATTATAAACGACAGAAAATGAAATAATTTAAGACTTCTTCAGTATCCGTTAGTACCTATTACGCGAACGACCTTAAAAATTGTAGGGGGCAATATTCAACGCATGCGAAAGGTAATTCAAAGGTAATGGATTGAATGATGAAAAACTGTTTTATGACTTTGATAGTTTGTCATTGTGGGTATATGTACACGTACATGTACATGTACACCAGTGCTTTCTAAGAGCTCGGTAGGAAGAAAAAATCACAAGCTTGCTCAGTTGGGAGTGAACCCATGACCTCCTGTTTATATGCAAACTTTATAATTAGCTCAAAATAATAATTAGGAAAATTTGATTTGCCCCAAAAGACATTGTTAAAAAGGCAAATACCTAATGTTAAAATTTACAGTGATCTGACACAGCATCAGCTGACTTATTTTGTATCAAAGACAGTGACATTATTTTATGCATTCCTTCCTGGTCATATTTTTAAATAAATGTTCATTCAATCAGCACTTGTACTACATTGTGTATTTTGTAATTAACGAAAAATTTATCAATAAAACCATGGAGTGCACAGGCCATTTTCGGGCGCTACAGTGATTAGGCATGGCAGTTTTGGACACTTCAGTGATTAGGCATGGCAGTTTTGGACACTACAGTGATTATAGTGTCCAAAACTGCCATGTCTAATCACTGTAGTGTCCAAAACTTGGGCACTACAGTGATTAAGCATGGCAGTTTTGGACATTACAGTGATTAGGCATGGCAGTTTTTGATACTACAGTGATTAGGCATGGCAGTTTGGGACACTACAGTGATTAGGCATGGCAGTTTTGGATACTACAGTGATTATAGTGTCCAAAACTGTCATGCCTAATCACTGTAGTGTCCAAAACTTGGGCACTACAGTGATTAGGCATGGCAGTTTTGGACACTACATTGCCTATGAAAGGGTTGGGTAATTAATTCTTTAAGTAATGAAGGCTAATCCTTCTAATGGATGTACATGTAAACCCCATTCACACTTTATCAATAAAATGCTAGACTGTAGAAAACTAACATTAACTTTAAAAGCCCTTGAACTCATTACTGTAATGAGTGAGGTACACGGTCAGAAAAATATGGCTTTACTTTGCCTTCAAATAAGGTACCGGTACATGTATAGCTTTAATAAGCAACAGATGAAAAGCATGAGTTTAATGAAGAGTTAAAACATTCTTACTATGTAACACAGGGCTTCTTAACTGAAGTATGGGTTATTGACGCCTTCACCGACAGCTGGAGATACCCCAGTGCCACCCTGATGTTGGGTTATTCCGAGGATTGGGCACCTATTCCTTATTGCCAAATACCACACAAAAATGTTGTAGGAAAATGGCATCATAATTTGTGGAAAGCACATTCACAGGCAACACAAACCAGATTGGCATGATGAACTTTCATCTTCAATTTCATGAGCCAACAAAAGTGTTTGCAGTTTAAATACAAAACAAAATCACAATGACTTAATGTCTTTCTGTGTGCTTCCTAGATGGTTTGTAGCCCACATATTTTAGTGGCCTTGGCTTTATGGTTGGGCTATACAACAAACCAGCACCTCTGCTTGTGTTTGCCACTAAAACTGAAAGGAATATTTAGCCCAAACTATTTTGAAAGAGAAGAAAAGTTCGGTTGTGTTAAACATGAATCTCAGGTACATGTAGGTTGGCAGGCACAAGTGAATTAAATTAATCAATGAACACAAATCAGTGTACAATGTACATGTATGAATGCAATCAGTAGCATAGCTTTTTGTGGCGGGGGGGGGATATCTGAACCATCTTAAAAGCTCTTAAAAAGACTTTTTTTATGACACCATCAAATACTGCCAGGGGCTTTCCCCTCCCCCCCCCCCACCATCCAGCTAACTATACGCCACTGTACTTTTCATGCATCAAACTAGTTTTTACAAAGGCATTTGGTTTGAACGCCTTCATATAGTATATTTCACTGGCTTTTAAATCAATGGATTTTGCCCTCCACTGCCGTAATCAGTGAAGGGCAAATTCTGGTAAAAACCCAACATTTAACCCTCCTATGCAAACATACATTCTGTTTAAAGTTGTCCTTTCAATCTAATTCTCACAAGTGACTGTTTTCAACAGTTTAGAGCTCCCAGCCCACATAAAGCAGGATTGACTGGCTATGACGGTTTATGTAACTTGATACAGCTATGCTTTGACTGTAGATAATTGATAAGACAGCTGTGCCTACTTCCTGCCTGCTGTTGTCTGATGACTGAATTTGACTAGTCACATGCTAGCTTACTTGAAATATGATCTGACTGTTGGTGACTAGCTTGTGTAAAAAGCATGGCAGAGGAAAAGGATTATTTTTTTTACTGTCTGTGACTGTTGAAACAGCAGGAGGGTTAAAATTGAGAAATCATGTCATTGTGAAAACCTTACATTAAAATTACACCAACCTGACGCAATTTCCATCAAAAGTCTGTACTGCGTAATAAAGTATAATTACAAAGAAATCATCACAATGAAAAGTGACCACAAAAATATACAATTAGTAAAATTATAACAGCTTTTAAATGCTTTGTTTCATAAAGTATAAACAGCAATAATTTAAATGTTGCTGGATCGAATATTAAACTGGCACTTTCAAGAATCTAAATTTTCATTTAAATAAAACAACGGATGAATTATGCATATCATGTGATACTTCAGTCTCAAACGACAGTATGGATTACGCCTTCACCGACAGCCAGATACTGAAACCCCACTGTCACCCTGATGTTGGGTTATTCCAAGGATCAGGCACCTCCTCTTTTTAAATCTATGCTGATTACAAGCATCTCGCCTTTATGCCAAGTTTCACTGCATTGTTTAAGGGTCTCGATCTAGCTGAGTCTCTGTAATGCTGAAGAGCTCATCAGAAAATATCACTATCAGAGCTGAATCCTTGATCATCTATGCCAAGTCCTGCTGCAAAGTTTCAGGTTCGGCGGATTTCTGCAGAGTGACCCACAGCTCAAACTAAACCAGGACATACACAAAGCTGCTGTATCAGATGTCCCGCTGCAATACTTGAGGATAATGAGCCGAGCACTGCCATGCAAACGAGCTCAGAAAACATTATCAGAACAAAATCATCGACATGCATGCAGGTATTCATCCATGTTCTGCTGCAAAGTTTCCAGCTTTAAGCAGAGTCTCTGCAACATCTCTACAGCTCAGGAAAACACGTCCATGTACAGTTTCTATTGAGCCACTGCAATGGCAGAATCTCTGATGTGCAAGCACAGCTCCGATTTACATCATCTCTGGCTTTGTAGTATCCAAGGATACAGACATCTTAACAGCCCAACTACATGTAGATGCTTATCTGTTCACCGTTAGTGGGTTTCGGCAGGATTACCGATGTGACAGCTCAGAGAAAAACAACCATCTCACTAAGCGTATGTACAGTTACCCATTTAGCTGTAAGCAAGGGCTAGCTTGTACTACTTGCAATCATTTCAGGCCTAGTTGAGTCTGCAGGTGTATATGCCAAGTTTCTTGCATATCATCCAGTAAGGCTTATCCTGGATTTCTAATACTGCAGGTGTTCTGCTGCATAATACTGGTAAAAGTGGACCAGGATCTGATGAGCTGTCACTGTCATTTCCCTGCTAACTTAAACAGTACGTGAAGAGCTCTGCCGTGTTTGTTTGGAGACAAATATTCCACCATGCATCAGTGCCTCGTGTTGATCAGTGATGGCGCAAAGTTCACCTATGATCATTTCCACTGCACTGTAAACTTGTCACCCTGAGATCGAGACCCTTTATTATGCGACTGAGTCAGTTGGACCTGGGGATCAGCACGGGAAGGGTCCAAACTCCCTGAAGAAGCAATTGCAATGACACAGCTGCATACACTGCTTATTAAATTACTCTTTAGAATCCTTGCCAGATCATACATGTTCACATTTGCATTTATTTACAAATCTGATAAATTTGGCTTTAACCCAGGTAAAGTTTTTACTTTACACCAAAATAAATGCACAGTCATATCATGTTTGGCACCAAGATGCAGGAAGAAGTGGCTTACAGTTGGCACAAAAGCCATCTTGCTAATAAATACAGATATGGCATTGCACATCAATAATGTGTAATAATTGTATCTTGCACACACCAAGGAGGTCACCCTCTTTAATAAGACTGGCGTGCCAATGCTATCTCACTTTTATTTTTAGTGTACATGTACCCCGCTTTGATCAGGGTATAACGTGTACAAGCAGTGAATGGGCAGATGGCCTCTGGTTTGAAATTGGATCAATATTGTAAGACTCCTGTGGTGTGGGGCATGGTATTTTATCAAGACCAAGTGCTCCATGGTACCTTCAGCTTTGTGTTTGAGTGCCATGTATATTGAGCAGTAAATGCCCCACATGAGTAAATACACCACATGAGTAAATACACCACGGCATTGACATGCTGAGCTATATAACTGGTCAACATATAGTTTGAACAATTTCCCTATTTTTAGACATATTTGTAAAAGCAGACTTTGTTAGCATACTTTTCATTGTACAGTTTTGTCATGATCTTTTTGTCCTGTAAAACTTACACCAGGAATTCTGGTGCAATCCACTTCTAACTGCAACATACCCAAGGGCTGTTACAAGTACAAGACCATACTCTTACACCAAGCCACTACAATTGCAAACATGTGGGCTCTCTTTCCATTCATCATTAGAAAAATTACACTTTGTCAGTATTTGACTTTTGATGGAATTTGCATCAGGATAATTTATATTATACAAATAATGAATGTTTCACGTTCGTGCAATGGAAATAATAATTTCATTCGGTGACAGATGAAATGTTCCATTCCACTCAGCTTCGCCTCGTGTAATGGAACATTTCATCTGTCACCTCATGAAATTATTCTTACCATTGTACTCACAAACATTCATTATTTATTATAATTACGGGCACTGTATAATCAGTGCTTTTCAACAGAAATTTAAATCAATAGCAAAAGCTATCTTGAAAGGCCAATATATCATTTGCAATTACAGAAATGTAAATAAAATAGCTGACTTTTCAGCTCAAGTGTCACATCTTTTAAAGATCATGAACAAAATGTGTGCCTTTATTTAACAGGTTATTTCATAAGGCAAATTTTTGAGTACTTGCAAATGATCCTATCAAGCCATGTTACTTCCAACCTACAGGTAGGCCAATGAGGCCTTTACTTTCAAAAGATATGCCAGGCCTGTACAGAGGATTTTCAAATGAGTGTCATGTATCATTTCTACCGGGGAGTGTTCATATCAAGTAGTAAAGACTATTCATAAGATGAAATATGCATCAATATTAGGTTTTGCCCTTCATCGACGTATAAACACTGTATACTCAGTGTGTTCAACCCGAGTGAAAGTCAGCAAAAGCACTCGGGTGGGAATCGAACCCACAACCTTCTGCTTTGTTGAGCAGACGTCTTACCACTCGACCACCGAGCACGAGAGATTGTTTAACTTTCACTCGGGGGTAACACACCGAGTAGACGGTGGTTATATGTCGGTGAAGGGCAAAACCTAATTATTGCAAATTGTAAAGACTTAGGCCTACATTGTGCAAGCAAAATGTATGCAAGCCATAAATCACAACAAAAATATAATTTAGCTGTTCAAATGACACTTTTCAAAGGTACACGTATTAGCACCCATCCCTGGTGCAGGCCTGCATATTTTATTTTAACTTTTAGTCACTATAGCGCCCAAAACTGCCCTGCCTGTTACTCACTGCCCTGCCTGTTACTCACTGTAGCACCAAAACTGCCCTAGCACTCTTAGGGTACATTCGAGTACAATGTGCATGTAGCTCACCCGGGTCGATGTCTCAGTGGTGGGAACAGGTCACATGCATACATGTGTTGTTTGTTCATTTCAAGAAACGAACAAATTTGGCGGCTGGACAGCGAAAATCTTGAGCGGACCCAAAAATCCACTTATTTCAAGTAAAAAGGTCATTATTTATTTAGTTAATTTCAACTTTAGAGGCTGTAATTCCAGCCAAACTTTTTTTACTTTTTCAACTTACTGCAAAGCAGTAAATCTCAAAGTTAAGACCCAGTCTGAAATGGGCATTTTGTACAGACATCACGTGAGGATCGTGATGGCCCACGGTTGAATGTTCGATTAGTCCGGCTGTCATAGCTAACGTCTTCTTTTACAGAGACGATCCCAGTGAGCTACTTGAAGGCACCCTATGATTTATTATTCAGTGAATAAATACACTGTAATACAATACAGACCCAGATGCTGATGGGGTAATTATATTGAATGACAGAATTAAAAATCAAAACGATAATAGCAGGTGGTAACTTTGCTCAGTTACAAAACTTAAAAGAATAAAAACAGTATAACAGCTGTTTCTAAACTTAATTTTTTGGCTCTATTGTGTTCTGAAGTTCAGTTTAAGTAAACAGGGTGCCCCCTACAAAATGCAACAGTTGTGATTTTAGGAAACTAAAATGGGATTGTAGGAAAACCTAATATTGTCATGATAAATTTGGTATTGCAAGATGTGCTTGGGCATTAGCTTCAATATGACACCAATTGTAAGTTGATCCTTTTCCAGATGCCTGAACATTCATTGTTTGACTAAAGTAGTCGGAAATGCCCACTACTGCACTTTAGAAGCATTGGTTATCTGGATTTCACATCTAACATCAAAATCAATGAGCTGCTTCCAACAGAAACAAAAAATCGATTGAATCTTAACTTTTATCACTCTTAAAAATTTCAGATCAATCATATCAATAGTTATTTAGAAGTCTTTTTGCCTATTCTCCAAATCCTTCCACATGTCCAAATGTGGCAATTGTCATTTTATCGTACATCAGTTAAAAAAAAGATTGCTCAGCCAACATGAAAGAACATAAATTGCAATTGGTATCCAATCAAAGCTTATGGTCAAGTGCACTATACACTACCAAAGTTTATATCATCAAATTTTCTTGATTGTTCATAATTACAGTTTTTGAAACTGATGCGTTTTTGGAGGGACACCCTATAATAGCTGTTGAAATGCTTTTTGGCAGCCAGGGGAGAGTAGGATTCTCAAAGGGAAGACAGTGGCGTACATATAGCGCATTTGGGAAATAAACTCTTCATATGTTCATACACCGCACAACAAACATTTCTTATTACAGCTTCAACAATAAAAAATTTCTCGCTGATAGGAAATCAGATCTTCATCATTCAAACCTAACTATGAGGTGTTTCACGTGAAAGGGGGCGGGGGGGGGGGGGAGGACTTCCAATAATGACTTCTTTTATCAAGTGGTATTAAATTTTTGTTTCTTTTTGTTTAGAAGTTGTGCACCATGTTACACATACATTTTGTTAAAAACATGGTTAGATTATCAACTATTTTCTTTTTCATTCTTGCAAAAGGTTTCATAGAATTCTCTGAGAAGTTGCAGTTGTAAAGAGGAGAGAAATAAAATCTGATAACGCTTGTCCAAAGCTTCACAGAAAATCCTGTTGCCGACCAAGATTTGGTCATTAAGAGAAGCCATAATTTGTGTCAAGTTAGCATTTTAAAGAGATTTTACACTTTACATCAAACATTTGTTTGAAAGTGATATTTATTAGAGCATATGCAATACAGCAACAGTAACACCCTTGAGAAATTAATTGACATATTCGGTCACATTGCAATATTTGGTCATTTTGTCAGGCAAAACAACCTACATAATGACACACTAGCAGGGCAAATTCATCAAGGCAACAGAAAGGGACACAGGGGAAAAAAAGTGGCCTGAGTGAATCATAGAAGACCAAGCTCTCGGTGAAAGATTTACTCAAACAGGAAAGAGGTACAGCATATAAGGGCAGCCAGCCTCCAGACTGTTATGATGGAATAGAACCCGTGTTTGTATGGTTTAAAGACATGCAAACTTAGTTGACAGGAAAATGAACCAACTTAGGTATTGACTAGATGCGTATTATGATTTGCAATGTGTCAGGTCACAAAGACAATTAATCCACATGACAAGAACAACTTTGCATGAGGGGATTCAAAAGTAGAGGCCAACAATTGCTGTGTTATTTAGTTTTCACCAAGGAGATAACGCATTTCTCTTCAGAGATATTTTCTCTTCACAACGATTAAAAAGTGTGGCACAGTCTTACCTTTAAAGTGAAACCAGCAACTGGGGCAAGCTCATGTTTTCCATGACTCCCGGTCTTCATTCTGTGCATCATCAGTGACAGAAGATGCTACTGAGACGAGAGAAGCTGGGGCTATCCTTGAGGGCTGGATGACTCCTGACTCCTTGGCTATGGAGATGCTCCTCACAGAGTACAGGCAATCATTACTGCTCCTCCAGTGAAGGTTAATGAAGCACGTCTATTGTCTCTGGGTCCAGCACAGGAGTAAGATGCCATGGGTATAGAAGACCCGTAGGCTTGCTAAAGTGGGGAAACATTGCTATGGGTGCCGAGTCCTTGGGTATAGGTGACCCGTCGGACTGTCCAGTGAGGATGGGCCAAAACAGGGATCTTTATTCACTGAGTCTCGTAGGTGATGTCTTGCACTTTACCACATTCACAGCAGATTCTCCAAGTCTGCACTTCAGGTCCTGCTTGTCCTTGTAGGATTGTAAAAGGCTGTGAATACTGATTAGTGTGCCCTTATAAAATAGCATAGCTAACCACCAAACAACTGGCCAGTGGTAAGGTGGTCTTCCAACTGACATTCAATGTGGCACAATGCAGAAGTTTCATTGGAGTCAACATTGATTTGAATTTGTTGACTCTCAAGCAATTTGATCGTCAGAGAAAGCAAATCCCAACTTAAGTGTCCTACATGTATATATTTAGACCTGTTCTGTATACCAATACTCTAATATAGTAAAATGCCATTTTTAATATATTTTCAAAGAGTATGGTGGCATATTGATCTCATTTAATCAATGTTCGCAGTAGCGTTAATCCTTCATCACTGCCTTCAGTATTATTCCCATGCAATATTCACATGCAACTAAACTTTCAAAGTTAACCTGATGAGTATAAAGTATTGACTCAGACATATTCAAGTTGACTATGAAAGGACAATAAATATTACCATATTATGCTAGAATTATCAATAACATATAT
The DNA here is from genome assembly GCF_015706575.1 of Patiria miniata. Classification (NCBI taxonomy): domain Eukaryota; kingdom Metazoa; phylum Echinodermata; class Asteroidea; order Valvatida; family Asterinidae; genus Patiria; species Patiria miniata. Next base: position 1,126,998 of record NW_024037074.1, on the reverse strand, counting down.
GCGTATGAGTAATAACTTGAGTACTATATTATTCAAACATTTCCAGACTTTTTTAATTCAAGAGAATAATTTCACATTTTACTGGTATTTTCAATGCTTTTTGATAGTCGGTAATTGAAGAAAGTAAAATATTTATGGTTAGAAAGTTGGCACATGATCCATATGTGAGAAGAATTAGATTACCATTTTTATTTGTCAAGGTAGGTCTATATCGTGTTTAAATGAAATAATCAGAGAACAGTTTCCAAATTATATTTCGATGAAACACTGAGGCACACAGAGTATGGTGGCATTAATGTTAAATCTATTTTTGCAGTAACATTACCCCCCCCCCTTCATTGCCAAAGGAATTATTCCAACGAAATTTTCACATCCATTTTTTTATTTGCAAAGTTAAGCTGGTGAGTATACAGTATACATGTAGATTCCGACATATTAGAGTTGACAACTATAAAGCATGTGAAGTGCTGCTATAAAGCGTGTCACCTTTTCAGATTGGTAGCGCACGATCATTGAGGGCGTACTTGTGGGAAAAAGAGGCATTGTGCATAAGTCTGTTGCTAGCCAGGGAACAGAGTGCTGCATAGACTCAAATCGGGGTAATAGCACACCAGGCCTGTCATTTTTAATCCTTGTTCTGTTCTTTCAGTATATTTTATTTTTTTAAGAATGTGGTGATTATGTGATGTGAACATGTTTTTTTTTCTTGTTTTGTTTTGTCTCATACATGTAGTGCAATATTGTGGCACACGTATCTTCTGTGCATAATTCTTATAATTTACTATTTCACTGTATTGATGTCCTTTATATTATTATATTGTTATTGTAACATGTGTGTGTCACTATTTATAGCTATAGCTTCCTATGGTTGTGAGTCCAAGGGCAGACTAGCGTAGAGTGGATGCCTTTGAGATCTGGGCATACAGACGGGTTCTCCGAGTGATGTGGATGGAGAGGAGGACCAACCGCTGGGTATTGGATACCACAGGGAGTGAGTTGATGCTGAGACAACAGATGGCTGTGCGGAAGATGCATTTCTTTGGCCATGTCATGCGCCGCAAAGGAATCAACAAAGAAATGATCCAGGGATTGGTCTATGGGAAGAGACGTCATTCAACAACATCATGGAACCAACGACATAAAGCAGTGGACCAGACAGTGACTTGCAGCAGCATCAAGATCAGCAGTGGATCAAGATTGTTGGCGTAGACTAGTAATGGCCACTGAGTGCAAATTGTGCCATCGGACTGAAGAGAGAGGGAGGTACTTGACCGTGATTCATTCATGTGGTATCCCCCATTCAACTACTATAGTGGCATGGTGGCAGCGTTGGAAACATTTCCATGCACTTTTCAGCTCATAAAAGGACTGGTCACAACAAACCGCCGACTTTGAGTGCTACATTTGGACTTCCGACCCTGTGCATCATTCACAAACAGGTGAACAGCTAGCCAGCTGATACTACAGCTGCGTAATAACACTAACTTTCAGTTTTTACCAACAAGAGTGTCCTTACCCTTCCAATCACCATGGCCAGTTCACATCGAGCACCAAAACAATGGTGTTTGGACAAGAATGAAACTGTATACTCCTTCGACATCTGGAAACACAACCTACAATACATATCATTTCAAATATTTCAAGCTTCCTTGTAAAAGTTCACATGGAACTCCACCGAGTAAATGAAACCCAATCCCGAGCTTATTTGGCCAAAAACAAAAACAATGAACACGTTATATTCAACCTATCGTAAGCTATCCATCTCCACATCAGAGAAAACAGCCCCGAGTAAAGATTTAAACTTTGTTCCCACTCCGGCCAAACCACTACCAAAGACGAATGAGAATTGCATACCTCATGCAAAACAAACCCTTCAAACATACAAAGACCATTCAAACCTTTGTGAAGTACTTTTCAAAGTCTTCTTCCTACTACAAGCACGGCCACTACGTACACTGTTTAACCAAGAAGAATCGTGATTTCATATGGGACGAGTAGTGTGACAGCTCTTTCAACACCCTCAAGACAGGATTGCAGGAGGCCCCTATCCTGGGTTACTCTCAACTGGAGGGCCAATACATACTCGATCTGATGCCAGCAGGGATGGGATCAGTGAGTTCTCTCGCAAGTTTAGGAAGGGAAAGAAAGAGTTATCGCCTATGCAAGTCTGGCATTGTCTGAACCAGGTGCCTACCTATGTTGCCCAATACCTACATGTTCCACAACCCTAACCCTGGAAGCATCTGCATGTAACCCTAAGCATCTAACCCTAAGCATCTAACCCTAAGCATGTAACCCTAAGCATCTAACCCTTAGCATCTAACCCTAACGTAAACCCTAACCATCTAACCCTAACCATCTAAACCTAACCATCTAACCTAACCATCTAACCCTAACCATCTAACCCTAACCATCTAAACCTAACCATCTAAACCTAACCATCTAACCCTAACCATCTAAACCTAACACTAACCCTAAGCCTAACCCTGAGGATTTTGGGGAACATATATAGGTATTGGGGAACATCGGGTAGACCCCGTCCAAATCCAAACCTAATTGCTGTGTAACAAGGCGTAAATTGCTAGCTGTTGTCCAGCTTCCTCAAGCATCGAATGCAACACACCTCTAGGGCCGAGTCACCTGTAGAAGAAGCCATGCAGGCGGGATCTCTACATGCAGAGCCAATCAAAACATGCAGAGCCAATCAAAACAAGCGAGGCCCAACTAAAGAACGACACCATAACCTGGGTTCTGAAGGAGAAAAATGCAGCAGTCGACCATACCAGAGTGCTGTATCAATAAATGGTCCAGCATCAAAAACTTACTGCTCCAACTGGGACCAGTTCGAGTGAGCTGGTGCCAGACATCGATCTTGAGGAGACATTGAGCTGGACTGCTACCAAGATGACAAAAACGTTCATCGTCACCAAGTTTCAGTCCGGCATAGCAACCAAGATCAGAAAAGGATGTGGATGTTTGACATCATCTTCAATGCCAAGCTTAAGAAGAAACGAACCGTTAGGTCCCAAACTATTCTTTCTGAGTACTGCTCCCATTAGAGACGTCCCATAATTTAAAAGTGTTATTAAAGTGCTCTTAAAATATTCTAAAATCATTCTTAACTTGTTTGGAAAAGGTTCTTAAATGGTTCTTAAATTGTTATGAAAATGTTCTGAAAAGTATTCTCTTAATTAAAACAAATTAAACTGGGAGTGTAAGACATCTCTAGTACCACAGTTAACAAGAGGTAACTTTTCATGTTGGCAAAATTGTTATTTTTTATTAATGTAATTTGTGAGTTATTGTGTATAAGCTTTCAGGTCGGGACACCCTGGCTTAATTAAAGAGGGCCCATTGTAATGCAAATCATACATCGCTACGAGTGTTGCTATGAAGCACGTCACGTGATCAGTTGCATAGTGCGCTTTCATTGAGGGCGTACATGTACATGTACTTGCATGAAGAGGTGCAGCACATCAATCTGTTGCTAGCCAGGGCACGGAGCACACGAACAGTTTACCCGATGGTAAGTCGACACTACACTACGCTACGAGTCATACGCTGCACTGTGTACAGCTGGAGGTCCAGACTGCACCGCCATATTGGTGTGACGAGCCGACATGCTTATTGGTTGGGCCTTTGAGTACGCATACATCCATTATTTAATGTGTGGCTTGGATGCGCTGCATAGCGAGCACTGTATTGACTCAAACTGGGGTAGAAGCACATACTGTGGAGGCATGCAATTGAAGCACGAGTCCATTTCCTACCCAGGCTGCTAAGGATTGCATCCATCGTGTTTTTAGCATTACGTTACTAATAAATGTGTTGCATCTAGTATTAACTGCTGTCACTGTCGTTTTATTGCATTGTTCACTGACTCATTCAGTTTTCTTGCCTATAGATGGGGATATGTTTTCTCTAAACAGTGAGGATTACTGGTGACCAACTTAAAAATACTAGTTTCCTAATTCGTGTAACTGGAGGAACATAGGGAGCAAATTGCTAGTTCAGGAATATTTTTCAAGCAAAATAAGCAATTGAAATAAATCATGTTACAGCCTAACATTGTACTGAATCATTTCTAAAAAGTCAAACAAGCCCTTTTGAAATACTGTGTGCCTCAGTGTTTTATCAAAAGATATTTGGAAACTTTTTTTCTAAATAATGATTATTCAAATGCTCATGTACGTTTACTGTTTTCAGGCATGCAACTGGGACTTTAGGGGGAAAAAACAGGGAAACTCTAAAACCACACAAGAATCATTTCTAAAAAGTCAAACAAGCCCTTTTGAAATACTGTGTGCCTCAGTGTTTTATCAAAAGATATTTGGAAACTTTTTTCTAAATAATGATTATTCAAATGCTCATGTACGTTTACTGTTTTCAGGCATGCAACTGGGACTTTAGGGGGAAAAAAACAGGGAAACTCTAAAACCACACAAGACTTTGTATGGTATTTTCAATTTGTAATAGCATTCACAAAAACTTAAAAACAAGGAAATCAGCAGATCCAAGTAAAACTTGTATGCCTGGGTGTTGACTTCTGTTCAATTTTTTTTTTTGATTTTTAGTACCAAAATAAAATGGAAGACAAAGTAAAGTAGTAAACTGCTGACAATTATTTAAATTCGGCCATTACTGTTAAGTAGACTTCAACATTTATCTTTTGTTTGATCAGTCACAGACAGTCAAAATTTCACTTCTTTTCCCCTCCCATGCCTTTTACTCGGGCTTGTCACCAACAGTCAGATCTTGTTTATAGGCACTGTGACAGTCCATTCCATCAACAGACAAAAGCAGGAGATTGAAAGGTGTTCAAGTCACAGTTGGCTTATCAATATATGACAGTCAAAGCATAGCTGTATCAGGTTGCATAAACAGTCACAGCCAGTCAATCCTGCTTTATGAAGACAGGGAGCACTAAACTGTTAAAAACAGTCACTTAATCTCATTTGACTGCTGGGCTAGACTTGCTGAAATGGCCCCCCCCCCCCGAGAGGGAGGGTTAACTGAGCATTTGTTTATAAAATATCTTGTCATTTTAAAATGTATTTTTTTTTTAATCAGAAATTATGATTTGTTTTTGACATTTATGCCCTCGCACTTACTACGTGGACAAGCACAAAGTTTTGACTTGAGTACGCCTACTTGAGGCAACACTTACACTCAATTAATAAGCTGATGAAAACAGAATAATCCTTCTTACATGTAGTTGGGTTTGCCTTCTCTGACCCCAAATTCTTTAGAAAATAAAGAAAAGTCAAATGACATCAACAAAATGCATATCAAAAAGTAATTAACAATAAAAAGTAACACAAATTTGAAGTTAAAAAAAAATTGAAAATGTTGAATGTATTTTATAGTAGAATTACTTTTTTATCAAGTATCAAAGATTTAAAAGTGTTGCCATGCTGAGTCACAAAGTCAAGGTTTAGGATAAGGGGGGGGGTTCATAGACTTGTTTTTTCTTTTTGTTCCAAACAATTTCTATTTCAAGAGCTCTGGTGAACATGTTTTTCAAAGGAAGTGACAAAACTAAGTGGTTACTCACCATATGCATACATGTGCATTACTTGTGCGGCCGTCCACTTAAAAGACAAATGGTGCCAATGGTTTGGCTTTGCATGGTTTACCTAATGTGGGTGATGACCTGCTTGCAACAGCAATACTAGCATCCAGTACAATTAATTGAAATAAAACAATGCAAAGGGCTGTGGCTTTCAGTGTGAACTTTTACCCAATTTTCTTTGTGACTAATTACAAATTAGCTAGGGATTACTTTGAATTAATATTAACCTTAAAAAACCTAATGAACTAGACCTTCAATCCAGCCATTGACTTGAAGTTGAAGGCAACTAACTGAGGTAAGAACTAGAATTGTGTGTCTAGAATGGGAGTGTACATGCCTGGCAAGGAGGGTTGATGCATGGCAGCTTCGATTGGAACAACATTTTGCATGTATGACAGTATCGGTAAAGAGGGGATGTAATTATGGCAAGTGATGGCAATAGGCCTAGAGACATTAGACAACATGGCAAGAATTATCACTTTAGGCAAGAATTAATTGGCACTTTAGGCGAGAATTGGCACTTGAGGCAAGAGTTGGCACTTTAGGCGAGAGATGGCACTTTAGGCAAGAGATGGCACTTTAGGCAAGAGATGGCACTTTAGGCGAGAGATGGCACTTTAGGCAAGAGATGGCACTTTAGGCAAGAGATGGCACTTTAGGCAAGAGATGGCACTTGAGGCGAGAGATGGCACTTGAGGCGAGAGATGGCACTTGAGGCAAGAGATGGCACTTTAGACAAGGATTGGCACTTTAGGTAAGAATGAATTGGCACTTTAGGCAAGAATTAATTGGCACTTTAGGCAAGAAATAGTTGGCACTTTAGGTAAGAATTAATTGGCACTTTAGGCAAATATTGGCACTTTAGGCAAGAAAGGTTGCAGGCAAGACAGGACAATTAACATAAGGCAAGAAAGGGCAATTTTCGTTCACTATAGAATGTCAAGTGAGTACATGTACATGAATGTTACTTACAGAGCTGAGTTTTGAGGACAGACACCCACAGACAAGCTAAAAGGGGAACTAGATGTTAACTATTGGTGGAGTGAGTATTGGAGGCCTGTGGAATATTGAGATGCTAGCACAGCAAAGGACTCCAGATATCACTGATGATGGAACTGTTGTCCTGCAGAAAAATCCTGTGCCAGACATCCAAGGCCTTTCAGACTCGGCAAGGATTGTGGCTCTCAATACATATGATGAGGTGCTACCGATCGGTAAAATGCTGAATTATCAAAAATTTCCTGCAATCTCCTCAAAGAACCATGCGCCTTGTGTTCATGGAGTCCAGCGCTAAGATCCTCACCGATGTACCCAATGCAGACCTTTCTGTATTCACAGGTGTTACATCAGGTTAGGTCTCAGTGTCTTACTCATCCTTGTAGGCTATTGCAGATCATGTTAGGCATGGAAAACCTAGATGCCAGTGTCATTCAGGAGGACTAAATGCAATAAGAGCTGCCTATGAAGGGAAGTGTAATGGACCAGATAAACCTGATGGGTAGACCTTGAGTATACGAAACACTTCAGTCAGTGAAAGACTTCGGATCAAGTGTCTCAACTTGATGTACCCCAAATCGGTTGTGTTGGATTGTTGCCTTGACATAGCAAAGTTGTCGCAGGAAAGGATCGTGGTCAACGATGAAGGATTGCCAGACAAGGGTGCCAATGACTGATGAATAGATACCAGGGCACTGGACAGATTGATTGTGGAGATGCCTATCAATGTGTGGCTCTCTGATAGACAAAAGGGCTGAGGGTACTGCCAGACTGCCCTGAGGCCTCAATATCCAGGAAGAAGATTCGATCCAAGGTGAGCCAGATGCTGCTGTGTGTGAACCAGCTGAAGTGTCTCAGGAACTGCTGGAGGTACTGTGCTGTGTGATAAAATGATGAAAGTGTCATCCACAAACTGAAGATAACTGTTGCTCTCAAATCCACGAAAGCTGTACAGAACTATATGATGATATTGGCCAGAACTGGAGATGGGGTTAATCCTGTGGAAGTTCCAGCTGACTGCTTGAAGAATTGACCTGTCCACTGGATGAAGGACGGCAGGATGTAGATGGGTAGGAGATCACAAACCTAATCCCGAGAGAGGGCTTCACACTCACGCAGCTTGTCTTCATGAAGGTTTCCTGACCGAGACCTTGAGACATGCCTCACCCATGGGATTGGTGATGAATACCTGGAGTCTCCACTGAAGCTGCACATGGCTTTGTTGGGATCACAAGTGAAGGCGTTCGCAGCGGCGGCGACGGCGGTGGCGGCGGCGGCGGCGGCGGCGGCGCGGCGGCGGCGGCGGCGGCGGCGGCGCAGCGGCAGAGCAGCAGGTGATGGTGATGGTGGTGGTGAGGGTGAGGGGGGTGGTGGCGGCCGCCAGTGGGGGTGAGGGTGAGGGGGTGATGATCCCAATGACACCATGATCGCAACCTCACAGTGTTCCCAACTACACCATGGTCAACCCCGATGAAGGCTACCAGATATTCACTGCCATCCCCACAGGCTACTCATGCCTCGGTGCCAAGGGGGACTCCGACTTGACTACGCCCTGCAGAAATATGAAGCCCCACACTCCAAACCAGGTTCATGATCTCTGACCCACCTACATCCTGCTGTCTTTCTTCCAATGAACAGCCAGTTGTCCAAGCAGCCTTCTGGAACTTCCACAGGATCAACTCTATTCCCAGTTTTAGTCAATGCCTTCATATAGGAGTACTGCCTTCGTAGATCTGAGACCAAGAGTTTGTCTTCAGTACACGGATGAGACTCTCATCACTTCATCATACAGCATGGGACCTCCAGCAGGTCCTGAAAGACTTCAACTGGATTTACAGCAGCATCTGGCGCAGTGAGGATCAGGCGCCTTGAATCTCATCCCTGGATGCTAAGGTCTGAAAACAGTCTGACAACACCCTCGACCCCTTAGTCTATTAGAGATGACCGACAGACACTGACTGGCAACATCGACAACCAATCCTTCCTGCACCCGGAAATCCAAACACCAGTCAAAGAGCAACCTTGTCCGGGAAGCCTGCATCAGCAACCACAATCCTGGCCGGCAACAACTTTACCATGTCAAGACAGCACTACAACACAACATATTCAAGGCTCATCCAGTCAAGACGCAAGATCCAAAGTCTTTCACCTACCAAAGGGTCCCCTACACCCGAGGTCGAACCCACTAGGCTCACCCTGCCTATTACACAGCCCAACATAGGCAGTTCTCATCACATCCAGTACTTCCTAAATGACAAAGGTATCCGGGCTTTCCACACCCACAAGATCCACAATAGCCCACAGGACAAGCAAGCCTCCAAGACCGAACCTGATGCATCCCCTGCGAATGCAGAAGGTGTACACTGGGTACACCAGCAAGAGAACTCAACGCCAGACAGCACAAACACAGAGCACATGGCAGATGGGGAGAATTACAGGAAATCAGTGAACACCCAGCACTCACCAAAAGGGACACCATCATCACGAGTATCAAGCAGCTACATCCATGCTCTGTCCGTCCAGCAATGAAGGTCAGCAAACAGAAGATAGCTCTGCAAAACTTCAGCATCACCATCAGAGACATCTGTTACCCTCTACATGTACGTAGTAGCTCAAACATCCACAGACCCCCAATTGCCTTCCTCCTCCAATTTCTTAGACCTCCTCCTCCAATGTCTTCTAAGGATGTGACGTTTCATTTTGTAAATGTTTAGCAAACATTTAAAGAACCATCTCAATGTTGAGCCCTTTCACAAAGACTGATGACTGCCCATTGTGCAGACCAACATGATCGACACAATAATTTAATAATAAAAGAGTAACATAATAAAAAGAGGGCTGTCATTGAAAACAATAAAAAGATGAGCACGTAGCCTGAAAGTAATCTAGTACTGCAGTTCTCCTTAGCTTTTAGCAAATTGAATAGGTTTGAATTATTTTTGTTATGCGTGCTCAACTCAAAGGAAGATAGCGGAAAATAGGTTCCTGCTTTTAAAATTTGAGTTTTGTTAAAACCTTTGGAAAAATACGATTTAGAACTTTGTTTATTATATTAAATGTTTAAATGTGTAAATGTCACATCCATAATTTCCTCACTCCACCAATACATAGTTCCCCTTTTGCCTGTGGATTTCAGTTTAATGTTGACACTCAGCCTGCAGAGGATGAAATTACTTTTTGATATCAGATTTTATATATTTATTGAATTTGTTAAAAGCACAAGTAAATTAATGTGCACAGTTTAACTGGCTAAATTAAATGTATGATATACATCTTTTGTCAAAGTGGATTTTTGTAAATTTTCACTTACTGATTCTAATTGTTTCAGCTTCTCTTCAAAAAATGCAATGTACCCACTGACACCCTATAGTGAACATAGTTAAACAGTACAACTGCCAATGCATCAACCTTCCGCTAGAATCATTCGTGGGTTTATCTCTATCCTAAATGCTGGAGATGTTTATCATGAATTTCTTCCCGCATGTACACTTCCAGCAAGTTCTTATTAAAAAGGGGCCTATGGGTCATTCTTCAGTATCAAGTGTCTACTTTCATGTCCCGACACTTTAAGGCACTATACTTTGAAAAAATATAGAATGAAAATTAGATTTTTGAGCAGTGAAATTAACTTTAACACGACTCCTATTATGTGCAGTGTTAAAAACTCTTTAACATAATGGACAAGATGCTCATTCTTTACAATACTCCCTCAAAACCCCCTGAAAATGCATGTCCCAGTGTATTTCTCAATATGTACCTACTGCCATAATTTGTAAACAACTTGAAAAGGTAATTATACCTCCAAAAGCCAAGTAATATAATAATTGTCATTTCCGTCACAAAAGGTGTGAGGGATATGACTTGTGCATTCTTTTCACAATCAATATTTCTTTGGGTCCTATTGAAAATAAAGGAACCCAGCATTAATTATTTCTTATAGAAAACTACTTCACATCACCACTATGATACAACAGAGACTTAAATAACAGAGAGAGATATGTTGCAAGGATGAATGAAGTCCCTGAAAGCCATCAGCCCTGTTTTTGGCACATAATAATTATCAATTGTCAGATTGATCTTTGATCAGGCCAATTAAATATGTTGAACACTTTCAAGTGCTTCAACATGGGGGGATGCACATATTGTGACGTACGTGAGTAACCACTAGCTTAATTGTCACTTCCTTAACATGCTCAAAATCCAAAATGTTTAAATAGGATTATGTGAAAATCTTAGATTTACGGTTTATGGAAAAGGTACGTTGATGCGATTGCAAAGCCCGCGCTTAGTGAATGCACATGATCGCAACCTTGGTAATACGATTCTGTCCCTGTTAAATACTCACGACTGACCAGGCAATGAACGTCTTGCAGTTTTTCCGGGGTTAATAAAATCGAGTTGACGGCGGACACACTGAACCAAGTACCTCACAGTCACAAATTAGCAGAGATACAACCATGAAAACATCCGGAGAAAGTGACCCAACATGGCGACGACACTTGGGAGACGGGCTTGAGTGCAGAGTCTTTTCATTGTGACATGTGCATGCAGCACTGACATGACAACAAACCGCCACATGTGAATTGTAACCATTCATTTTGCACCTGTCAGTGTCACAAAACAACACCACCTGTATGCGCCCTCACGTGGGCAATACGTCATACCTTGGGAATTTTCGTAAACATTGGTTTCGTTCGAAAGATTTGGCTTTGACTTCCAGCGATGTTATTTTGTCACTTTCGGGATATACTGGTATCGGTCTTTGTTTTGCTATGAACATTTTTTGTTGTTAACAGCCCAAATGTTATGACAGGCTTGTATCGGACATGTAATTAGTTGTGGAAATGACTACGTTACTGACTCCGAAGCTAGTCCGAAATTTCGAAAACGCCACTCTCAAAGATTTGTTTAGAGGGCGCTGTTGAAGTTACCAGTAGAAACTTTTTAACATAGACTTGGTGGCAGGATAACCCCCAGAGAGATTGACCCCCGATATCAAAAATGCTACCTTAAAATGAAAAAAAGTAGAACAAAGTTCCCTAAGAACGGTGTTAAGATTATGTATGTATGTTTTTGTGTTTACGTATATGTATGATATCCTGGGCAAATAGCAGAGCTGCAGCTCAGTCCATTATTTACCAAATTGTGGTAAACGCAAGAGATGTGGCCTACAGAACCGAAATGGGCCGGATTATTTGAGGGTACTCACCTTTAAAAAAAAATTATCATACAAATTCTTAAAAAAATATACTTGTATAATGTGCGCCTGTTAAAAATACGGTACACCAGTCTGTAATCTAGTGTTACTAATCGTCGAATTTGGCCAGGCCCCCCCCCCTTTACATTTTCTAATTTTTTGGCTGATGAACCCCCCTCCCCTGCGAAAATTCCTGGATCCGCCCCAGTACACTATTAGGTAATTTAGTGTGCACGATTGTAGGATTTTATCGGCACTCCCCTGGGCACTCCCCACTGAATATATGTACAAGAAAAGGAAGATACTTAAATTTTTTAAAGATATTTTAAAGTTGGGTTTGATTATTTTTCTTGAGTACTTTCCTTTAGCCATGATATCTACTTTTACACATTGGGAATCTGTAACCAAGAAATTAAGCGTGACCCAATGAAATAAGCCAGAGGAAAAAATGGTCAATCTTTCACACAGAATAATTTGACTAAAACAAGTAAATTGGCTCAGATCTACATGTACATGCATTTAATATAAAATTTGCCATTGAAAATACAATTTTATTAAAAGTTCAAAAGAGTTCATTTCTAATATCACGTTGCCAGAAAACTAGAACATTTATAGAATAGAAAGTCTGATTCGTTTTAAACACCGCATCCACTTTAATAATTTGCCATTGGAAATGAAAGAAGTGACTGTTAATTTTTAAACCAAGTCACAAAAATCCAAAATTTACAGCACATAAATTCTGATAAGTTTAATAACTATATGGTGTGCATGTATTATAAATGACAAACACAACTACATGTACACTAAAGTAGGCGAATCATATCCACATCATCTACGTTCATACCAATATCCATGACAGAAAACCTTATCGCATTTGCATAAATAAATTTGCACTTCACTGTAACTCACATTGTTTTGATGTTCAAATGTATTTCACTCTTTAGTGATGGTTATGCGTAATGACAAAAACACTTCTAAATCGTATATAAATTCTTTGGAAGTTTTGGTAACTTAAAACAAAGGGAATACAAATTCATCTTGATGTTTTATAATTACACATTGCACTCAGATGAATACATGCCTTTCATGATTGCATGTGTTGTCTAAATCTGGTCTCAGATTATCGTGATCATGACTAATCCTACATATGCAAGACTCATTTGACTATTAAAAATGTTCACATTTGATGTTTCCCGTTTACCATCAGAAGCAATGAAATGCACTTCTTGTATAATCCTAATGACTGCAACTTTCTTAAAAGGTACATATGATTATTTGCTTCTTGTGCCTTTACTTTTGTTTGAAGCAACAAAATTGCTAAAAGTCTGAAGCAGGGTGCATGACAACTAACCTGTTGAAGGTTGATCAGATAGCATACATTTTAAGAAAACCGAGGAAATACATTCACTTTTTTGGGGTGTCTTGTAACTCGATTCCATTGCTAATGCATTAATGTTAAAATGTTCCGTGGACACCCTCTTTCAACACCACCTCAGTTTTCATCCAAACGAAACAATTTCAGCTGGAATATTTTCAAAGGGTATTTGGTACCACTCCTATCTTGACTTTGAGCAGAGTTTTGTCATTAAATCAATGCTTCTCCCGGTAACTGCAAATGATTCACATGGCTCTAAGTAACAGTGTTTCAATTTTAACTGCCAATGTACATTGGTCCAGTAAATAATACTTTCAGGTACTGTTTTCACACAAAACTTGAGCCCTGCTAACGAACTCATTGCACACAGCAAGATGTGACAATAACTTGAACATTGACAAATAGTCTCTTTGGTTTCAGTAAAATAAAAAAAAATAAAAAACATGTTTACATTATAAAATATGTATCTTTCATTATTAATTTAGAGCACAAAATTGCATCATGACAAGTTACAATTTATGAGTACTGATTTCAACAACGATTTATTATTATTTTTTAAAATATAGCATTGTCTCCTTATTTTGTTACAATTGTTATATTGTAATAATGCAATATATTTTATAATGAAATAATCGTCGGTTTCCCTTTTTGGTTTATCGGGACATTTGTTTGTTTATTTTAACAAACCTTTGTTCTGATCCAGCGTAACCGGCACAAATTTGGACACCATGTATTGGTTCAGTTGAGCTTGCCATTTGGGGTCGAGATGCATGTTGAGAAGATGCCTGGTGATAGATGTCTTGAGATCCTCTGAGGAAAAAAGACCCCAAAGAATATTCAAACTGAGACGAGCAAAATGGTGGTTAATCTAAACACAGACTCAAAACGGCAGGTTCTTGCTGGCCGTTTAAAGTCTGATACTGGCAAGGGCGTAGATTGTCAGCTGGTTAGTGCGTAGATTGTTAGATTGACCTATGACGCAGGGTTCAACATTATTAAAATTTGTACAGGCATACTAAATGTCAGAATCATGAGGCCCTTGTATGTCCTCATGTACACGTGTCAGGTCAGATCTTCTGTTTAAATGGTGGTCTGACTGTCTGAGGTACTTCCCTCTCCCACACAACAAATGTTTTTATGCAAAAGATGTATGACTTATTTGATGCAGTATTCATAAGATGGAATTTTGCGTCGGGGTGATGTAAATCAATTAGGTTTTGCCCTTCACCGACGTATTAACTGTACGTATAAACGGACAGTATAAATGGTCAGTGTGTTACCTCCTGAGTGAAAGTTGGAAAAAATTCCTCGGGTGGGACTCGAACCCACGACCTCCTGCTTTCTAGTGCAGATGTCTTACCACTCATCCACCGATCTAAGGGGATATGATGTACATAGCAGCGAGTATCGCATACATAAGATGGAATTTTGCATAAGATGGAGGTTTTTTTCCAACTTTTACTCAGGAGGTAACACACTGAGTATACAGTGTTTAAAAATCGGGGGGAATCCTGTGGTCAAAAGGTTCCCATGTTTGACTCATGCATGATGTCATGTTGGGTCAACCTTGACAGGGGACACGTCGCTGTTGTTCTTGGGCAAGATACATTACTACAATTACCTCTCTCCATTGAGTATATATGGGGGGTGCAGACCATATACTGCTGATCTCGAGCTTCAGCAGGAAAGTGTTCTCATGGCCTGATGAACAGGGGTAATAAGTGTGAGCAATCCAAGAGTGTGGTATAAGAGTGCTGTATAAACACTGCACTACGATCATCCAATATCTTAACATCAGCACAAGGTGTTGGGCGACAATGCGTTCAAGAGTTCCATCTAACCTTTTTCCTTAAAAGGAAGAGTTTTTGGGCAGAGAGTCCACTGTACCTACCAGGTAATTCTGAGTTGACCACCCCAGGGTAGACAGGCAAAGGCCCTCAAGAGGTGACGACATGAAGCTTGTCCCTCAGCTCAGGATGGCCCTTCATCTGTAAGGCCAGGGTGTTGGAGTCTATGCCTGTACCGTCTGCTGTCTTATTAAGAATCATCTGGATGGACTTCAGATTGGAACCTGGGCAGGATTTAAAAATTTTACAAGATGTAAATTATCCTTTTTTGGTAAGAATAATTTTATGAGGAATGCGTTCGATAACTTCCCCCAGCTTACTCGCGCCTGGCTCCTCGCATAATGACAGACATGCACAGTGAAGCTAAATAAACGGTTTCGGGTAAAGTTTTGTACAAGAGCTGGAAATATGGGCATAGCCAGGATTTCTTTCTAGAGGGGGGCAAAACATATTTTCCCAAAAAATTCCTGTTTTTCTCAAAATATTCTCGATTTATCATTTTTCATGGTTTTAGCGGGGGATAGTTCGGCCGTGATGCCAGCCTGTGCCGCGGTCACCTGTGCAATGGATTGCTTCAGGCCGCTGCACTCTTGCCTGGAGGCAGCCAGGTTGGCTCTGGTGTCGCCAAGCTGCCTCTCCATCTTTTGGTTAGTTTTAAGAAGCTCACTGTTCAATTTGCAGACGGCGGATATTGGTCGCAAGCTCTTGCTCAGCATCCCTGCACAATATTTTACAGGAAATCATACAAGATATATAAAAACAATTTATCTGCGGTTCGCGTGTGTTGCCTTTTCTCGCGGTCGATTTTGTCTTCTTCTACCTCTTCAAGAAAAAAAAGTTCACAAGCTGCTGCAACGCATTAAGCAGCCACTGCCAAAAACACCGGGCAAACTCCTTCTCTTAGCGATGAGTGTTACCTTGTTTTTTTTACGTGCGCATGGGGCATTGAGGAATGGGGAACTTTACTATTGTGACCAACCCCTGCTGGGCCATTCTTTGGTCACTGTGGGACATATCATTGGGCTTGTTTGATTTTGAAGCTTAATTTACCCCTTGTTAACTATAAATCTCATTGTTCAACATTTATTTCATGTCGGTAAAAGGTATACAGTTGCAAATGCAAATACTAATATTCATAATAGTATCTAATAAATTACAATTATTTACACAAGTAATTAATTAGTCACTGCCACCTCCATTAATTGTCTCTCTTTATAAAACACCTGAATAAATCCCTGTCATCTGATTGGTGGATCATTGATCACATGTCATTGAATTCTTTGTCTCAACGCACGGCGCACACGCGGCACGCAGCACACAGTGCAATGAAGGTTCTATTGCATGGTGAATAGAACTTCCATTGCACGGTTTGACTGCTGCGAATGGTGGCACTGCGGAACAGCTTTTAACTTACATAAATTGGATGTAAAAGTTCTGAACTTGTTGCACTGTTCAAGTTTTGCACTTGTGGAACAGCTTTTAACTTGCCTTGCATGAATTGGTAATAACACTTCTAAACTTGTGGAATAGTTTTAAATCGAGATAAAATGAATATGATAGTTCTCAACCTTTTACATCAGTTAAATGGGACAGCTCTGAACTTGTCGAACTTTTAAACAGTTGTTAACTTGAATAAATTGGCTATTAAAAGTCAACCAATCAGATGAAGAGGATTTATTCAGGTGTTATATAAAACAAATAATGAATGTTTCACATTCGTGCAATGGAAAGAATAATTTCATTCGGAGGTAAAATTGTTGCCTCGTGGAATGGAACATTTCATCTGTCACCTCATGAAATTATTCTTACCATTGCACTTACAAACATTCATTATTTGTAAACTATTACATGTCAACAACCAAAGTTAACTGGTTGAGATTTGTTCAATTCATTGGCTTCGGTGCATGTTCATGTAGGTGGCATTTGAATGAGGAACTTGTGAAATATGAAATTTTGACCCAGAAATTTGGGCAGGGGATGCCCTCTCCAATGAGATGATTACTAACCTGTATGTTTTGTGCACAGCCAGGCCCGTCGCCAGCCCTGAGCATCAGGAGGGGCCAAATAGTACCAACAAGGGGGGCCCACCGTTTGGGGGGCCAATTGCTCGCCGAGGGGGGCCCGGCCCCACCAGCCCCCCCCCCCCCCCCCCCTTGGTGACGGGCCTGTGCACAGCTGAGGCTGTGTTCCATAAGCTCCCGCTGAAGTCCTCCACGTCACTCATGCACGCAATCTTCCTGGGAGGCCTGCAGGGGCAAGTGGTCCTTCGGTGGCAAGTCATTCAGTGACACTACTGGCTACACCCTAGGACATTGGAGAAACATGACTCTAGTGACTATTAATGTAACCCTTGCTTGTAGTGCTGAAACTGATGCTCTGCAGCTTCGGTTTGGTCTTTATAGGGTGGTAGAAATAAGAAATTTTTTAGCTGCGCACATAAAATGTACATAGTGCGCAAGCATGAGTGCTTGGCAGTACAGGGTACCAGTGAAAGCGCTGTTGCGCGTTGGGCTCTTTTAGTGTGCGGTGCGGAATTGGGCGCATTGGCATTACACTGCATGCACAAACCGCATAGTTGGGCGCTTACTGAAGCCAAATTTATAGCGCGTAGCTTAAAGTTGCTAAGGAGCTTGGTTACGTGTACGCCGCAGGTGCGGCGCACTTCACTTGCCATTTGCTGTCTCCACAACTAATATTGTGAGTAGAAAATAGTGTTATTTATATCGTGACACTTTTCCCAGCTATTTAATTTAGGGCAAGTCTAGCTTGGGGTAATTCAGCGCAGTTATCCAAAGTCCGCATATTTTTAGATGAAATTCAAAGTCAATGGGCTCAAAAATCCCACTGCAGAAAAACTGCACCTTTAAATATGTGATTTGCTTTTGAACTGAAACATTTTCAGAAAATAGTACTTGATATTCTGACTCTTGGGAATATTTTGAATCAAATGACAGCGCGAAAAAATATGATTTCTCTGTCCTTCTCATAGTAATTCTTGGCCGAAGTTCAGAACAACTCAGTAAGACATCAGTGTTGTATAGGAAAAGACTTGTGGAAAATCCCACTGCAGAAAAACTGCACCTTTAAATACGTAACATAGGGCTTTTCTGCAGAATGATTTTTTTATCAATTATAAGTCCCTGACTATGCGCATGCATGAACATAAAATCTGTCAAAGTTAGGCGGAATCGGCTAAAACGGTCACTGTGGACAGGATTTGACCTCAGCAACACGTGCTCTGCGGGCTGACTGACATACGATGTATGTGCGTATGTACAACGTTCGTGCATGTACATATACATTGTGGACGTCCTGTGCATATTTTAAAGCAGATGTATTGTCAACCTGAACTTTTAAGCATACGCAGGGCATGTCCGAGTTCGCTTATTGCCTCGATGCTTTGAAATATTTTAGACCTACCCTTGAATCGACAATTGAAGTAAAAACTAATATAACTGCCATGGTTGATTTTTCAGGAATTTTCAAATGAAAAAGAGTCTTTTTATTATAACTTCCGGTCTGATGACGTCATTCGCCTAAAACTACGCACACGTCTTAAGTGGGTCAAGGTCATCATATACACCAATATTAAGGTGATTCTGACAAACTTCACCTCAGACATCTATTCAAAATACATTTAAATTTTTTTTCAACCTGTCGCTAGAGGGCGCTCGAAGATTGCATGACGTCATCGGTAGATGATTTGAAGAATACTATCAGCCAAGTGACTAACACCGTTAAAAGCAAGTTCATACCTATTGCCGCTTTTAAAAAATAAGCCACTTCCGGTTTTGGCCTTTTTCGACCGGAAGCAAGGGTCACGTGATTGCACGCACACTGAATGAAATAAAGACCTCAACCTACTCTACCACTTGCCGGCAACAGAATGCTGCGGACGCGTACGGTTGACTTCTTATGCATTTTAAATATTAAAAGTGTCACAATTTAATTGCCTATAAATAAACACCTGATGACGTCATCATGACGTCATCATTACACGATGTTGTTTGAATTAGAGTCTTTGCTTGGACAAATAGTGGTGTAAATGAATTACTGGCAAACAGTCGAAAATGCCCTTACCCTCTACACCCCACCTTCAAATCTTTGAGATGTCTCTCCTTCTTCAAAAGTTTCAGATCCTGTGACGTCACCAGTGACATGTACCTTAGTGACAACAAGAAAAGTAGTGTTAAAAAACACAAATGCCCCGCAACCATGCCTATTTCCATCACATAACACCACTCTATTATTAACATTAACTGGGTCACATGGAACGTTCAACATCGTTATTGTTTTCTTTAGGCTATGATCCCATAATGAATTTTTGTTTTTAGCGACAGAATATTTTCAGTCTAAAGCAAGACCTTTCTCAAAGGCAAATCCTTTTAGCGTAATCCTTTGAGCATTTACAAGGTCTACATGAAAATAAGAATTCTTAAATAATCAAAAGAATATATACTTATTTGAATAAGCTTGAGTTATCATCACGACATTATTTCTTTGGGTTTTAATAATGCGAACAGTTGGCCTATGGGATCCTAAAGTGACTCAAAATCCTAAAAACAACCTACAGAGCTGCATAAACATGTACATGTACTACGATGCAAGTCTCAAGTTTTGGATACATGTACATGTACATGTGTTTGTTTTCTGTTGTTTCAATTAAAAATATGGCTGTCCAAGAAAAAAGGTGAAGAAGCCACATTGATTATACACAAAACATGTACATGCATAGACAGTGTACAGGCCCCTAATATTTGAGTGAGTGATTACATTTGCACATGTATATTGGTTTGGTGGGGGGGAAATGAAAATAATAAAACAAAATAAAATCCTTTTGTTTCAATTCTAATGACCTTGGCCTTTGTCTTGTGGGGTCCAAACTTATAAGTTATACTAGCAAGCCACATGTACATACACTGGTTTCGTAAAAAAAAAAATTAAGAAAAAACTATTAAAAAAAAATCAAATGAAATAAAATCCTATTGTTTTAATCCTAATGACCTTGGCCTGTCTTATGGGGTCCAAACTTACACATGTAAGTTATACTAGCAAGCTACATTGTATCAAGGTTCAAGACATACATGGACAATCCAGATTCCAATGTGGAACCATTTGTATGCACATGCACACACACACACACACACTCGCAAATTTGTATAGGAGACGTTCCTTTGTTCTCGTGTAGTAAAGTGTTCAATTTTGAAAGTGAAGTTTCAAAATGCTCTTATTTTAACCAGAATTAGCTTCCTTGGCTGAAATTTGGACTTAATATCCCTTTTCTAAAACTCTTCCATTTGCGACAAATCAACCCACCTTGGAAATTCCTATTTTTTGAGTAAAACCCATATATCTATTTCGTGAAAACCTTGTGGAGACCTATTCATCTATAGAAATTGCCCTGTGGAGACCTTTACAATGTTTTGTTCCCTATTGTGTGTGTGTCTCCACAAGGATACAAATTTGTAGTCACCCCCCCCCGCACACACACACACACACACAGACGGACGGACAAGGCGGAAACAGTATGCCCCTTCGGCTTCGCCGGCGGGGCATAATAATGCCAAGGATCGTGACACGGTGGACAAAAGCACCATTTTTTCAACAAAGTATCTCCATGGTATACATTTTCGAAAAAAAAGATGGACGCAAAAAATTGGATGATGGGAAGGACATGTACATGTATGACTTCATTATGACGTCATCAGCTAACTATTACATAAAAAAAATTGATAATATCTTCAGAACTACAAACATCACAACAACAAATGTGGTATCAAATTAAAGGGAACAACAAGATCTTTCATTAGAGTGGTATGTCTTGCGTCCGTCTTTTCTTCGAAAAGAGAGATGCTTTGGTGAAAAAATTGTGCTTTTGTCCACCTTGTCACGATTTTTTCACTAAGGTACCTGTTTATTTTTTCTTTTATCGTTTCCATTTTTTGTTGGTGCTCATCCATTTCCTTTTGGATTTGCTCGATGTGAAGCTGTTGGGATACCAAAATACAAGTAACGAATGTTAACGAGTGCAATGGTAAGAATAATTTCATGAGGTGACAGACGGAATATTCCATTCCACAAGGCGAAGCCGGGTGGAATGGAACAAGTGACTGCTCGTAGTTCAGCTGTTGGAATACAAAAAAAACAAAGAAAGATTTTTTATGAGTGCAATGGTAAGAATGATTTTATGAGGAGTGCGTTCGATTACTTCCCCCAGTTTACTCGCGCCTGGCTCCTCGCGTAATGACAGACACGCGCAGTGAAGCTAAATAAACGGTTTCGGATAAAGTTTCGTTCAAGAGCTGGAAATATGGGCATCGCCAGGATTTTTTCTCGAGGGCGGCAAAACATATTTTCCAAAAAATTCATGTTTTTCTCAACATTTTCTCGATTTATCATTTTTCATGGTTTTAGTGGGGGGTAGGGACATTTTTGCCCCCCCCCATTAAATCTTCTTCATATATCCTCTCAATGAAGGTCATTCATTGCAAAAATGATAAGACATGAATCTGGGACTGAGAAATATTTCCAATTTTGTGAGGAAAAATTTTTGACTCTCCATAGACTTTTTACACAATTGCAGAAGTGGCGTCAGGTTGCAACAGTTTTCCCACGCTACATTCGAATCAATTAACTGTAGAGCACGTCCATGCCCAGTGAAAATACGCGGGGACACATAGAGCTATATAGTGTTTGTAGCTCTATGCTCCATGCAAGCCCGTTTTTGGACACGGCCTGATGAGGCGCCCGCAGGACGTTGCATGGCCTTATGGGATATTTACCCAAGTAACCGGCTCGGCAAGTCGGTTACTTGGGCCAGGCTTGACTAAGCACGACAAGTCATGTGAGAGGTAAATCTAACGCTGTCGCGCTTGCATGAGTAAGTGCGGGAGAAGTAATTGAATGCACTGGAGGTGACAGATGGACTGTTCCATTCCACAAGAAACATTCCATCTGTCACCAATTACTCTGTTCATTGCATTTACCGCACCTTGGCCTTGGCCAGTTCGCCCCTGGTGTCGTACAGCTGGCTCTGCAGCTTGATATTGCTCTGCAGCAGGTCGCTGTTTTCCTGTTGCAGGCGAAGAATGGTGGTGGATGCGGGATCATCTTCTTGCATCTTCTTGGGGCCTGAGTTTGACAATCGAGCGAGATTCAGAGATGGTCTGTTCTCGTCAACAATTATAATCTTTTTTAAAACATTTTTTTTAAACTTCTCCCAAAGACTTTTATCAGATTTTAACAAAACAGGTATTCTTTTTTCTACTGTGGGCATCTGGATTGTTACAAAGTGTAATTATCTCATTTAAAAAAAAATTTTTTGGTGTCAACGATTTCTACATTGATTTTTTTCTCCACATTGAAAAAAAAAATGCACAATAGACCTTTATCATAGTGCCACCATTTCAGTCATGTTCCCTGTATCCAATAATAGTATTGAATGATAATGTTTTTTGTACAAAAAGGAACCAGACTGTTTTTTCTTCCAGCCTGCGTATTTTATTTTTTGCAGCGTACATCCTATTTTAACCAATGACATCACGCACCCTTATGTTAGAACATGAATATTTATCACGCTGTGTGGATGGAAGACACTTAGGTTCTCGTAGTGTTTTCCCTTTAATAAACTCATCCCAACCAACAAAAATATTTGATGAAAATGGACGCGGGTTCAAACCGCAGATCTTTCGATCCATATTCATTCTGCTATCCACTAGGGCACTGTTTGAACCCAATTGGACTTCCGGTTCTGTAGATATAGGGCCTTAAAGTATGCACTTTTAGGATGCATCATGTAACACGTGATGACGTCATGATGACGTCATGATTCGGCATACATCTTCAGATGGTTGTTTAAAGTGTGTGCCAGGTTTGAAGTTGATCGGACCGTATTTTATATAATTTTTGCAAAATTTGAAGAAAATATTAAAAGTTAAAAAATTCATAAAAAAATCAGATGATGACGTCATGATGACGTCACTTCAGATTTGGAATGCTGTTATCTATACCTACCTACCCACCAAGTTTCATAACGATCAGACATACCCTTATATGTTAATCAAAAAATCACGTTTTTGATGACGTCATGATGAAGTCACACATTTTACGAAATTTTGTGCATCTATCTATGACCTAACAAACCTGTTACAAAAAGAATTTCGAATTTACCACATTCCGTTTATGAGATATGAGTAAAAGGTCCAAAAATTGAATAATTTATATTAAATCACACGATGACATCATAATGACGTCACTGTAATTTTCGTCTATAACACGTCCCGGAATACTTGCATACCAAGTTTGAACCAAATCGGACTTCCGGTTCTGTAGATATAGGGCCTTAAAGAATGCTCTTTTAGGATGACGTCACGTGACACGTGATGACGTCATGATGATGAAAAGTTTCGGCATACATCTTCAGATGGTGGTCTAAGTGTGTGCCAGGTTTGAAGTCGATCGGATTTGAAAAAAAGTCCAAAAGTGACTTGTAGAACGAAAACACGTGTTATCCTATGGGAAAAAAAGTGGAAAAAGAAAAAATGAGAAAACTAGAAATGTGTTTGTGGACAAACACCGAGCTGTTTCGACCGTTTTATTAATGACTGCCGCATAGGAGTTTCATCCAGGTCGAATGAGCATGTACATGCGTATTCTATACAAAAAGTGTCGATCCTATGTAAAAAATAAAAAAAACATTTTTCATTGCGTCATGATGACGTCACACATTTTTTGAAATTTCCTGTATCTATCTACGACCTAATAAACCTTTTGCCAAAAAGAATTTCGAATTAACCACTTTCCAGCGATGAGATATGAGTAAAAGGTCCAAAAATTGAATAATTCATATAAAATCACATGATGACGTCATCGTGACGTCACTGCAATTTGTGTCTATAACACTTCCTGGAATATCTGCATACCGAGATTGAACCCAATCGGACCTCAGATTCTCTAGATATAGTGACTTAAACTATGCAGTTTTAGGATGATGTCAAGTGACACGTGATGACGTCATGATGCCGTCATGATTCGACCTGAATCTTCAGATGGTGGTCTAAGTGTGTGCCAGGTTTGAAGTCGATCGGATCGTATTTTATACAATTTTTGCAAAATTTGAAGAAAATATTAAAATTTGAAAAATTCATAAAAAATCAGACGATGACGTCATGATGACATCACTTCAGATTTTGAATGCTTTTATCTATACCTACCTACCTACCAATGTCTACGCTGCTCGGTTACGTGAAAAATTAGCTCCAGCCCTACATGACAACCCAATGATAAAATTTAGGGCTGGGTAACTCTAGCCCCATAAATGTGGCCTATTCACTGGACTGCCTCCGTAAACATAGGCCACACATCCACATGTACAAAAAACGTGTCGACTTTGCCAAATTTTGATTTTCACATTTAGGCTTACTTTGTAGATTTTTTTTGCTTTAGAAGCATTCTCACCCTCTATATAGGCTAATCAGAAAGTGCTGCTTTTTTCAGATGTTTACTTTTTGTGAATTTCATGTTGAAATTTTGATACGCAAACGTGTGCAAATGTATCTGGAAATTTCACGAAAAATGAACATCTGAAAAAGGCAGCACTTTCTGATCAGCCTATATAGAGGGTGAGAATGCTTCTAAAGCAAAAAAAACGTAAAAAGTAAGCCTAAATGTGAAAATCAAAATTTGGCTAAGTCGACACGTTTTTTGTACATGTGGATGTGTGGCCTATGTTTACGGAGGCAGTCCAGTAAATGGGCCACATTTATGGGGCTAGGTAACTCCAGCTAGAGGATACCAAAGTTCAAGCGCTGACACGTCCTGGGCTAAATTTGGGTGACCTTGGCATCTCTAAATTTGGCCCAAAACATCCAGTGCAGTTCCAGAATTAAGATGATGGTACACTAAGTTAACTTACGGTCATGTGGAAGGTGAAATTCCCCCGTTTTTTGCAAAGAGTAATTGTCTTAGTGCTGCGAGGTCAGGACCATGCACGCAATATGTACCACAACCATCACCAAAGATCTTCGCCCACCAGATACCAATACCATGCAGCTACTCGACTCGTGGACACACATTCTTTCGTTTAACACGCGGTTCAACCGCTGTGCTCTTATCCAATGAAAAGCCGAGCAAAACAATACGGTGTCATATGAAAACGCGTCTCCTATAAAAACTGGATTATGTTCCCCGTTATTGGTTAAAGGTAAAGTCCATCTTTTGTAATTTGAGAATTTCGTGTTGTTTTATATGAAAATGGGACTCCTGTAAAATCTGGATTCTGTACGTGTTATTGGTTAAACCCTCCCGCATGACCATCACCAGTCTGCTTAATTACGTACTGCGCATGCCTAAGAATAATTTAGTAGAGCGATCGCGGTCACGCAGAAAGGTTTAAAGCTATAGTCCATCATTTGCAGCTATCCAAAAATTGAATGACGAATGACCGAAGACCCGATAGGCCAACCTCGTCCCCAGGGTGTCGAACAGTACGCGCCCATCACTACCTGCTCTCTCACCCTGGTATTGGATCATTTGCATGTGCAAGATTTTTGCACACGTATGCAAATGAGGAATAGTGTGGTGCCTTGGATATGCTTTACATTAGCGTCTGTTTTTGTATGCGGTGTCTGGGGTAAAAACAGAGTCAATTCGTCGCAGCACGAGCACGGCGTGAGTTACGACAACACGATTTTTTTATTTGTTACGATCTTATCGAGACAACATGCAGTATCACATTTCATTTTAATATGAACAAACTGGAAAGGAAATTAGTATTTTCGAGAAGGCGTGGATGAATGATCGCGAAAACACGTACTGCACGTTGTGAATAATATAGCACCAAGTACACGATAAAAATTCATTACTAGCCAATTGCGGTATCCAATCAGGATACAGTAAGAAAGTTTCCTATCCAGGGTTTACTATTGGAAACGCGGTTGGAAATAAAGTAAGCACTGGGGACGAGGTTGCCGATAGGCCTATAGAAAGCACCTGCTGATTGGTCACAATCTAGGAAGTCAAGAGGCGGAGTCTTGCCTAATTAATCAGCAAATCTGTTCGGGCATCACATAGACTACCAAAACGGCAGATGCCATACAAAAGGCACCACTCCTTTTTTGAAAAAGGGCACTTGTTAAAAAAAAAGGGCACTTCGTAAAAAAAAGGCACTCTTTATAAATTACTTGGGGGGGGGGGGGGGTAAGCCTGTTGACAAAGAAAGGGCATTTGAATGGAAAAAGGCAGTCTTTACAAAATATTGGGGGGTAAATATCCCCTTCCCCCCACTCCCCGCTGGCTATACACCTATGTGATTCAACAACTTTTGATTTTATCGAGATTCTAGAATGCTTTCAGCTGAACTGAAACTTCGGATTAGTTGTTCAGCACCCTTCTTTAGGTTTTGACTGAGCACGTTGCTTCAAACGAACACTAAATGCACAAATTACAAAAGATGGACTTTACCTTTAACCAATAACGGGTCACAGAATCCAGTTTTTATAGGAGACGCGTTTTCATATGACACCGTATTGTTTTGCACGGCTTTTGATAGGATAAGAGAGCACAGCCGTTGAAGTGCGTGTAAAACGAAAGAATGTGCGTCCACGAGTCGAGTAGCTGCATCGGCCCACATGTACTGTACGTACGGCATGAGAAGGGCGGGTCCATCACTGCCAGTGCTGGTATGGTATGTCACTATGCTGTGTGATGGGTTGCTCGTATTTTCCAGCAGGACACGAAAATGCTCTCGGCCAAGAACGGGAAATTTCACCTTCCATATGAAATGTAAGTTAACTAAGTGTATCATCATCTTAATGCTGGAACTTGTACTGGATGTTTTGGGCCAAATTTAGAGATACCGAGATCACACAAATTTAGCCCGGGGCGTGTCATCATCAGGTCCGTTGTCACTGCCAGCAGCAAAAACCGAAAAACGGTGCCGTCCTGAAATTAGGCACAAAACTCGTGCCAGAATCCCAACTCCAGGTTGTACCACTTAAGCTAATTTATGTTTTTCCTTTGTATCAAAAAAAAATACTCGGTCAGAGAACAAAAATAGTGAATGAAAATGAACAGCCGGACGACAGTAGCCTTCATAATAACTTCATAATTTGGGAGGCTAATCATCCTTACTGGCAGCTGGTATGCTGAATTGCAAAGGACGCGGCTACAACGTGGTCGGGCCGCTGGCACATAAAGGCGCCTATGGCTGCCGGCCACATAGAACCATATATGACCACGGAGCACAGCCTGAGATCGAAAGTGTTTGATTTTTCCGGAGGGAGGAAAACCGGAGAGCCCGGAGAAAAACCCTCGTGGTACTCCTAGAACTATGAGGCTCTACGTAGTGGAGCCTCATAGATCAAGAAGCCCGCAAAATTGCCTGCAGCACAAAACACTAATAAAGTACAAAAACGTCCATCAAAATGGAGACATTTCACACAGAACCGCTGCACAGTTTGCCCCTATACTCCGTACTTTATGTCTTGACATACTCAGGTATCATGTGCAGAACTAACATAGGTAGATTCTGTCGGTTTTTAGGCCAAAATGATGAAAAATATGCACTTTCCGCACTGAGCCAACCTGACACTTGAAACGTGCACGCATATGATCGAGCGATGATTTTCGGTTCGCTTGGAGCATGCCGCGGGGGGTACGGTACATGCACTTGTACGCATGCACTAGCCCCACTAGTGTGGCCGTCGGTATGCTGCGCTGAACCTCTGGCCACACACCGTGGTACCGCGCGCTACTGAGGACGAAGTTTTTCATAAAATTCAGGGCAGTTTCTTACATTTCAGTTTCTTACTTTCTTATGGTTGTATTCTATGATGTCTCCTATCACTTCTGGGATGCTTAGCATGTGCTTAGGTCTAATGATGTTCCATTTTCCGAGATATTCTTCAATCTTTCTGGAGTCCATATGCACTCGTGAAACGTCTGGTGATGGCAGCCATTTTGAATGTGACAAGAGATGACCTCAAGCTGTGACGTCGCGTTTATGCAAATTGCTTGTCGAGCGCGCGAGGGCGCGAGTTGCAAATGCGACGGCTGTTTCCTGTGCCGTAGATCCTGAATAGAGATCGGTGCACGTGGCCCCCTGACGATAAATGCATGGTACAGGAAACAGCCGTCGCATTTGCAACTCGCGCGCTCGACAAGCAATTTGCATACACGCGACGTCACAGCTTGAGGTCATCTCTTGTCCCATTCAAAATGGCTGCCATCACCAGACGTTTCACGAGTGCATATGGACTCCAGAAAGATTGAAGAATATCTCGGAAAATGGAACATCATTAGACCTAAGCACATGCTAAGCATCCCAGAAGTGATAGGAGACATCATAGAATACAACCATAAGAAAGTAAGAAACTGAAAATGTAAGAAACTGCCCTGAATTTTATGAAAAACTTCGTCCTCAGTAGCGCGCGGTACCACGGTGTGTGGCCAGAGGTTCAGCGCAGCATACCGACGGCCACACTAGTGGGGCTACGCATGCACATACTATCATTTCGCTTGTACCGTACCCCCCGCGGCACGCTCCGAGCGAACCGAAAATCATCGCTCGATCATATGCGTGCACATTTCAAGTGTCAGGTTGGCTCAGTGCGGAAAGGGCATATTTTTCATCATTTTGGCCTAAAAACCGACAGAATCCACCTATGTTAGTTCTGCACATGATACGTGAGTATGTCAAGAGATAAAGTACGGAGTATAGGGGCAAACTGTGCAGCGGTTCTGTGTGAAATGTCTCCATTTTGATGGACGTTTTTGTACTTTATTAGTGTTTTGTGCTGCAGGCAATTTTGCGGGCTTCTTGATCTATGAGGCTCCACTAGTGGGCCTCATAGTTCTAGGAGTACCCTCGTGGCACAGGAGAGAACCAACGCACAACTCTACTCACATGCAATCCGCGGCCAGGATTCGAACCGTGGTCACCTTGGTGAGAGGCAAGCGCTTGGTCAATGTAGCCCCATAAATGTGGCCTATTTACCGTAATTTCCTGCGGATAAGGCGCGCGGCGGATAAGGCGAAGGTCCCTAAAATCACCCCCAAAAAATTCAAACGCCAATAGATAAGGCGCACCGCCGCATAAGACGCATGTTTGACCACACACAGAAGAACACCAGGCGTCACCCGGTGTCGGTACATCGCCACAAAGGGGCCATTGTGTTGCCTTAGAACGATCACACTATTCGGAGGATGAATTAAACCGTAACCACATTGGCTGGTTACATGTAGAGCCATGAAGAAAAGACCAATGTAAATTGATACCGACCTTCACCCATTCAGCCAACGCGCGCTGTGCATGCTTGCTTGCGGTTTCCAATCCTGGCCTTCCTTGGCCTTTTGTTAATGCAGTGCGGCACAATCAGCGGCCAGCACGCCAGAAACGATGGTCCACGCGCTGTCTGAAGATATTGCAACATGCACGCTGGATCAGATTCGTAGACTTGCCCAGTCCCTCCGAGCCAGATGTTGCGCCCTCTACCGGTGACTAATACAAAAACTAGCGTCGCTTATATGTATATACCATACGAAAATAATCCTGTCACACCGGGGGAGACGTAACAAAAATGTTTTATTATATTTTCTAAAAATTGTTGTAATGTTTTTTTGTATTTAAAGTTCTTTTCCTTTATTTCAAACCTATATCCCAAATCATAAGAAAAGTCCCAACAAATCCAGAAACATAAGTCTTATCATAATATTATCCTAAATATAAAAATTTCTTAAAACAAAACTCCTATTACCATATTTAAAATAAAAATCCTGACCTACTATTATAATAAGATAATACAAATTCCCATAATACTTTTTAAAACAAACGTCTAAAAAGAGGCAATTAATAAATGAACGATTTGAACGTTTAATGAAACAAAGAAAGTGCAACAAATAAACATTAGTACTTCATATTATCCTAAGTCTAAAGCAGACTTTGAAGATATCCTGTACAATAAACACCCTCAACGTTCACACAATAGAACTTGAGTGAATGCGATTTCCAAACGTTTAAGTAATTCTGATTGCAGCATTTTCGGAATGAAAAAACGGCCACAAAGAAAAACGTTTGTATGACGGCATTGTTGGAACGAAAGCACGATCACTAAGGGGGATCAACGCATTGCGGCATTGTTGGAATGAAAGCACGATCATGGGGGATCAACACATCGCAGCATTGTTGGAATGAAAATACAGTCACAATGTCTGGAGAGTTGAGATTGGTTGACCGCATTATTGATTGCGGCATTGAAAGAATTCTTCACACAAAGACCGTCACTTTGAACTCAAGCGACACCAGATAAGGCGCACCTGTAGATAAGGCGCAGCGATGTTTTTGTGGTCTAGAAAATCAGATAAGACGCGTCTTATCCGCAGGAAATTACGGTACTGGACTGCCTCCGTAATTTCGTAAACATAGGCCACACATCTACATGTACCAAAACGTGTCGCACTTTGCCAAATTTTGATTTTCACATTTAGGCTTACTTTGTAGGGTTTTTTTTGCTTTAGAAGCATTCTCACCCTCTTTATAGGCTAATCAGAAAGTGCTGCTGTTTTCAGATGTCTAACTTTTGTGAAATTTATACTATGGTCAATGCTCTCGTCTTTATTCGTCCCGTGCACGGTCAATCGTCGGCATATATCCTCACGCGCTATGCACATGCATGTAAAAATATAGCGCGAACAGCGACCTCACGCTGCCACTATTTTTTTATGCAAATCAGTTGGGGACGTTCTCAAGCCTTGGTTCAATCGTCGGCAAAAGCTTATGTTTTTCTTTATTTTGCGCTGGATTTCTAGCGCACGACCTCGTATGCGAATACAGAGAAGTGTAGGCGGGGCTAATATGTGGAGTGTCCAATCACACCTTGGTAAATCCGGACGTCATCAAATTATTTGCTGCTATTCGGCCTTTGCGGACGTGACAGGAACCACAGTTTTTGTGCATTGGTGCTGTGTGCAGAGACACGCAACGTGTACATGTATGGATTATGTACGGTGCCACGTTTCACTATGCAAGTTTCCACGCAACGATCGACCAATAAGAAAACGACATTTAAGGTCATCTAAGGCTATTAACTTAATGAGCACAACCCCCAAAACCTCACATGGATGATTAAACCAAGGCTCTCGATCGTCCCCAACTGATTTGCATATAAAAATAGTGGCCGCGTGAGGTCGCTGATCGCGCTGTATTTTTACATGCATGTGCAAAGCGCGTGTATGCCGACGATTGACCGCGTACGGGATGAATAACGGTGAGAGCATTGACCAAGGCTAGGACGACAGGGGTTCAAATCAGGGATCTTGTAATACTCGTAAAAAAAAGGGTTGCAACCTGATGCCACTTTTTTTCTTCATATATCATCTCAACAGCAGCGTATCCAGCTTTTGATGTCAGGGGGGCAACCGCACATTCGCTCCGAAATGTAGACATGTTTTCCCTCCGGACAATTGCCCTCTGTAAAAGGGGGGGGGGGGGGGTTCTCCGGACACTTGCCCTCCGTAAAATCAAAAGGGGGGGGGGGGGGAGGAGGGGCTGGTACCCATCTTCCAAATGGGGGCGCTCCTCAAACCTGACCATTATTATGCATACTTCATATTTGTATGGACATTTTCACGTTGCATTGTAATGGTTGTTGAGCAGGTTTTCTTTGATGGAATTGATGTCAGAAAAATCTTTAAACATTTATTAAAATCATTGTTGACAAAAAACAATTGTCAAAAAAATCAGCCAGGGGGGACAAAGTGCCCCCCCCCCCCCGCCTCCAAAGACTTTGTACACAATTGTGGAAGTGGCGTCAGGTTGCAACATTTTTTCCCATCTTGCTACCCACTAGGCTACTTTGTGATAGCTCGATGCCAAATGTTCTTAAGAATGCTTTCATATAAAGCCCCTGTCACACTTTTGCGTATCCTAATTCCTTATGAGTTCCTTATCAAAAATTTCAATACGCAGCCGTACGCTCAAAAAGTCGAATTTTTTTATTACTTTGACTTTAATGTGCGACGCACATCTAGCGTACAAGTAACGAATTAAGCACATCCACTGCGTATGAGATGTGTATGAGTTGCAGCAAATACGCTATCTGTGCGTTTAAGTACAATGCGCTGCCCGCTCGCAGAATGAGCGGTACTAATTCGTGCAATACGTCGGCATTCGCTATGAGTTCGTTCAGCGTGCGCTGTATCTTCGCTGCAAGTACTCTATGTATACGCCGGCTCATATGCTGACGGGGTGCGTGCCGGGAGGTCAGCGTATTACCGCGAATGAACCGCTTATCCCCCATGAACACATAGCGTACTCGTACTGCACTCAACCGATGCGGGGCCGATGTGCTGCGTATTTATAACGTATGACCTGCGTAACAGCGTACGCAGCGTAGTTTTGTGCATGCCCAAAACTATCCAGCGTACTGGGCTGTACCATGCGTATGCCTGCGTACATAAAACTTACACAAAATGCTAGAGATGCATATGAGGTGCGTATTGTGCGTGCGACTGCGTATGAAAAAAATGTCAAAGCGCAACTCATAAGGAATTAGGATACGCAGAAGTGTGACAGAACCCTAACCAGTTAATTAGAGGCTTCGCTACAAAACCTGGATCTGATAAAATTTGAAAAAGTTGGTGAATAGGATGTGAATTTCTGTGGAATTTTCGAAAAAGGAATTTTGTAACCCAGAAATGTCTAAGTGATTATATTACACAACATGTACTGCACAAAAAATTGTACGGTCGTCCCTGCAACAATTACCACTTAAACAAATTCAGGTTTGTTTGTTTGTGTTTGAAATCGGATTGGCAGATTTTTCTCTCTCTTTTTAATCCTTTAAAGAAGTGATTGGAATCTTTTTCTCATTCTACATTATGTTGCAGGACACAGTGGAAGCCAACTTTTACAATTAGAGGTTAGAGGACCTGCTGGGTCGGGCAACAAGAAGTATGTGCAACATCAAGTTGGTGGATGGATGTCTAGGTTACCAAGTCCACCATATGGTGACAGTTACCATCAAGGGTCAGGTGCAGTCAATGCTAGGTCAGATTCACACAAAAGGGCTGAAACACCACCAACTGCAACAAGCGGCCCTTGCACAGTCACAGCGTCTTCCGGCTGAACCTGAGCGGCTATTACTGATAGGCCAGCTTCGTACAAGTGGGCCACCAACTGCAAAGAGCGGCCCTTGCGCAGTTACAGTGCTTCTGGCTGAAGCTGGGTGGCAGCAAATGTCTGACCGAGGAATTTGGTGGGGTTGTTTTGCGGCCCTGCCCACACTCCCCTAACAAGAACAGGATGAGTCATCTAGTCCCTAACCCAGTCTCCAACAGTGGGTGCAGTGCCAAAAACCCTATTATTGAGCTGACACTGGGCGTCACGTGTGAGATGATCTACCAGTCTTTTGGAGCCACGTCATGGTTGGAGAGCACTTGAACCTTCTTTGAAGGTATAACATATCAAATCCTTTATGGTCAGAAGGACCCCATGTAAACTGGCCAAAGCGCACAGCCAGATGACCTTGGACACATAGAGATAAGAGCTCCCGGGCTCTGTATATCCACTAACGCTGCCTAGCACGTATACAATAAACAGACCCAACACGCTGAGCCATTGAGCAACGGCAAATTTTATTGGAGTTTAGATGTACAATTCTTTAGTAAATGAATACACGCGAGCCTAAACCTTAACCAATCACAATAAGGGTTATATTGTTGGAAAGCTGATGAACAAAAAAAAATGACTCGAGAGATCTAAGCTCCCAGGTGGCGCTATTTAACATTATGATGATGTTAATGGACCAGTTCTTGGCTGAACGCGTGGTTTACACACAAAACAGGGAGATGAAAATGCAATGTTTAACATCAATTCGCGAGTGAAACTCATTGTCTTATTCAGTTTTTCTTTCATTTTCTGAAAGAGTATATTGTTAGGGTCACACTGTAGTGAGATCTAAGGTATACCCTGTCGAATAATGAAGTGGGGGCGACAGATGTGAAAAAGGCCCGTTTTTAATGATTTTTTCGCCGCATTCTCTCATAGAGGTTGCACATAAAAACCGGCCCGGTGGGTTAGTTCCCCAAAGGAATTCATATGCCACTGTTTGGTTTAACAGCACTGGGTTTTTTTTTTGCAAGCAATTCATGTGAACTGTTCAGATATTCCTCTTTCATTCATCCTGTTATTTGTTGTGATTTGACTTGTGATTTACACAATCTCAACTCTGCCTCTAGCTTGTTCTTCAAGAATTATTTCTAATTTTGCTTTTTATCCATGAACAGGCTACTTACGAGGATCCTGGCTGCGAGTTTTGGAGCCATAATACCCTACGCTGCCCCGACCTCTTACTTTGTAGAGACCCAGACCAGAGCCCCTACAGAGCTGACAGGCTGACGCTGGAAGCCATGCTGGAGGAGACTAGAGATAGGCCTAAGACCAAGCTAGGCATCTGCAAATGCAAGAATGCATGGGGACAATCGCCAACAAGTGTGACTGCCAAGGTATGCAGTTTACTCTTTGCAAGTGGGCCGTCAGTAAAGAACTTATGCAAGAAATGCCTCTTCCCTCCTGTCCGCATGGTTTATATATGCAGTGGTGTCAGTGGGCCCCCCTCCCTTCTCTCCTCCCCTCCCTTTTATGCATATATGCTTTGTGGTGTTTCATGAACCACACAAAATAAGGACACAAATAGTACAATCAAGCTGCTTTGGGTACATTTTGTTGAAATCAGTGCTGCTGAGTCTTGATTCAGGATGAAGCTGATCTCACTTGCCGGCCGTAAAGGGAATATACAAACACCTAGGCCAACACTGAATGGAGCCTTTTCCCACTGGATGAAAGTTGAAACATTGACCTGCTGACATGGAAAGCGTGTGATGCAGACTGTATCACACGGTAATTATACAGTGTGTGGTGCGTGAGTGCACAGCACATGATGGTACACAACAGTAGGGTACCACTGTACATACCACGCTGCCCGCTAGCATGTGGCCGGTCTGATCCGGACAACCACATGAACGATCAAGTGGGTAAAATCCAACACATGCTATTTTAGGTTTCAGATTTAGTTGTAAAAAATGCAATGCTTTAAAAATCACAGTGTGTCTTGAGTATTATTAGACCTGTGATTTGACTTGTAATTGACTCTACATGTATTTCAACTCTGCGTCTTGATCTGATATTATGTATTATGTATGTTTGGTGAACAGGCCATGCTGGTTTCCAGTAAATGCTTGCGAAGGAGATCGAGAGACCACTTGGCTTAGCTCCAGCACCCTCTGCGGCCCTCACCTGGAGACCTCTTACCCAGAGACATATAGACTGGATCATACAGGTGGAGCTAGAAGGGACCCATGCTGGAGGGAGCCATGCTGGAGGGGGCCTACGCTGGAGGGAGCCCACGCTGGAGGGAACCTATGCTGGAGGGGACCCACGCTGGAGGGGACCCATGCTGGAGGGGACCCATGCTGGAGGGGACCCACACTGGAGGGGACCCACGCTGGAGGGAACCCACGCTGGAGGGGACCCACGCTGGAGGGGACCCACGCTGGAGGGGGCCCACGCTGGAGGGAGCCCACGCTGGAGGGAGCCCACGCTGGAGGGAGCCCACGCTGGAGGGAACCTATGCTGGAGGGGACCCACGCTGGAGGGGACCCACGCTGGAGGGGACCCACGCTGGAGGGGACCCACGCTGGAGGGGACCCACGCTGGAGGGGATCCACGCTGAGGGGATCCACACTGGACGGGACCACAGGCACAAGACCAGGGGAATGTGGTAACTGTTTACTTCTTTCTTGAATGTAAAAATATATCCTAGCTCGGTGTTGATTTGCTTTGTTCAAGTAACAGTGGCGGATCAGATGGGCAGAATGGGAAGTGCATTCATCTTGTCTGTTTTCCTTTTTTTTTCACTTCACTTGTGATATATTCAAGGCAGAAACTTTTCACCCACATTAAATAGCAAGTACAATGTGCCCTGCTTGAATGTTCAGGTTTGCATCCTTTATTGGCACCCCCCTCGTTTCTGTAAATGTTGGATCCGCCACTGAATAACATAGTAATATTTCTTTATATGTTATGTGACACAGTATGTCAAAACCATGCTGTAGTATCAAATTTCAGAAAAAAGTGGTGTTTGTAAGAGCGAAGTCTATAGATGTATCTCTTATAAGACATATTAAGAAAATTACATTGTCATTTTGAATGCACAACGCCATTGTGCACGGTGAGTACAAAATGTTCTGATCACCTGCGCATGTTACTCATATTTTCTGAATTGAAAAATTGAAAAAAGGTGCAGCCGATGAGCGTCACGAACATTTGACGCCAAGATGCCGAGATGCATGTGGCAATCTGTAGTCACATCATTTGAGAGAGACCTATATGTCACTAATATTGCAGTAACTGAAAATTGACTTCTTGCCCAAATGTGCCTGAATTTGACATACCACGTCACATATATATGCTCCATCAACTGATATTCCTGCCGTAATTTGTGCAAATTAAGTTGTTTTGTACATTAAAGGTAAAATGTACATTGGGGAAAAATGACTTGGTTCTTGTGAATTCAAAAAAATCTGCTCATTGAAAAGGTTCTTGAGAAACGTTTGCTCATTGACTAATGCTGTTTACAATACCACAATATACAAAACTTGAAAGGGGTATTCCTGCCTGAAATCCCCAAAATGTCATGTTTTGTATTGTTTACTTTTTTAAGGTCTGATTGAAAGGAAACTAACCTTATGTCTTACCGTCCCCTTATGTCTTAACATCAGATGTGAAGGCATATACGCATACGTAAATCCTGTCCGGTCCGTTCAACGTTCAATACACAGTGTGTGTCACATAAACTACACAGAGCACCAACACAAATGTTTTTTCTTACGCATCCACAGCTTGATTTTCGAGAACAAAATATTGACCCCCGAAATTTGTTCTCGCACGGTACTTGCAAGAATAACACAAATGCAGCCAGTTTTTAATGGATGCTTGTGTGGAAGTTTATATTTTACTTTTACTGTTCTTGCCATTTAATTGTATCCAAAATTGTTTTGTAGCCAAGTGGGTGCATTCCACGGGCAGTAATGTGCCATTAACCATAACCCCTTGGGTATTTTTACTAGAAAGTTTCCTGAATCTGCCAAAATCCATCAGTTTTGTCATGCAAACAAATGTTGGTATCCAGTGAGTCCATCAGTATCCACCAGTGAGCCAGGGGTTAAATTGTTGAGATCCTGAATCCGTCAAAAGCCCCCCCCCCCCCCCCAACTGCTCAATATGGAAGTATTCTGAATCTATCAAAATCCTGCAGTGCTGTTAGGCTTACTGTCCTGAATCCATCAAAATACCCCAACTTGTTCAATATGAAGTATCCTGATTCAGCTGAAATCCTCCAAAACAGGGGTGTGGATTTTCGGTTAAAAACTGTTACGGTTAAAAACAACTTTTGGTACTGAAAAGTTGTAACATTGGGGTTTTGGCCTGAAATGACATCACACCAGAAACAGAAAACAATTGCCTGAGCAAAAGCAGGCAAGCAACTTTTCCTCGGATCAGCCGATTTCCTTGGTTTTAACTTCTCAAGAATGCCGTTCATAAATTGAATAACACTGTACAAAGTCTTATTGTGGTTTGAAATTTCTCGTTTTTTCCCCGCTAAATTCCCAATTGCATGCCTGCAGAAGGCTTCTATGTACACATACCCTTCCAATTGGCAAAACGAAAACTTAAAAATGGCTAGAATTTGTCTTTTTGTTGCATGATGGTCAATTTCCCTATTCAGAGTTTTTCTTCTCTTTGGCATGAGATTGTCTTTCTGGTAGATGAGGTTGTGGAGAATTTCGTCAGTCGACCAGTGAGGACATTTAGTAATAATTATAACAAAAATGCCAGAGTCTTATGTAGCTCAGGTATCTACCAACAATTCTTAATTATGCTGTCTTGAACCATCCAAAATTTAATTTTAACACAACAGTAATTATTTTAAAAGAAAAACCCACAAGTTCTGTTTTCGACAGACATACACTTCTAGTTAGCTGTTTCCAATTTAAATTGGGGACAAATTTTGTTTTTGTTAAGGGGTTTTTCCCCTTTTTGTGTGTTGCTTTTCTGCAAAGTAGCGGAAAAGCCTTTCTGTTTGTTCTCATTTTTTTTCTCTCCTTTTTGTTCCGTGGCAAATCCCATAGACTTTGTACACGATTTTTCTACTTGTAAGCGACTTTTGGTATTAATCTTTGTTATATATATATATATATATATATACTGTGTACTGCAGCTGCGGTAGACGGATTTGACATCTTGCAGCCGCAATCAGTCCTTCACATTGGTCTTCGGCCACCTGGTCCTGTCATGGGGGAGTTGCCGTAGGCAATGGAGTTGTTTCACAGTGCGGAGGGGTCCGAATCCAGCCCATTTGAGGTCAGCACGTATTGTGCCCAGTAGATTTATGCAATTCCGTCCTCGTCTTGGTTTGTAGGCTTGAGAGCCAGTAACAGCAAAGTCTAAGGCCCTCTGAGCGGGTGTGTCGGGATCCATACGTAGGACATGGCCTAACATTGACCATCTTTGCTCTGTGACGGACGGTTGAGAGTGCAGCAGCAAGGTAGCAGGTGAAACAGACTGGTGATAGGCTGGGGGGATCCTATTGAGGTCTCAAATGAGTCTGACAGCTCGTTTTTTACATGGACCCTGAGCTTCGTCCCTGCTAACAGTGATCTTGCTAGTCTTAGTTCATCTTCGTTGCAGCCTGCTTGTAGTAGGACATCTAGGATGCATTTACACTTGATGGTATCGAAAGCTCGCGACAGATCTTGTGGAAGTCCCAATTCCTTGTCATAACAACTGAGGTCAGCATACGTTGTGCCCATACAATGTCTGCACAGCTCCTGCTTCTGTTGAAACCACTTTGATATGGTCCGGTGAAGCGGTCGATCTTGTCTCTGATGCGGCGTAGAGTGATGATGGACAAAATCTTTGTTATGCTGTTCAGCAGGGCTATCGGCAGGAGGTTGGCTGGTGGGCCGGGGGGGGGGGCTTCTTTGGCTTGGGAAGAGTGATTAGTGTGCCTTCTCCTAGTGTCTCTATGATCATGTGATGCTCAAACGATGAGTTGATGGTTTTGGCCAGTGGGTGGGAGACAAGGTTTTCGGAGTGCTTGAAGAGCTCGCTGTTGATACCGTCTGGACTGGCAGCATGGCCATTGCGGTGGCGTGCATTGATGGCGCTCTTGACTTCCTCCTCTGTTATGGGAGTCTGGAGTGGCCGTGGCCGTGTTAAACATCATTCAAAGTACTACAATGTATGCTACTTACTTTCACATAAGAAATGATACCAGTCTTCTCTGCTTCTGCCTGTTTTCGTCTCTGCTTAGATACTCAAGGCACTGGTAGTAAGGTCTATTATTAAAGACAGGTAATTATAAATGAAGTTTATGAGGAATATGCAATGTATGAGACCCATTGCTCACCGTATACAAGGTGCTGTAGCCAGTGCCAGAATAACACTGGGGCAAACCCCTTCCCTTAGGTCCAGCGTCTTTATTAGTTTACTCAGCGTGCTGGGGCGCACCATACTGCGGCGCCTTTGCGGTGGTTTTTTTGCCTGGCCAATGTTCTCAGTGAGCCAGGCGCTCTGCGGCGGGATGGCTCTCGTGAGGGCTCATTAAAATTGGCTATTGTGTTGGTAGCATTGATATCTTAATCATGCTCATGACACAGCCTGACGTTCGGCCCGCCCTGGCACACTGTGAAGATTAGCGTTAAGCGCGCCTCGGCCAGCCGGTAAGATTATCTTGATCAACAACAAAAGACAATGAACAAAAGCCTTTCATCAGTCCCCAAAGATGCCACTGAAGTTTCAAAAGCTTGTTTAACTTTAAGTACTTTCATTGTTGAAGCTTGAAAATACACATGTTGAACGCACGACTTTGTGACGGTACACATCTAGTGTTTACATGTACATACCGGACTGCATTTACGGAATGTTGATTTTTAGTTTTCGGATGGAGAGAAAATCAGTCAGAAGAGGTATTTTATATAGGGCCTATTTGTAATATGTTATGTTATGGTACTAAACCTAAAAGAGTTGATGTCGTTTTAACGGATCTAATTTTGAAGACAGGTGGTACTCTTTCAAAAAAGAAGGAATTTTAAGTCATTTACAAAAAATGCTGCACCTTGGCCGGACTTGGTCCGTACCTTACAGTAACACTCGTGGTGCGTGGACTGCTATGTTGACCGGCCGTGGCCCCACGCAGGCTACGTATCGCCGGTGGTCACTGGCACTTGGTGATGTTCACACAGAAAAATGTGCTTCGTAAAATCGCCACAAACAAAAGCATTGCGATCTCAAAACAAAATTAATGAAAGTCGAAAATGCATAAGCACCAAGCTTTGTTGATTAAAATGTTTTCGAGTTGGCTCGAGGATGAGAGAGAAATGTATCAGAAAAATATTATTTGAGAAAATACTCAGTTTACAAAGAAATGTACAAGTATTAAACATTGGGCCGAATGTGAAAACTGGAACGTGCAGTGATGAATACCTTAAACAAAAAAAAATTAACGTCATTTTTTAACCTTCCAAAAACGGTAGACCTATTGTTGTTTCGGTCAGGGAAGAAATATAAACATCATCGGCGGGTGACGATTACTTCAAACCTTTCTTAATAGATGAGTCGTGCTATTTTGGAATTTATGTACATTCCTATTGAAGTGGCAATTTCTTCTTTCCTGTGATATTTGCATGCCCAGTCTCACTATGATGATCATCCACAAACTACATGTATTTTTTTTATATCAATAACAAAGGGATACAAGTTCTACTATTGATAGATTTGTTTGATATCAGTTGAAACTACAATGTGAAAAAATATATCAGTTAACTTTTAACTGAAAATAAACCTTTCCCAGTCTGGTTAACTTCAAACAGAAAACAAACCTGATTATTTAATTATCTGTGTCGACACTTCATGATTTTAAATTTTACTGCCTCGGTCTGGTTAACTTTAAACCGAAATTAAACCGGATTATCTAATTATCTGTTGGCAAACCATGATTTTAAAACTTAGTTGCTATCTTTCGACACTTTCCGTTGACGGCGTCTGTGAGTGCCTTCCTGTATACGTCTCCTTTTGTGGAATCGGGGAACTCTTTTTCCGCTTGTGCCAGTATTGCCTGAAATACCCTAGTGTGCTTCAGCACGTCCTTTCTGATGACCCCTCCCTTGCAGACAACTTCCCCCCATGAAAGTTGCTTCTAGCCAGATCTTCACTTGAAAAAAAGAGCCGACATCAGTTTCAGGACCAACTCTTTTGGGCCTGATGCCTTAGTGTACAACTCAGAATAGGCAGCCCTAATGATGGTACACGTACCAATTCCATCGCATCCCAACAATACCTGATCGTTAGAGATTTGCACAACCCTTGGTTCCGACTTTTGTCCCTGTGTTAAACCTAAATGGCTCTTAATAAGGGCCTGGTCCGTCTTGATGTTGTTGATATCGTCTTGTTTCCTCTCAAATCAGCTCAAAATCATCCACAAAACGGCTTCTGTACGGCCTTTTTCCTGGACAGGTTGGGCTGGATACATTGCAGTTCTTCAAAGTTGAGTCTGGCTGACTCCTTCATCCGGAAGTTCTAGTTTCTTTTATGGTTGACAGTAATACCTGTACTTTTCCGAGAATAGGAGGGCCTAATGTGGGAGCAAATTGAATTAACAGAATAATACAACAGTTTGGCTCATGCGGGGTGTAATTTTAATAAGCCCAAGCTTGACTGCTACCTTCCTACCCTCGTCATTAATGGCATCTCTTACAGATGTCATGTGAGATTCTGTCTTGGTCGACTTTGGGTAGTCTTTTGCAGCTTGCAACATAATGGCTTGAAATATTGAATGCAGCTTTAAAGTGACGACCTTCCCACCCTTGCATAGAACATCCACCCCCATGGTAGTTGTGTTCGGCAAGTTGTCCTTCTCTGGTAGTAGCTACACCAACCAGGAAAAAACAGGGGGTTGGTGATAATTTAACACTTGCAGCGGATACCGATGCTTTATATATTTTCATTATTATTCTTATTATTATTATGTTGTAGTTAGTTTGTTTGGCATAACATGATGCCTGCAATCAAGTTTTTTAAGGTACCAGCAAAGACATGCCTTCGTCAAATGGTACCCTCTGTACCAGAATTCATAACAACACAGTAAGTTATCTCTGCCTATTACTGTCTGTCCCGTGCTGCTCAGTTTTTGCACTTGGTGCATCTGCACATCTGCACAAAAGGTGAATACTCTATGGCTGGAATCATAACTAACCGCAGCCCGTCTTTTGGGGGTCGCAAAAGTGGACCCCGAAAGTCATTCTCGCACGCATAGCACAAGAACAAAACAGAAACGCCTAGTTTTTAATGGATGTTTATATTCTACTTTTGAATGTTCTTTCTGATTAACAACATTTCGTTTAAAGCATGTTTTGTAGCCCAATTGGGCTCATTCCAGGATGCAGTTCCCTTTAATGACTCCCCACAGAGGTCCAAACTGGTGGTGTGATGAAACTGACGGTAGCTTTCTTAAGAAGGCCGTTGCCACTATTTTCCCTTATGAATAATTTATGAATTCATAACAACACATTATTTATATCTCACCTCAACTGTTTTGGCAGGTCTTGCATTTGCACGTGAAGTCGCATTTGAACATAAGCCGCCTACACTTACACTTGTTATTCATGCAGTGCACTTTGCACCTGCACCCCCGGCCCCCACGCTGCAAACAAAGACAAACCCCAAAAGAATCCAATCATCACAAAATACAGAAAATAATAACATCTTCTAACTACTATCAACATAATAATTACTAAAAGCACAAGAAACAAATTAGCAGAGATGAAACTTTTCCGATTTTAATCAACAAGATAATATTAATAATTACTAAAGCACAAGAAAAAAATAAGTGAACAAAATAAATGACAAGATACATGCAAGCAAGCTAAATGAATATTAAACATACAAAACAACAAATTACATGCACACAAAGCATGCAAAGGCAATGAACAATTTAAATGTCCAGAATCTTGTTAGAGGGAGTTTGATATTTATGACTTGTAAAAGTCAGTGAATACTCCACCGTTTCCACGCCACTTATCTGCATAGAAGCAGAATTTCTTCCCTGCCTTGCAAGCTTTGCTGGCCTTGCCTGCCCATTGACGCTTTTCTTGGAGATCATCTTTTGTCAAGTCATCAACGCAGAAGTATTGATCATCAGATAGTTGTTTGCAAAGGACTGCAACTTTGTCTTGGGTAGCAATTGAATTTGCCATAAAAGTCAGTGGCTAAAAAGTTTAGTCTTGCCTATTTCAAAGTGTTAATGTTTGCCACAAGATTTCTCAAAGTGTTTCTTACTTTTAAAGATCTTTTAGTTAGAAATTATGTAGGGCACTGTAAAACTTTCTTTAATGAAGAGTTTTAATTCTGTGTATACTTTTGGTGTCTTTTCTGCTGAGACACCTGTCCTGAAAATTTATTAAGAGTGTGTGTACACATGGTGTACTTTCCAGGTACATGTATGTACTTACCACATGAAATATGTACATACCAGTATGTATATATGCAACCTTAAGTGCAAAGTACATTTACTTTCAATGTCCATTGATGACTCTTGATGTTTCTTTGGAGACTGAAACTTAGTTTTTGGAGGATTTGATGACTGAAACTTAGTTTTTGGAGGATGTGATGCCTCTTTCTTAGAAAGTTTCTCAACAGTCATCCAATGTGATGACTGTGATGCCAGTTTTTGATGACCATTGATGCCCCATGATGACGAGTGATGCCTTATGATGACTGTTTGATACCTGTTGATGACCCGTTGATGTCCTTTTGATGCCTGTTGATGACCGTTTGATGCCTGTTGATGACTTTTTTGCCTACTGATGACCAAATGATGCCCAATTCTACTGATGATGACCGATTTTTCTAGTAGGGGTAGTAGAGTACTTTTCCACAAGTATGAGTACGAGTACTTTGCCATGAGTACCTACATGTACAGCAGTGTCAGTTATAATGGCATATTGAAGGCCTACCTAAACTTGCTTTGCACAACAACTTTCAATGCATTCATACTGCAAGCTTTAAAAATAAATTAAAAATATGTATTTTTTCGGTAACGGAAGGACATTTTCGAAGGCTGAAATATTAGAAGTCACTGAAGCGAAACAAATTAGGCAAAACCAAAAAAAAAAATTGTCGGTTTTTCAAGACCAATACTTTCTCATGACAGAAACTGATGGCATTAGTACATATTTTTGTGTGTGAATTGTAGAATACTTTCATATCACTATTACTCACATTTTTAGGATTAAAACAGGATTATTACGTTATCCTATTTTTTGGTACCGAAATGTATCAAAAATAAAAATCCGACTTCAAATCTTGAAACTATAGACTTTAGTTTCAGCTTTCATTTGATGTCAAATTTGTTTACATGTAAGTCACATGTATTTGAATTGTTTTGTGTCATGTCCACTTTGGTGTGGAATTGCCCTATATTAAATAGACTGGCGCAAGTCCTGCCTCTAATTAAAAGTTAAGAGCCATCTTAAAAGTTTGAAAATCTTACTCAGTTTTCCAGGCTTCGCAGCCGCAGTCACTGCACCTTTGTCGTTACCCTGTGAGGAGGTTTTTTTGGGGGGGGGGGGGCAGGGGGTGTTGTGTTAAGAAAGGAGGACACAAAGTTAATACAAATGTATAAAAATCAACAAGAAATTTATGACTTTTGTTCAGAAACTGTTTTAGCACCCTCTAATTTATGAATAGTTAAAATGCGGTACCCACTGCTATGTACATCAGATTCAAACCGGCCAATCGATCCGGCAAGCTCGGTGGTCGAGTGGTAAGACATCTGCACTTGCGAAAATGTTGATAATTGTGAACGGCCCCTAAGGGGAAAGTAAGGAAGAGCCAATAAATAAATGG
Source organism: Patiria miniata (assembly GCF_015706575.1). NCBI lineage: Eukaryota > Metazoa > Echinodermata > Asteroidea > Valvatida > Asterinidae > Patiria > Patiria miniata. The sequence goes on along the minus strand of NW_024037074.1, from coordinate 1,082,052 downwards.
CAGCTAAAAGTCTCATGAGATTTGAAGGTTTGCATTCGACAAGGATGTATTGTCCACAAGAATCCGACCAACAAATACAGAGAGTTTGTCAATGCTTTTGTGTTTGTGAATGATCTACGCAAGCGAGCAGATGTCGTGTGTGAGGGCCAGAGACAGTGAAAAGCTGTTCGACGAAGTCACATGCAAGTGTCTATACATGTATATAGACTTGTGTGAAAAAAAATCAACATTTTTTCGTACACTTTTAGGGGGGGGGGGACTTGAAAAAGTGTACGCTTTGTACACTTGTGAAAATGTTGATAATTGTGAACGGCCCTTAAGGGGAAAGTAAGGAAGAGCCTATAAATAAATGGCAGCTAAAAGTCTCATGAGATTTGAAGGTGGTGGAAAAATACTAAGACAAGATAAGTTTGCGGTAGCACCATGTGATTAAAGCTCTTTTGTGAGAATGTGTGGTTCTGAAAAGAACCGGAACTAAAAGTCTGTGTACGCGTGTGCGTGCCCATTGTCAATGGTCTAGAAATAAGCCACTAGAGCAACTCAGAAGTGTAGTCATTTTTAATGCTTTTATAATGCTTTTATTGGCCCAAAATATGTCCACAGAACCGATGATTAACTCTCTATCTTCAACTTGTTATGAATCTTATCAGCGTAGAAAATAAACACAATTACTCTATTTGTAGATATAGTGTGGGGGGGGGGGAAACGGGGGGGGGGGGGGGGGGGATGACTGGGGGGGGGGGGGCAAATGCTTCTTTGACGACGATGCAACGTTACTCATTAAACAATTGAATGATCCCCACTGTAGCGCGGCCACTGCCGGCTAGGACCATATGTGAGTAGAATTGTGCATTGGTTCTCTCCTGTGCCAGGAGGGTTTTTTCTCTAGGCCCTCCGGTACCCTCCTTCCAAAAAAAACAACCACTCTTGATCTCAGGCTGTGCTCCGTGGTCATATATGGGTTGATGTGGCTGGCTGCCAAAGGCGCCTTTACATGCCTGCGGCTCAACCACATTGTAGCCGCGTCCTTCGCAATTCAGCTTCTCAGCTGCGAGTAAGGATGATTAGCCTCCCATTTGAATTATTTATTATAACAAGTATTTTAACTCACCTCGTCCATGGCTTTGACTTTCAGTTTCACCTGGGGAGGGCGAGGCTTGGAGAACACTGGCAGCTTGCTCATGTTCATGGGATGTTTGCGCATTAAGATCCCGTAAAGACAGTGCTGCCCTCTGTTGGTCGTAAAGTGAAATTTACAATTTTGGGGATTCACAACTTTTGATTCTTTGATATCATGCCAAAAGCAATGTATAAAATTCTTAGATAATGTGGGTATTTATAAAGCGCATGTATCCACCAGTACTGGTGCTCCAGACATTACAATGAGCATCGTTGTTACCCTGCTCATTGGGCCAGTGAAACATTCCTCGTCCACGGCTACAGGTCTTTTGACTTTCACCTGTAAATATCAATATCAAAATAAAACCAACATAGTAATAATCAAAATGAGACCTCACAATGAACAGCATTCAAAAAACAGAAATAAAAGCTGAAAAGAACACTTTTTAAATTCGACTAAAAGCATTGTGAAACAGACCAAACACTATGTTAAACAAGTCAAACAAGATTACAACAACCGAATCAACCAAATAAATGATATAACTAACGCAAAGTTGTATCAAAACTAGAACAATGCTTAAATCGTACAAATAAGAAATACAAAACTGACTTAAAGTGGTCAATTACCCAAATGATTATTACAAAATACAAAACACACAAAAGATTCCACAAGCAACGAAAACATTACGACAGTATCACAATTACCCTCAAAACCAGAAACATTCTTCTTTCGTATGATTTGCTGACCACTAAACATCTTGTGCAGCTGATGTAGCCATGTGACAGTCTCCGAGGTTGGGTTGGTAAGATCTATATGGAGATCTCCAGGTGGTCCGAGGTCCGGGCACTCAAACAGGATAAGGTGTGCAGTCTGTTCAGGGGTACCACAGACGCAGGCCAGTACCAATACTGAGCAGCTCGACCCCCAATGAGGTTGCATCGAGGTGAGGCGGGATGGTGAGGCGGGATGGTGAGGCGGGATGAGGTGGAAGTGAGGTGGAGGTGGTAGTGAGGTGGAGGTAGTGAGGTGGAGGTGGTAGTGAGGTGGAGGTGGTAGTGAGGTGGAGGTGGTAGTGAGGTGGTAGTGAGGTGGAGGTGGTAGTGAGGTGGAGGTGGTAGTGAGGTGGAGGTAGTAGTGAGGTGGCATTTTTTTTTTTCCCCTTTAAATTTGATTGTAATATTATTTAGATTTTAAGATGTCTTAGCTTACGGCGCCACTTTAGTGGCGACAGTGAGCTAACGCTAGTGAACCCGAACGGAGTGGGTATAGGCGTAAGCCTCTAGACTTGTGTACGAGCGACGAAGTCGCGAGCAGGCCTCCATTACGGAGCCACGTTAGTGGCGACATTGGCTTTACGCTAGTAACCCGAACGGAGTGGAACTGTAACGTAAGTCTCGAGACTTGTCTCGAGACTCGTGTGAGAGCGATGAAGTCGCGAGCACGGCTCTAAGGCCCTGGTTTCCTGAGTCCCCTACGACTATCCGCTTTTTTCCCTTTTCTTTTTTAATTTTCAAGACCAGTTGTAAAAGATGTTAAATTTAATTTGTTATGTAAGTAAGTAAAGGCAGTCTTGACCTGTTCGTAGGTGTACATCCCATTGGTTGATTTTCTAGCGCCTCCAGATAGTTCATTTTTGTTATGTCGTTGGTCTTTTTGTTCAGTCCTTTGCATACAGCTTTGTCTTTTTCTCCAAAGCAGTAGTATGTTTTACTACAAAGAGCAACGATGCCGTCCCCCTTCCACTCAACCTTAAAGAGGCCGGGTGTTCGTTTGTCATACGCACGGTGGTCGGGGGTGTCGTCACGCGGAAACCAGGATGATTTCTCCCGCTGGTACTCGTCCCGCAGATGAGGCTTGATGATGTCATCCAGATGTGGTGCAGAGATTGCCATGTATGCGGAATCTGTGTCCATCTCACAGAGCTGGAAGTCCGATGGATCGATGAATCTAAGAAGAAAATCATAGTAAAATTGCAACATCCGCATTTTAGCATATTGGTATACAAAATACCCAATCTGTAGAGGCAGGTTCAGGCGTACAGATTTTTTATTGGGTTCAACCTCGTATAGCTGATTGTCCTCTAGTGTATGTAAGGCGCGGAAATGGGGGTTGTTGATCATTTGGGATGATCCTTCGGTGGTAGTGCAAATCTTAACGTCAAGATGTTTCTCCTGGTTGGTCACGGTTTTGCCATATGCCGAGTTGCCGAGCAACTTCATCGTATCGGCGATAATGGCCTTGGCTGGATCCACGTCACCGTCCCTCCGCGCATTACTGACAGCATCTCCAAAAGGTTTAAAGCAAGGTGAGTTGGCGTACTGTACCACCTGATAGATGCGAGTTACCTCAAGTCCATGGGTCAGATACCATTTCAGAAGCGGTGTTGCAAACAAAAGTCGAGATGCGTGCATGCTACCAATTAGGCTCCGGTGTGGTGTTTTCATGACACCTTCTTCTTCTACGTATCTTTGCATGTGTTCGCCAATGTCTTAGTGATCAGTTGTTCAAGATCTTGGCGAGAACCAACAGTGAATGGGGTAGGTGTGAAGGTGGCATTATTGTCACTTGGGTGAAAGTACTTAAGTTCACCAGTTTCAGTATTGCGCAAAACAAATCCGAACGATAGACTAATTTTCGAACGACAAGTCAATCGCTTGAAAATTGCTTCCAAAATGTTTCTCATGTTGACACCAGGTCGCGTCATTCTAATATTGTAAATGTCTTGTATGGGCCTTCCGGTGATTAGCCTAGATCTAATGGTCCCCCAGTTCTCCCTGTAGATGCGGGACAGATCGTCTTCGTTTTCGTTTATTTCTTCAGGAAACTGGGCGGGACCCTCTTGAAGTGCGTCATCATCATGATGATGATCGTTGTTAATATCAGCGTTGCGATGACATCTCCGGAAATACTTGATGAGAAGGTTCCAACGAGCAAACGATTTACCACACTTTGGGAAAAAGTTGGGGGCGCTGCAGCACCCACAGCGAACCTTCGGACTAAAGAACCTTCGGCGGACTATTGGACCTTCGTACTATCGGGCGGCCCCCGTTTGTAATACATTGTTAAAAGACGTACACTCACCATTTCCGGCCACTCTGTTAATCTATATCAGGTTACCACGTTCCTTTCTGTCTGGCTCCTAACCCATACCTCATTACGCGTAATATACAACACATATAAGAATGTTACGTCTTCCAGCTATAGTAAATGGTCAAAACAAATGGATGTGGTAAAGACCAAATTCAAGGAGCCGCACAGTTTCACACAATTTATTTTCTGCGTGACAAATACCGTCATTGTAGCACTTTTGTCCATAATCAAAAATGCTTAGATTTTTCCAGAAAATTTGAAAGTAGTGACGTCACTGCAACAGCAAATCAGCTTATTGTTACTTAAATGTCACCGATTATATCACTCTTCAATTCCCTGACCCTCAAAATGTCAAATTAATTACTTGGAATATCATCACAACGCTTCACGACCCTATTTTCTACAATTAATTAATGTACGAGCTCGGTAGTATATTGTGACGTCATTATTACGTCATAAAGTACTGTTCCTGTCATCTGATTTTTTGCATCCGACCCTATTTTTGATCGAAACACATTGGCAAAGCTTTGGTGAAAAAATGGTGCTTTTAAATACCATGTAACGATCCTTAGCATTTTTGTTACTAATATAGCTCGCTATAAGATGCCTCGCTTTTCCGCTTACCTTTGGAACAAGTTTAAACATATTTATGATACTAATAATCAATTACAAAAACTCTTTTGGCATAGAATTTGAACTTTTCTCTCGAACTTAAAAACAACATCTCACAATACCACATACTGTTTGCATGTTTAAACAAAGTGTCAATGTGACTACCCAAAATCCATGATTTTAGCCTAAAAACATGTCTTTTGACCAAAAATGTTTTTTTTTGAGCAACAAAATCACCCTTAACTATATTCCATCCCCATGACATACCACTCAAATGAAAGAGCTTGCTGTCCCCTTTAATTTGATACCAAATTTGTTGTAATGCTTGTAGTTCTGCCTCATCCCGCCTCACCCGCCTCACCATCCCGCCTCACCCGCCTCACCATCCCGCCTCACGCCTCACCTCAATGCCACCTCATTGGGGGTCGAGCTGCTCAGTATATACTACTAACTGTTTACCTTTGGTTTCTGGCTCATTGCTTCGTCTGTAGGGTGGTCTTTGACACGAGTGGGGCAAGTCTAAGAAAAAAAAAGTTAAATGTTTTAACCCAGTTTTACATTTTTATTACAGATTATACATTCAAGTATGAGAAACATTTTTTGAGAAATCGTGTCTTAAAGTAACAAATATTTTTTTTACTAAAAAGAACTCCAAAAATTTGATAAACTTATTGCTATTCATGCAATTAGAGATTTCAAGATAATATGATTATATTAGATATGATATTTTAATCATGTCCTCCGGACTGTAAATGTGTCTGTCTACACTAAATGCCACAACTGGGTGACATACCGGTTCAGAAGGAATTTCCAACTGTATAATTGTTCCCTTATTTTTTGCAGGCACATATCTTCTTCCCTCTATATTATGCTTATTAGAATTGAAAATATATCAGGACAAGCAAAATGCTAGTGATGAAACCAAATTACATATGACAGATATTACTTAGGAAAAAATATATATACACCCCCTTTATAAACAAAGAAAAACTACCATTTTTACAGTAAGGAATCACATGGGAAGAAACAAATTATACACATCTAAAGCATCTGAAAAATACAAAATACATACACATATATAAGCATTATACAAACACACATAAAATTGATATATTGTATATTGCTATAAAGCTCACTGGACACTGCAGCAGGTCTCGCTTCTCCTGCTGCAGGCGCAGTATGGTGGTAGATGCGTCCATCTTTTTGGGCCTGAGTTTGACAATCGAGCGAGATTCAGAGATGGTCTGTTCTCGTCAACAAATATAATCTTTTTTTAAATTTTTTTTTAAAACTTCTCCCAAAGACTTTTATCAGATTTTAACAAAACAGGTATTCTTTTTTCTACTGTGGGCATCTGGATTGTTACAAAGTGTAATTATCTCATTTAAAAAAAAAATGTTTTGGTGTCAACGATTTCTACATTGATGTTTTTCTCCACATTGAACAAAAAATGCACAATAGACCTTTATCATAGTGCCACCATTTCAGTCATGTTCCCTGTATCCAATAATAGTATTGAATGATAATGTTTTTTTGTGCAAAAGGAACCAGACAGTTTTTTTCTTCCAGCCTGCGTATTTTATTTTTGCAGCATACATCCTATTTTAACCATTTTATTTTAATGCTGTCGCGCTTGCATGAGTAAGCGCGGGGGAAGTAATCGAACGCACTGGAGGTGACAGACGGACTGTTCCATTCCACAAGGTGAAGCCGGGTGGAATGGAACATTCCATCTGTCACCAATTACTGTGTCGAAACTTTCCTTCGGCCCGTTCCAGCGCATCCTGCTTGTTGCTGGTTGTTCAAATGTCTTCAAATAAATTGGTTAAACCTCTTGCCTGGTATTAAGAATTTTCTAATGATTCAGTTTTTTTCTTCTTTTTTTTCTTCCAACGAAAAGGCAGTGATCTTAAAGTTCTTGTCTTACCATTATAAGTATTATTCGTAATTTAAGCACTTTTATCTTTTTTCTTTTCTCTTCATTTTTCTTGGTACGCTCCTTGTTTTCTTAATGAACAAAATTAAATTCAACTCGATCTTGTAATCCTTAAAAACCACTTGTTTCTGTCATTCAACAGTAAGGCTTTAAAGTTTTCATTTCAAAAGCTTAATCATTCCTAATAACAATTTATTGTTGGCAAAATAATTTGCGTTTACAAACATAACCATGTTATATTTTGGTCAATACCATTTTTTTTTCTTGAAAGTCCCTTCTTGGTTGGACTTTGTTCAACTTTAAAGGGCCTATGAAATAATATTTTTTCTAGACTTTCAAACAACTCTTTATTTATTCCGACAAAAGAGGTTTCTTTGCCGAACAGACTCTTTTTTTTTTTTTTTTAAACTTAATTAATTAAATTAGTACAAAAAATGTACTTAAACAAAAAGGCACTCCATGGGCCCCTTATTTCTGGAAGACAAGTTGCTGGTGTACATGTAATTAAAAAGTAACACCGTACAGAAATGTGGTGTTGCGCAGGCAATGTGTCCGGACATCTTCCTCATTCATCCGTCGGATGCAGGCAACCTCGTGGGCGACTAGGCGGGCATTTGTTGGGTTGCTGTAGCTCGAGCGTGACCATGGAGGAATGAAGTGGGGGGCGTCCGTTTCCAGTACAAGCCGTTCCAGCGGAATTCTTTTGGCCACCTCTTTAAACTCTGGATCATTCTTCATGATGATAGGTGTTAGGCCAAAAAAGAGGTTTGGAGAAAGCCTGCACCAGGTTCTTGCCATCTTCCAGTTGTTGATGAAACAATGGAGTTGGATCTTCCATTGTTGGGGAAGAATCTCTTTCTTTGTAGCAAGAATGTTTGAATATGAAATAAGTGTAAATGATTAGAGTTCCCAGTCAAAGACGCCAGGGAGTGTGAGGATAGAGGATAGAGGTGTCAATTATTGTTACAATTCCCTTCCAAGCAGGCCCATCACGGAGGTGGGTGGGCAGAGGCCGCCCCCCAAAGGGGCAACTGCCCCTCCCCTCGACAAAAACCATAAGCGTAAAACGTATAGAGGTGTGTTATTGCTTGTAGTGTGCCTCCCTAATTCATACTGTGGCCCCCCTAATGCCAGGAGCTGGTGACAATTAGTAAATCCGTGATGTCCTGGTTGATGATCCCTGAAAGCCAGCTTGATTCTGCCTGTGGAATCTAGCTTCCCTGAAGACCTGAATCTTCCTGGTTGATAGTGCATCATGTCAAGTCTTCAGGATCAACTTTTCTTGTCAAGGTTGCATAATTACAAAATCATCTTTGCCTTTGCTTGCCCCGTCTGATGTCTCTTCAGAAAAAAAATCCTTCAGATAAAAAAATCAATCCAATACAAAAGACCAAGTTTACAAGGGTGTTTCCTAAAATAAAGAAATGTGGATTAACTGTACGATCCAAGAAGAAAGTGTCTGCGAAGCATGCCGGCAGGAAAGTTCAACATACCTTCATCAGTGAAGTCCTCCTGAAAGTCGAAGTCCAGGTCACTAGGATCATGGGGTCTCAGTTTCTGCCTCAGAGCCCGATTCGCCTGCCGGAAAAGGTTGACACATAAGAAACAAACAAACAAACAATAAGTTAGACTTAATAATTAAACAGCAAATGTACAGTAAATGTGTTAATCAAAAACTAGAAAATAAAATTAGTTAAAATATAAACTATAGAATATTCATTAATGAGAACTACATACAAAGAAAATATTGACATGGAATGCTGACCCAATATTAATGCTTGATCTTCCCCCTTAATGTCCTTTTCCAGCTCCTCTCTCTGTTGTCTCTCCTCTTCTATGTCCACCTCCATCGCACAAGTCATTTTGACCCAGAAATTTGGGAGGAGGATATCCTCTCCCATGTTGTGATTGCTAACCTTGATGTCCTCTGTGGAGATCAGCTCCTTGATAATGTCCTCCATGACATCTTCCAATTTTGCATCTTGTGCATCTTGTGCATCCTAGGGCATTTAGAAATGGGGGAACATGAATCTAGTTAATATAACCATTGCTTGTAGTAGTGAAATTGATCCCACAGGTTCGGTTCGGTTGCGGCTAAGGTTCAGATTTTTTCCCTGAATGTTTTGTGCATGGCTCAGGCTGTGTTCCATAAGCTCCCGCTGCAGTCCCTGCACCTCACTCTTGTAATCTTCCTGGGCGGCCTGCAGGGGCGAGTGGTCCTTTTGACATTGTTTTCGAGTACAGGCGAAAAGAACTGTCGAAAGGGTTTCTGCCAGATATCTCTCTTCCCCTCTTACATTTGCAATTAGAATAACCTTTCTTTGATTTTTTCAGAAACGAATCCTAGAAAGGGAAACAAAAGTCACAAAATGTATGAACATGTCACAAAAGTCACAAAATGTATAAAGTCACAAAATGTATAAACACCAATGTAATATAACCACTTAATTATAGCAAGAATGTTTGATTATGTATAACTCACTTGACTGTATGTGAATTTCCTTTAAAGTTGTGCTGTCATTTGCAAGAAAAGTAGAATTTTTGTTTCAATTTTAAATGATGGGTGCCTACAATTGCTTGAAGAAAACCATACGTTTTTCAGATACTGCCCCCCCCCCCCCCCCATTTACCAAATTTATTTGTCCAAATTTTGCTTGCAATCGGTTACATCTGCGAACGGGTGCAAGCCAGCTAGTCTTGTTCCCAGACCTGGCAATTCCCAACGTCTATAAATTGCTCCCTTTTGTCTGAAGTATATAGGGTCAGGGAACCAGACTAGGAGATCAGTATTTCTTTTCTTGGGCAAGACACTTTACTACAATTGATTCTCCACCCAGGATTATAAATGGGTACTATAGCTAGCTGTGAGGATAGAGATATATTGTCCCTAGCTGCTGCAGAAGACAGGTTTTCTTGGCATTGATGAACATTCCCAATAGAAGAAACTCAAACATGGTTTTCAACACATGATTTTCACTGGCTACGATCGACTTGGCTTTTCTGAGTACTTGTTGTTCACAAAACTGACTAAGATCTCTCTGGGGCTCTCCAGTAATTTTGGACCCAAGGTTAACAATCTTTTGCGAACTGTTCCTATTCTTAGATTGGGATGCTTGGGAGTACTTCATCTGTCGTACTGCCAGATTTGGATTGTTATGAAAAAATGATTAGGTATGCCTGCTTCTATTTTTCTCAGTCTAAGTCTGTTTTTCCTTTTGACCATTTAATGCGACTTAATAAAAGGGCCCATGCAATGTAGTTTTTTGATACAGTCCTTGAAAAAAAAAAGTACCTTTGTGCCCCATTTCACCTTTTCAATTTTCGTTTTGCCATTTTCAAGGGTATTTAGGCGCCTTTTTGATTTTTGTGTTAATGCCAATTTCCATATTCATGAGCAAAAGTATGATGTCATTTAATTCAGGCAGAAACCTGTGTTACAGCCATTTCAGCACAAAAAGTTACCAAATTTTGGATATTTTGCTTTTCTAAATTTTGCTTTGGTGATTCGTTTTTGAAGGCCAATGAGTAGCATTTTCTCACTCCTGTTTTCAATGAGCAGATTTTTGGATTCACATTTGAACGGAAAACCCCTATAAGTGAACAGTGTTTTTCTGAAATGACGTCACGGCCAACAGTGCCCTCAGTTGTCTGGAAAAGCAGGGAAAATTGTAACTGTTTAAAGAAAAAAACGGGGATGTGAAATAATTTTCATACATTTAAGAGGAGTAAAAGGTTGCACAAGAAGTGTTCCCAAGAAAAAAAACCCATTTTTGTTGTGGGCACTTAAAAAAAATGTGTGCGAATACTTATAATAAACTGATAAGGCAACAATCACATGTATTTTATATACAATTATATCCATGGATGGATCCAGGAGGGGGGTTGTGGGTTTAGCTGTTCTTATTGTCTTAAAAATTGTCTTAAAGTCTGTGACCTGTCTTGCAGCATATCCGAGTGAGCTTTCAATGAAATAATACAAATGACTGTAAGGAATAACGTTGACATTTTTTTTGGGGGGGGGCATAAGTGAGTGAAAGGATATTTAAGATCAGTCCTCAATTTCACTTGTGAAGAATGGATATCCATGTAAAAATGGTTAATTTTAGTTGGTGTAAATATAATGAAAACAATGCATGTATAATAACATATAAAGAATACTATAATATTGAGCTTAATTGCCTGTTGTTATAAATGAGGAAAAATCCACTATTGAAGAGCACCTGTTATGCATCTTGAAGTGAGTTGTGTATCAGTAATTGTATTGAATTGTAACAAGTGCGAGTGCACAATAATTAAGCTCTGGCTGTCTTGCAAGAAAGTCTTGCATGAAATCTATCAATATGATCAAAATGATCCCTGCCAGAGCTTAAAATGTGAACAGTGGCGGTTCTACGGGGGGCTGGGGGAGGGCTTTAGCCCCCCCCCCCAAATATTCCATAAAATAAAAAATTGCATTAGCGAAAAGAAGGAATGTGACGTACATTCGAACGGTCTCAACTGGGTCAATATTGGTCAAGACCCCCATTGGTTTGTACACAGTAGGCCAGGAGGTGAGGAACAAAATGTTGACCATTGATGACCTCTTAAGTAAAGGGAGGGTTCTAAAGAAATAGTTGTGACAAGGGTGCATTTGAAGTTAATATAGTGTGCCCAATTGTAGGATTTTATTGGGACTCCCCATTGAAAATAAGGCACGCCCCCCTCCCCCACCCCCTTATTGATTTTTGGAGCATTAAGTGTCTGTAGAAAATAAGCAGTCTACATTTCAGCACGCCTCCCTGTAAAATATTCTGGATCCGCCCTGCTAGCCCCCCCCCCCCCGAAAAAAATATTGGCTCTAGAACCGCGCCTGAATGTGACTCCCACAAATGTGACGCTGATGGCACATGTGGAACACCATACTTTAGATATACAGTCAACTCTCGTTAGTACAAACTCTGTTAATACAAAATTCTGGTTATAAAAAACATAAAGACCTGGTCCCGACTTTGCATTTATGTGCACAATGAATGGGACTGATGTTCCTCTTAATACAAAATTCTGATATAACAAACAGTTCGGCTAACGAGACTCGACTGTATACCTACCTGTAGATTTGTAGCGCTTTGTGGTAAATACCAAATGACTATAATTAAAGCACATATTTTGCCTGCATTTACACTCTTTTTATAAACATCTTTCCAAACTGTTACTAACAATTGTTGTTAACTATTTAGTTTATTTTGTTTGCTATTTCTTGGAATTTAAAGTTATATTTTGTAGGAAACTTAGGGGACTTTGTTTTGGTCAAGTGACATGTAGAAGCCCTTGCTAGAGCTTAAAAAAATGGTTATTATTGGCACAAGCTCTGAGCTTGTACCTAATACCAGAGCATGCATGTATCAACTTATTACTGTCAAATTAGACATTGATGATTTAGTCTACTTAGGAGAAGACAATCTAATGATGGCTCAAATTACTCCAATTTTATTCTACCATAGAGTAATTCGACCAAGTCAATGCAATGAGTCGCCCACAAGAAAAATGGGTGTCTCACAAAAACAAATATTTTCTGAACAGAATTGTTTAGTTATATGGGTAGGTCATTCTATAAATTAGGGGTCCAATAGGAAAATGTGTCTGGTTTGTTATATAACTAAATAGGAATGTATTCAAGTTAGTAATACTTTATGTTTAACAAACTCCAATAAAATTTGCATTGATAAAACCTACAAGTTTGTTATCTTGATCCCATTTAGTTCCTGTTTTGGTTAAAAATAAGCCGAAAATTCTCATATTTTTGGCTAAAAAGTGGGACAACAATTACGGTCTACAAAATATTTACATTTTTTCCTCCTTAAAAGGTAAGCTATGCCATTTTTTTAGGTCAAAATGATGGATGTACTAACTCAATTTTACCATCCGGATGGAAGTAAATACATCTCATATTATGAAAAGCAAGATTGGCCATAATTAAAATAACTTAAGGTTTTTGAGCTCTTTTAATGCAATGTCCCACTTTGGACCCCTAATTGATAGATTAACCCATATCCATCTTTCATAACTGTACAGTACTCTTACCATATAATGTAGGTCAAAGCAATGTGATAATTCTCGGGGAAAAAAACACATAAATGCATTGGTAACGAACTGCTTGAATTCCAGGTCATGTGGCTGGAAAACGCTTCAAACTTAATTCTGATAACAAAAGTGGCACCACAATAAGATTATGATAAACTGTAGCATGACTTGTTGTAAATCCCCAAGGTTAAACTTATTTGAATATGTGTTTGTACATGTGTATGTATTATCAAAGTATGTATTATCAAACAGAATGTATTTTTTTACAGTATTAATTTCTGACTTTAATACTATTAAAGGGAAATGTACATCATTGGTAATTGTTGTAATTTTCAGAAATGAACTATTTGATCGGGTTAGTATAATAGATCAAATATTGTTACACTGACATGTTTGAAGTTTTGTGTTCGAAAATGCTGGAAAAACTAAGAAAAACAAAAATGTTTAAGGAGTCTGGTTCTCTGACTCCATTAAAGATGAAATGGATCAATTTATCTTTATCAGGATGCTTTAAACTGTCATTTACCAACATCCTAGTAAGGTTTTTCGTAAAAAAAAGGGTAGTTTTGTTTTCCGATGTTTGCAAATGTTGTATATTCCCTTTAAAGTCAAATACAATGTCGTGGAGGTACAGAAAATGTGTTACTTTAGTTTTCATTGTCCATTTTTAAAGGTTCATTTGATTTTGGCCATTTATTAGCCTTTGGCCGTGTTGGCTCAGTAAAAAAAAATGCTTTGAACTCGGACATGCATCAAGACTTTTTTTAAAGTTATAACATATATGATATTCAGGTTTTTTTCTAAATGAGGAACAATTGATGAAAATTGTGTATAGAAAGAATTGGTTTTGAACTCCGACATGTATCAATACTTTTGTTTTTAAGTTATAAAATCCGGTATGCAGGTTTCCTTATAAATAAGTAGCAATTGAGGAAAATTGTGTAAAAGAAAAATGGTTGAACTCTGTTATGTATCAATAGTTTTGTTTTTTAGAACAATTGAGGAAATACCGTGTAAAAAAGAGTGTTTTTTTAGTGTTACATGATCTGTATGGTATTCTGTATGGTATGGTTTTCTTCTAAATGAGGAGCAATTGATGAAATTCACTAAAGTACATGTATGTCTTCTCGCTGTGTTGAAACTACAGCAACCTGCAGCAGGGGCGCTAAGGGGGGGGGGGGGCTTGCCCCCCCCCCTTCCAAGAAAAAGGTTTCCCATGATTTGACCTTGGTGATATGTATGCGGCCTATTTTCGAGTAATATAATAGGGGTGTAAGTGGCGCCACCAACGTCAAAATAGTCCATCCCCTCTCCCCCCCCCCCCAAAAAAAATTCTGCGACGAAAAAATTTGGGAAAATTTAACATTTTGAAAATTTTGATATCTTCTAAGAAATAATAAAAAAAATCGAGCCCCCCCCCCCCCCCGAAATCCTTGGTGGGCCACTGACCTGTAGCACATATAGTGAGAAACTTTGCAGGTTTTAAATAAAAAACTTTGAATAGCATGTAATTAGAAATGTAATATTGGAAGTTAAGATGAACAAAAAGGTTAAGATGAAAGATTATAATGTCTTATGATTTTTGACACCTATTTGCAATGAATATTAGGCAACATTTTCAGTGTAAGTTAATAAAATATCAGTGAAAACTTCAGATGATTTTTTTCTGTTTTATTCATTCGCACGTTTGTTGCATTGAAGTACGTACATCATAAGATATTAACAAAATCTAATGGAGTCGGCCCCTATCCCTCATCCAATTTGAGACATGGCTTGTCTGGCCCATGCTAGAGAAAAATGCTGTGGATTTGTGGTGCTGCCCCGCTCCCCCCCCCCCCCCCTCCCTACCACCACCAGGATGAAAAAAATCCAAGCTACCTACACCACTGCAGTTCGAATATCTGCATTTGGTTGACACATCCCCCATTGATACTAGTATGCTTGCATATTGGAGCCAGCGGCGCATCCATTGACAATTTTTTTTCTAGTTGAGCCCCCCCCCCCCCACCCTCCCCTCCCCCACCCTCCCCAAGCCAAATCCTGGGTGCACCATTGATTGGAGCTAAAATTAATAAAGCATACTACTTTAATAGCCTTTGATACTGTCTTGGGAGGGGAGTATATGCCCCTTAATGGCCTCTTAGCACTGTTGTCCAAAAATAATTTGAATACTTGCAATGGGTGCATACGTATTTTTGTTTTGCTTGGGAATGGCCCGATCCAGTAAGCACCGCCCCATGGTGTTCTGACCAATCAGTGATCACAGCCGTGATTTATGTCCGACGTGCGTGCACGCGCGTATGATGTGTATGATGCACGCGGAAAGAAAATGCAGCGTGGCATTGGAGAGGAGCACGTGTTAATTTGCCCACATGCGTACTGGGCGGAGCTTACTGGATTGGTCCATTGGCCGTACTTTCTATCAAAGGCTGCATCCGAATCAGCTGTCTAGAGCTAGGTCTACGTCTGCGTCCATTGAAAATACGCGGGGACGCGCTGACAACAGACGTAGCCGTAGCTCTGGAAGCCCGTTTCGTACACGGCCAAAGATCCTATCTTAACCCTTTCAAGCCCCATTGAAAACAGTGTAAAATTGACAAAGTTCAGGGCCAAATAACATGGAGGCCGACATCACTGGGGTTTCTCAAACCAAAATTAAATTATTGTCTTGTCCTTCATCGTTTTATTCCTTTTCAATTTTGGGTAGACAGCCAATTATATTTTTAAATACATTGATATTCACACCAAAACGCAACAGTTCCCAAGCCTGCATGAAGCCCTTCCAGAAGTTCCACTTTCTCAGGCAAATAGGACTCATTTTTCAACCGTAATTTTATCAAGTCTGCCCTCAGATGGAAGTCCCGAAAACCAGGGAGTTGATCCTTGACCATATTTACACAATTCCACTGTTTTTAAAGCCGAAACGGTGTCCGTTTTCAAAAGAAATGGGGGGGGGGGGGGGGGAGGGGGTACCTTTTATGCTAATGTTGTGAGCTCGCGTAGAAATTCTAACTTGAATGAGTGCACTGCACGCCTAGCGCTAGAGGGCGCAACGTTGGCTCGCTTGTCATCATTTCCATTATTTTAGCAAACACTAGAGCCAGCTGAACGGACCGTAATTACTGGGCGAAAACACAACTTTTCTTTGAAAATGACGCGGCATCAAAGAAACTGTACTGCTGGGACTGTTTACACTTATCATGAGCGGCAGAAAGATGCAGGTAAGTTTTCTCATGGAGCTGTTTCATTTTTACGTAGGCCGCCCTGCTACTGCTAGGCCTAAATGAAAATAAACGGCCACAGGTAAAATGACGGGAAACAGGACAACTCGTACGCGGAACAACTCGTACGCGAGACAACTCGTACGCGGTTTGGTCAACTCGTACGCGGGCCAACTCGTACGCGCGACAACTCGTACCCGGGCCAACTCGTACGCTGGCCAACTCGTACGCGGGTCAACTCGTACGCGGAGGATCGCCAACTTGAAGATGAATTTTACCCCAAAACACACGCCAAAGTTAACGATTCATCACAGCGGTGTGATTGTATGACTGAATGACTGTAATTGTAGTTATATATATTTTCAACAATTTTAAATTCCATAAATGCAACGATGTTCAAGTTCACAAGTTTCAATGATAAATTAAAAAAAAAAACATGATCCTTTTTGCGACCGATGTGTAGTGCAATGCCGCGGCATGCTCTTCCAATCACGCAGCTAGTGTGGAGAATTTGTCAAGATATATAATCAACGACTTGATTTACACATGGCGTGGGGCCACTATAGCAGTGTATTGTTGGAAGTCTACAAATGCAGTGGACATTATACATTTAAATTCTCACTACACGGCATCATCTTGTCGTAAAGTGTGAGCTAGGATCGGACCGTCGGACTTGCCCGACCGTGTGCGAGCATGGCGAGTGGTCTGGGAAAACAAATCATAACTTTTTTGTTATGAGCAAAACAAGCTGATTTAAAGATGAACTGATTGGGACCACTCAGTGACACAAAATAATCCCCTTAACTTAAGGGAAAAAGAATGTGCTGGACAACTGACCGACCCTAATTTCCTACACGCCTGAACCTACGGTTTCAGTAAAATCCCTTGTGCTACGGCTGCTAGTCTATACTCACGCATACGAGTTGGCTCGCGTACGAGTTGGTCCGCGTACGAGTTATCCCTCGTACGAGTTGACTCGCGTACGAGTTGGTTCGCGTACGAGTTGTCCTGCGAGCGAGTTGGTCGCATACGAGTTGGCTCGCGTACGAGTTGACCTGTATTCAAATGAGGCACTCGTGGAATGACGCACTCACCTTTCATGCAGTGTGCGTGCGCGATGTATGTGAGTACCATACTGCTTTCAGGCGCGCTAGTGGTTTGAATTTACTTGGTACTAGCTCTACTGAGTGGAGCGTTGAATTACGGGTACCCCTCCATACAAACGCTCCACCGATTTACCATACTTTGGTAGCACTTACACGGTCGTCATGACGGTATGCATTTTGTGCATGCCCTCGCGAGGACAAGGCCCCAAAAAACTGATAAAGAAAATACAAATGAGGAAGACAGTAACCCTGGATAGATCCACACATTCATGACATTCCATAAGACCCCTCAAATTGTTTCAAACAACCGGTAATTTTGAAAAAAGAACAAAATAGTCTGAACTTACCGCTCACAATTAAATGTGTCTGCCGAATTGCACAGTCTATTTCACTGACATGACTGATGCATAATTCATTGCGCGCGTGTGTGACGTCACTATTGAAGAAAAACAAGTTGCGCTTACTCAATAGCTGTTTCATGTAGTCATATGTGCCCCGCGCCGTCTGACTGTGGGTTTTTGGTGCGGGGCACATATCAGTACATGAAACAGTCATGAATGTGTGGATCTATCCAGGGTTACTGTCTTCCTCATTTGTATTTTCTTTATCAGTTTTTTTGGGCCTTGTCCTCGCGAGGGCATGCACAAAATGCATACCGTCATGACGACCGTGTAAGTGCTACCAAAGTATGGCAAATAGGTGGAGCGTTTGTATGGAGGGGTACCCGTAATTCAACGCTCCACTCAGTAGAGCTAACTTGGTACTTGGTACTTAGGGTACAATTGCAGAATACCCCGCCATTCAATCTATCCACCTCGTACTCGTAGCCTAGTTTGAGTAACTCCAGCTGACATGCTCATAAGTCATATTCATTCACATGTAGCGCTGGAGGAATAGGCCTAACCTCGTTAGAGTGTGGTAGCAAGAGACCCTAAAAAAATGGCCTCTCAAAAATTGTTCATTTTCACCTCTAATATCCCACCCCAGAGTTCATTTACATACCTCATACATTCAGCAGTCATTTACTAAGCCTAATGATCGACTTGAAACAGACCACACAAAAAAATGTGAAAAATCTTGACGATTTCGAAGGCTTGTCCGTAAAAAAATGCCAGTTCCAACGGTTGTCGTCCATTTTAATTTGCTAATTATGTAAATGTATGCATCACGTGGTGACATCGAAAAAAATCTGCGCGCGTGATGTATGTGGGTACCACACCTCTTTCAGGCACCGCAAGTGAGTTCAATTTTCGTCTGGTGCGTTGTCGCGGAAAGCAAGACAACGAGAATGCTCTCCACGACAACGCACCAGACGAAAATAAAGGCCACACTTGGAACATGTACCTGAAAATGTAGAACTTTGTCAAGTTTTTATTTTCACATTTAGATTTTGTAGTGAGGCACAATTACAGAATATGCACGTTTCCCCCGACTTTCTTTGTGTAATGTTGCCAAACCTCTCCGTAGAAAAACCTTCAAATTTATTCAGTTTAATAGTGGTACCATTTCCTTAATAATGCTTGCTGTTGAACCTTTGTGAACAATTTAAGTGTCATGAATAAGTCCAATATTCAAAAACGGTGGCGTCCGGAAATTGGGCTCAAATTTGGCCGAGAGTTCCGTAACGTGGCGCACTTGAACAAATCTCTTAAAATCCCACATTAGCGTCCAAAGAATTTCATTAAAGTTGATAAATTCTATTGAATCATTATTATCTACACTCACATACACAACTACAAGTTTGTCAGCAAATTATTTTCATATTTTTGGGCAAATTTTAAAAGGGTTCATTGTGCACTTTGAAAAAAAATCGGAAAATCATACCAAAATAGAATTTTCCTAACTTCGTAGCGGGTACATAAACTCAAGATTTAGGAATGTGAATGTCTAGAGCTTGATTAAATTTCTTTCTTTTTTTTGTGAAATTTGACGTAACAATTTTGCTCCAACAAGGCACTAGAGAGCGAAAAATCAAAGTGCACCACTTTGAGGGCCGCGCCACATTAGGGTACATCAACAGTAGGGTAAACTGGGGTAAAAATGCCCGATTTTTAAGTTTTTGTTAAATATCTCAGTACTACTTGGAGACACCAGGAAATAAATGTGTGGTTTTATGCAATACATGTCTCCTCTATCAGGTGCAAATATAATATCATGGTCATAATATTGATAGGGGGAAATTTTCCCCCCTTTTCGGAAGGAAGTTTGGCGGGCGTTTTTACCCGGGCCTCGGGGTAAAAACGCCCGCCCACATTTATAAAAAAAAAATGGCTATACCACAGGCTTCCCTGTAGTATAGTCATATTTTTGTAATTAATTTAATATTGAGGGATACTTCATCAAATACAAATAACTTTTCAAACACAACTGGTTAATTATATCTACAAACTTGATCATTTGAAACAGGTATTTTTATGTGAAAGGAAGCGGAACATTAGCGTACATAATTTGCCCATGACAAACTTGTATTGAAAAATCTATTTCAATCTTGTTTAGCCAAATCATAGTTCCATGTTATTAGGCATGTATGTATGTTTCTAGCCTTCTGCTGATAACCTTAGGCTTTATCAAAGGAGAACTACGGTACTAAGATACGCACATTTCTGTAACAACGAGTTACAGAAGTTCCTAGAGAAAAGAAATGTGTTCGTGGACATGATGGAGAACCTTCTACTCTGTAACCACAAGAAAGAGGAAATTGCTAACTGGTCATAAAAGACGTACAATTTGAAATCTGTGAGCAATACATCATGAATGAAACACGACCAAAAGAACCACCTCTAGTCTTCAAGATCACCTACACACCACTCATCAAAACCCAGCAGCTAACAAAAGTATTGCTGAAAGACTGGCATTTAATTCCAGAACACCTGAAATTATGCAATCCGTTTCCCAGCGAACCAATTACTGCTTATTATAAAGCCAAAAATCTTGAAGGTGTACTTGTCAAATCAAGATTTATCAATAACCAGGTATTGGACTCATTACAAGGTTCACAAAAATGTTATTAGATGCACTTATGTGTATCTATGCACTCTAACATTTGACACGACTAATTTAGCCGAATATAAAATACTGGTTTTGGCGTACTACTGATGAAGCTCTGCTATTAGAGCATGAGAGCAGAAACCAGTCTAGTTGGGTCTTGGAACCATTTCTAGTCATTTTTACTTATTAAAAGTACACTGAAATCACCATAGAGGTGTTATTTTTTTTGCCTTGAGAAAATGCCATGAGCTCATGATTTCTCGGGCATTCCCTAACAAATGCTAGTCTGAGTACTGTACGTTATCCACGGAGCTCAGACTCCTGTCTAACGTCTGATATATCAAAGCATGCAGATTTATGCGATCTCACGCCTCAGCCAATTGGAGTCGACTTTACTAAACGTCATTGCATTCCCAAATCAGGACTACCGGTAAAAGTTTGATTGGTCAATTCGAATGCAGTGTTTTGTAATGCAACAACAGCCGGGCGCGTTATCGCGTAACACGATAACAGAGTGCGTGACGCAGGGCTTTTTAATCCATTGTCTATGACGCGCAACGGGTGAATGAAGGAAAACCCGATAAAGAAAGCGCCCGCTGATTGGTCAAAATCTAGGAGGTCAAGAGGCGGGGTCTTGCCTAATTAATCAGCGAATCTGCTCACATATCATAGACCCATGGCATTCGCCATGGGTCTATTACATAGAATAAACAAATGCCAGGTTCCCTTCCACTACGTAACGTCAGTTAGTTATACGGCCTACATGTACCTCCCCACTTCACACAATACACTGTTTAATATTTATGTGGTAGGACTCTGATAGCTAATACTTACTCATACAACAAACATAATGCTGTAGAAAGTTCTAACAGCAAGGTTTTTGAAGATAAATGAGGCTTCATTAGATTTTGATGTCAAGGAAAGTACTGGGCGTTTTTACCCCGAGACCCCTATTTTGCCCGGGGTAAAAACGCCCACTCAAATAAACATTATTAAGCAAATATTAAAATAGATTTTAATATTTTAATCATTTATAATTATGTAAATGGGTGTTTACATAAATGTGAAGGCCAGTGTGTGACATTAGGGTCAAATTTTCAAAATAACCAAATTAAATTCAGCTTCACATGGTTTTGCAGTCTAAGGTCTATATTTTGTCAAAAACAAAACCATTTTCCTATAACATGACCCTTTTTAGAGTAGCAACATGATAAACTAGCATATGGGACACAAATTTCACCTGTAACAGTGACACCAAATTGTTAATTTCTTTTAGAGCTCTCACCAGGTTATTGTTCAGGTATGGTAAAGACATGTTGCTTTTAAGCAATTATTTGCACCACATATAAGTTAAAAAAAAAACCATTAACACTATCCTTGTTCAACATTTGTTGAAAATCAAATATCAAGTTTCAGGAAATTTGACATATTATGATGATTGCAAAAATGTAGCTCTCACTTGACATAAAATTATATTATTTTAAGACAAACACTCACAAGTTCTCTAAAAGCAAGTTTGACAGCCAAAACTGCAACTATGAAGAGCAATGAAGATTTACAAACACTACTAGAAAGCATGTTATTGTAAGTAAAGCCTGGTGTTAACCAACATTTCACCTGTAACGCTGACACCAAATAGTCACTGTTACAGAGTGACAATCCTACAAATAACTAATAATAATAGTAATAAATGGTATCAAACCATTTAAACCTTTCTATTTAGTGATAAGATTGATGGTTTCTACATCAGATACTTGTTTCTGAGACTGGAAGTTTAGTTTGTTATAATAATCATTTCACCTGTAACGCTGACACCAACACCAAAAACACTTTTATCACTTTTCTTCACCGTAGTTCTACTTTAACCTGTCCTATGCCAAAGTTTTCATTGTATTAAAAAACTTGGTCATTATTTTAGCTAAAAACTCAATCATCAATCAAACAGGTGCTTTTGCTTCATTGTTTCAGCTGAAAAGAGGTACATGTATTTCACATGTAACGGAGTCAGTGTTGACACCAAACCTTTATTGCCTCTTATTTCAAATTCTAAGAGAAGGATTCAAAATTTAATGACATCTATATTCCAAGCCAATCTCCAGGATATATTTTTAGTTAAACTTGTTGACAAATACAGTTTGTCAAATTCAGAGTGCAGCTGCAAAGCATCACACTGTAACGTTTTTTTGATGACACCAAATTGATCTGCCAATATTTAAAATTGGTATATTTCTTGTACTTCTTTGAATTTCACTTTTGGTCTTCTTTAGTCTCTTTATTTAATAAAAGACTTCAATAATCACTTAAAATTTAGAATAGTTGACAGTTTCTACAAATATTATAATCAATGGTAAAGTTCACTCTGTAACAGGATTTGCTGACACCAAATATTACAGAGTGATGGTATTTTTAGCGGGCATATCAAAATGATACAAAGTTGCCGATGCACGAACATTGTGTTTAATATTAAGTTTTGGGTTATCGTCAATCATTTATAATTAAAAAGGACCAAATTTATCAATTGAAAGAATGAAAACTGTGCACCATTGGACAAGCTGTAAAAATGTCACGCAATTTTACCTAAAAATGTCATAATTCTGGCAAATTTTTGATCAAAATTATACAAATGCATTGTGGTGATTTTTTATTTTTTTATTTCAGTGGGTACATAGTGATATGGGCAACAAAGTAAAAACACAAATATTAGCAAACTGGTTATTTTAACATGGAAATGGCCCTTGAAAGGAAAGAACATGTGCATTATGCCACTGGCCTCCACATTTATGTAAACACCTATTTCCGTCACATTTATGGGACTGAGTTCAGGCTTAAACTTCGCATATACATGTAATTGAATACCCCATTTAATCTGCATAAAAAAAATGGCAAAAAAAATAGTTCATTCAAGAGATTTCAAGCAAATTTTTAAAAGAGGAAAAACGTAAATGATTTTGAAACTTTTGTCTTCAGCGCAATGGCAGGAACTCAGGCACGGACATCTTTGACACAGCACACAAAATTGATTAACGCACGTGTACATGTGGTTAGGTCGTAAGTGCATGCACGATCCGGAACTAGGCAAAAGCATACGGTCATCGTTGGCGAATTAAAAAAATTAGAGAGACTACAACTTATTTTGATTCATGGAGGGACAAAAATCACAACAATTCAAACAATGGAGTTAAAGCACTCAGTATTACACTAGTAATAGTAACACGGATTTGATACCAAAACCTTTGGCATGGTACACATACACGTATGTACACGTACTTGCATAAATTACTCCAACAATTTACAAATCAAGTTACCAAAGCATCCTGGTTTGAAGGGCAGTAATCAATTTATATGGTTTAGATTTGCAATGGTATTTTTTTGCAATGCCGTAACGTTTGTTGAAAATCGCACTACAGAATCGTAACGATAGCCACTGCGAGAACCCAACAGTGGCTATCGTACAGTATGCCACTACGAGAACCCAACAATAAACAAATATTGGACTTAGGACTTCTAGTAAAAGTTCAGCCCTCCCCTTGCTATTTTAGAGTTCCACTTCTTTTGATGCGCATGGTTGTAACAAATATTAACAAGAGAAAAACCTGCAGTCTTCAATTTTGTTATCTTTATTTAATTCATTTATGTGTTTTCTTTTTCAGTGACTCAGAGGTATTAACGATGTCTAGGGTAAGTTCATTGAAAAAAGCTGTCCTCTCTAAAATCCTTCTTTAACTCTATCAGGACCTCTGATAGGAGTGTCGTGGCCTCGTGGTGTGGAGCATTAAATTTGTGGTCTGCGGGTAATTCTGCAGGTTGTGGGTTCGAGTCTAGCCTGGGGTTGTGGTGCGTGTGCCCTTGGGCAAGGCACTTTGTCACTCATTGCTTCTCTCCGACCCAGGAGTAAATGGGTACCTGTGAGAGCACAGATGGTTATTGTGGTTGATTCTAGCTGCTTTGCGCCAAAATACCGGTAGCATCAAGCTGTAAACTCCACAAGGGAGCTGAGACTGTCTTTGGAATGTTTCACTGGCCCAATGAGCAGGGTAACAACGATGCTCATTGTAATGTCTGGAGCACCAGTACTGGTGGATACATGCGCTTTACAAATACCCACATTATCTAAGTATTTTATACATTGCTTTTGGCATGATATCAAAGAATCAAAAGTTGTGAATCCCCAAAATTGTAAATTTCACTTTACGACCAACAGAGGGCAGCACTGTCTTCACGGGATCTTAATGCGGCAACATCCCATGAACATCCCATGAGCAAGCTGCCAGTGCCCTCCAAGCCTCGCCAGGTGAAACTGAAAGTCAAGCCGTGGACGAGGTGAGTTAAAATACTTGTTATAATAAATAATTCAAATGGGAGGCTAATCATCCTTACTCGCAGCTGAGAAGCTGAATTGCGAAGGACGCGGCTACAATGTGGTCGAGCCGCTGGCATGTAAAGGCGCCTTTGGCAGCCAGCCACATCAACCCATATATGACCACGGAGCACAGCCTGAGATCAAGAGTGGTTTTTTTTTTGGAAGGAGGGTACCGGAGGGCCTAGAGAAAAAACCCTCCTGGCACAGGAGAGAACCAATGCACAATTCTACTCGCATATGGTCCTAGCCGGCAGTGGCGGCGCTACAGTGGGGATCATTCAATTTTTTAATGAGTAACATTGCATCGTTGTCAAAGAAGCATTTGCCCCCCCCCCCAGTTCCCCCCCCCCATATCTACAAATAGAGTAATTGTGTTTATTTTCTACGCTGATAAGATTCATATCATCGGTTCTGTGGACATATTTTGGGCCAATAAAAGCATTAAAAATGACTACACTTCTAAGTTGCTCTAGTGGCTTATTTCTAGACCATTGACAATGGGCACGCACACGCGTACACAGACTTTTAGTTCCGGTTCTTTTCAGAACCACACATTCTCACAAAAGAGCTTTAATCACATGGTGCTACCGCAAACTTATCTTGTCTTAGTATTTTTCCACCATGCAAACCTTCAAATCTCATGAGACTTTAAGCTGCCATTTATTTATTGGCTCTTCCTTACTTTCCCCTTAAGGGCCGTTCACACAATTATCAACATTTTCACAAGTGTACAAAGCGTACACTTTTTCAAGACCCCCTCCCCCCTAAAAGTGTACGAAAAAAATGTTGATTTTTTTTTCACACAAGTCTATATACATGTACATGTATAGACACTTGCATGTGACTTCGTCGAACAGCTTTTCACTGTCTCTGGCCCTCACACACGACATCTGCTCGCTTGCGTTGATCATTCACAAATACAAAAGCATTGAGAAACTCTCTGTATTTGTTGGTCGGATTCTTGTGGACAATACATCCTTGTCAAATGACGAATTTTAACAATTGGTCCAAGTAAACAGCGCGGCTTGTCCGCCATTGGCATTGCTAGTGAGTGCCAGTGTTATTCAACCGGTGTAGCGTGAATATCCGACTCCATGCAATGTGGACTCATTGGTAGTAGTGCGCACGCGTGAGTACGATACTACATGTATGCTATTTTGAGGATCGTTTGGGGAGAGTGACCTGTCACGTGCGAGGGATTAACCAATAAAAGGGAAAAAGGGGTCCGATTTTCATAGGAGTCGGATTTTCATGTGACACCGGCCGTTAAAAACATGCAGTGGATACGGACTATACATGTACATGTACATCGTGTACTTGTACAGTACAGTACATTTTCATGTACGTGTGTAGCACAATGCCGCGCATGCTGTACACAATACGTTCATGGGATGCAATGCGGGGCCTGGCGCGGGGCGCGACCGGCTCGGCAAGTGCTCGATCGGCATCGGTTGCGGCTGTCGGCTGTGGTGACGGGCGAGAAAACAGATCAACATTTAAAAAAAAAAAAGCGTTAGGCGGGCATTAACGGGTGAAAAAACATATCGACATTAAAAAAAAAAGGCGTACGGCGGCCAATAACCCCTCCCCCCCCCAGCGTACGGTTTGTACACTCGTGAAAATGTTGATAATTGTGAACGGCCCCTTAGATTTTGGATATTATCAGATTTTGTTTTGACTGCCCCAAAAACTATTTCCTTGCCCCCCACTTTCCAATTGCCCCCACCCCTCCCAATTTCTCCCACCCCTCCCCTACATTTTAGAGTCTGGTGCCGCCACTGCTAGTCGGGAACGCACCAGGGCCACAGTGGTGCGAGGCGAGCGCTTGACGCACTATAGCCATCCATGCCACCCAAGTTAGCAAGGAAACAGGAATACATGCAAACAAGGCATAATAATTTTGTCAGTTTGAGTGTTTTTAGGTGGTGAACGTTACAATGTGGAGGAACCCTTCCAGCACTGTACATTGGTCATTCTGTCAATTTAAGATCCAAAGGTTTTTTTTCTTGTCACTGTTATTTTGGTTAATATGGCATTCAAATGTCATCAAGGCCACCCAAAATATATATTTTTTTGCAATTTTTTTTGGGTGTACAATCACATGCAGGCGTCTGCATGTAGTCAAGGGTAAAAGGTAATAATTGATGTTTTGGGGGGTTTTCTTTCTAATTTTTTCCAAAAACAAAGTACGGTAGTGTAGGGGCTGTCAGAATAGGGTAGAAAGGAAAGCCGGAAGCAAAACTATTTTCTTTTCGGCCTAAGCATGACTCTGTGCTCTCGGAGGACAACTGCATTAAGGAGTGCCTCAGAATTATTAACCCTAACGTACCTAAATCCATCAAAATCCACCCCCCTGTTTCGGGGGTGGGGGATTCAGGATACCTCCATATCGAACAAACTGGGGGATTTTGATGGATTCAGGATCTCAACAGTTTAACTCTTTTGCAATGTTTGTGGTCAAGTAAATACTGCTGGCACTAGCCCTGCCAAGTCTGTCACATACTGTACAAACATGAACATACATGTACTGGGTGGACTTGCATTGGAGGGTCACGTGCTGGAGGAAAGATACAAATAATGTGCGAAAACGTGGCGAACGCAACGCCATTTACGCGCAAAGAACACCATGTGCATCGCTAATAATTATGTGTGCGCATCGCGTAAATACTCGGTGCGCATTTCTTGCTTCGCGCGTGTTGAGCTAGGTCACGTGCTGGAGGAAAGATACATTTAGCTCCATTACTTTACGTTAATTTGTTGCGCGTCTATGAGAGACAACCAAAATGGCGAAGATTTATAGCACAGTGACTGGGCGCATGTGGATGCGCTGCCGATCTAGTCTTTTCATTCTATATCTAGGGTTTACGGGCTGAAACATGCGCTAATGTCTTTCACACAAATTTATTGCGCCAGACGTATTCACTTCGGTACTGATCCATGCTGGGGTCGTCATGCATTGGTGTATTTTGATGGATCCTATGCAACAACACACATCACAATTTTCATGCAAGCATGGTATCCTGAATCCGTCAAAATCCACCAGAAATTTAGGTGATGGATTTTGAAGACTCTATGGAAAAACATGCTGTATTTTTTTTATGCCACCATGGTATCCTGAATCCGCAAGAATCCATCAAGACTTTTGCTGGTGGATTCTGGCGGATTCAGGATGCGGTACCTCCAGAATCTACACTGGGGGATTCTGATGGATTCAGGATACCAGCATTTTTTGCATGACAAAATTGAGGTATTTTGGCAGATTCAGGATACTTTCTAGTAAAAGAACCCCAGGAGTTAGGGTTAAATTAAGTATGCCAGATGTAACAGGGGGGTAGGTTAAAAAGTAGACCCACAATTTATAGAATGGCCCATGTATGCTCTTTGTTTTCTAATAAATTAAAGGTCTGCAGTGATTTTGATTGTCCAATTAGGCCCTAACTGATGAGATTGCCATTTAGACGCTTACATTTTTGGTTCACTTACATGAAACTGAAAACCACTTTGCAGTGTTCTCCAACTTTGAAAATTAAAGGTCGGTGCGCCGTCAAAAAGCGAAGGGTTGGGGCGCTCTGTGCAGTCATACATTTCTATAAGCTAGGGGCGCTATTTGCAGATGAACATGTAATTTATGTATGGATAACAGCTTTTAGGCCATTTCTAAAACAGTAACACTTACAGTTTAATACAATACTGGCTCAGCATCATCTTTTTTAACACATCAGTGACCAGGGTCTTGAGCTCCTGCTTTTTAGTGCAGATGTCTTACCACTCGACCACCGAGCTTGCGGTATCAATTGGCTGGTTTGAATCTGATGTACATAGCAGTGGGTACCGCATTTTAACTATTCATAAATTAGAGGATGCTGAAACAGTTTCTGAACAAGAGTCATAAATTTCTTGTTGATTGTTATACATTTGTATTAACTTTGTGTCCTCCTTTCTTAACACAACACCCCCTGCCCCCCCCCCCAAAAAAAAACCTCCTCACAGGGTAACGACAAAGGTGCAGTGACTGCGGCTGCGAAGCCTGGAAAACCGAGTAAGATTTTCAAACTTTTAAGATGGCTCTTAACTTTTAATTAGAGGCAGGACTTGCGCCAGTCTATTTAATATAGGGCAATTCCACATCAAAGTGGACATGACACCAAACAATTCAAATACATGTGACTTACATGTAAACAAATTTGACGTCAAATGAAAGCTGAAACTAAAGTCTATAGTTTCAAGATTTGAAGTCGGAATTTTATTTTTGATACATTTCGGTACCAAAAAATAGGATTACGTAATAATCCTGTTTTAATCCTAAAAATGTGATTATTAGTGATATGAAAGTATTCTACCAATACACACACAAAAATATGTACTAATGCCATCAGTTTCTGTCATGAGAAAGTATTGGTCTTGAAAAACTGACTGAAACTTTTTTTTTAGGTTTTGCGTAATTTGTTTCGCTTCAGTGACTTCTAATATTTCAGCCTTCGAAAAAAAAACTTGCAGTATGAATGCATTGAAAGTTATTGTGCAAAGCAAATTTAGGTAGGCCTTCAATATGCCATTATAACTGACACTGCTGTACATTGTACTTCTTGTTTTTTAATTACAATTAATTAAATCACGTCCTTCCGTTACCAAATTGGTAACGGAAGGACGGTAACGGAAGGACAAATCGTATTTTTATCAAATGTTACGACATTTGTGCTCATGCATGTCATGGTCGAAAAATGAAAATCACTGCAAATACATGCATGCATAATGACCATTGAAAGGACTTTCATGTGACCCACCTTCACAAAAGCGGGATAAGCAGGGCAAGGTGTTTATTACAAAGGATGGCACAGGCATGTACAACATGTACAATGTACATACATATGTCAATATACCAGTACTTGTACATGTATGGAGTTGTTACAGAAAATCAAATCTTAAAGTTGCTGCCATCACCATTCATGGACAATACAGAAAGATACAAATTCTGTGAAGCCATTCCAGAAACAAATTAAGTCAAAAATGAGATGGCAGAAAGTACCAGTACTTATGGGCACTTTCATTCGATTTACATGTGTAAGACATGTGAGGTGCAATCTTTGACAAATTATGCCCAAGTTAACAACTTCAATTTGGATGTTTATAAGTTAATTGTTACTACTCTAAATTATTATAATTTGACTTCAAACATTGAATTTAAAGTTCAATTAAAAGCAACACCTAAAAGCATAATGATTATGAAGCCATCAGTTCTACCGGTAGATGTTTTTACCTTCAATGTACATGTAGGCTGGTCGCCCCCCCCCCCTTTTTTTAGGTAAACCACTGAACCTACCGGTATTACTATTAAAAGTTGTTGGTGAACATGTAATCAATATACTCAAGTGTTCAAAAAGAAAAAGAAAACTATTTTTATGCCTATAAAAGAAAAAACAATCCAGAAACATTTGCTTAAATAAATAAATAAATAAATTTAAAACTAAAAATTGTCTTGTCCTGGCAAACTACATTTAGTTATACATTTAGTTTGTACATGTGTTTTATTCCCACTGGAACAGAGAAAAAAAACAATCCAGAAACATTTGCTTAAAATGGAAATGGGTTAGCTGATAGTCGAGGTGTCCATTAATTTGATTTGTATAATTTGATACTTATTAGATACACACTAGGTATTTTAACATACAGATGGTTTAGGTCAATTATATTTAAACTTTTAAGGATTGAGGTGATTGGTTTGAAGTCCATTTCTGTAGTTGTCTTGTGTTCGTGAATTACATGTATGTGTTTTTTGTTGTTTTCGTTTTTCATTTGTTATCATTAATGAGCAGGCTTCTATCTTTATTTCAATAGTTTCTTGGGTATAATTATTTATGCCAGGTCTGCATATTGTTGATTTCACATTACACATTTCAGCAATTTATTTCACTTGTATTACTAGTGTAAATTCACATTTTGTTCATGCTATAATTGAGTACATGTAAACCTTTTGTCCTTCCGTTACTGTCCTTCCGTTACCGAATTATAATCCACTTAAAACCCCTCTAATTATATTACCGAAACACTTAAAGTCAAATGAAAGGCGGTATAGTATAGATAAAGCTTCAGGGATTCCATTTCCTACCGGTACCTTTAAAATATAATTGCCACATTAAATGCACATAGTTTACGCAAAACGCGTGTAAGTTGGAAAACTCTTGTCCGTTTTACCGTCCTTCCGTTACCGACCTCATTAATATTCATAATTCGTAAACGGGAGGCATTCATGCCCCCCAAAAGTGTGGAAATTGAAGGTAGCATTATAGCAATACAATTGTGACATTTGTTTGTTGTAACTAATAACAGTGTCTGTGATACAAACATTTGAAATTTTGTTTAATGAGTGAAAACGTCCTTCCGTTACCGTGGAATTGCCCTATACCATTACGAAGAGCCATGGTCTATGATACGGTATGTGACCAGATTTGCTGATTCATTATGCAAGACAGCCACTTTTTGACCTCTAGATTTTGACCAATCAGTGGGTGCTTTCTAAATCGGGTCTTGGGTCATTCACCCATTGTCGCATCATAGACGTGGGTAAAAATAACCTAGACACAGTAAAAACAAAGGCTGTGGTCACGCGCTGTGTATTATGTGACACGATATGCGTAAAGCTTGACTAGGTTTTACAGATCCATGCACGGCCGTTGTTATATTACAAAACATTGCATTCGAATTGACCAATCAAACATTTAGTCCTTATTAAGGTCATAAAAGGTCCCCCAATATTACTACCACATTGGTGCATCAAAACAGATTCACGTTTATGACGCTTGCAAAAATGCAAGTTACACATAAAGCTAAAGAGCTCACTAAAATAGGAGTTAGCTCTTAATTAGCTTTACGGTGTGAATTTCATTTTGAAAATCCCCCATCAATGACATTCAAAATCTTTCTTTTTCATATAGTCTCAGAAGTAACTAAGTAATTTGTAAAGTTGGTTACGGGTACTCGTTACTATAAGCTGGAACCGGTTCCTGACATCAGCGGTCGGGTACTCAGTTCCAATGAACAGCCCTAATGCAAACTGTATCAATATATGCTCCTTGATATACGGGTGATACTCAGACTAAAGGAGCACTCACCAACATCACAGACTTGACGTCACACAAAATTCTCAGCAAAGCTCACCAGATTTGAAAAGCGTTAAAGTTTTGAGAGTTTGCAGAATGAACGCTTGCAACATTACAAATTTGCAATGTCGGTTTGCTTTTGTGCTCCATAATAAGCTGGCTTTAAATGGCTGAGCTAACCCTAACCCGCCAGAGTATGTTTGGTAGAACCCTGCCAAACGTAGCAACATGCAACACTTGACTAAGTGACAAGCCTGTCAAATGTAGCAAGATCCATCAGGGGAAAAGTCTCCATTGCCTCAGAGTCTGTGGTCACCGCATGCAGCAGGATGCAACTGTTGCATTGTTCAATGGGACTAGCTCTCATTGTTTCAGAATTGGCCATTCATGCACTGATGTTGCAAAAGCAAACAAACCGGAAAACAAACCACAAAAGAAAACTCAGTTCAAATGCGTGTGTATTGCAATTATTTTGCTTTGTAAATAAATACTAATTTCTTTATACTTTTTTTTCAAATTCACTCAAAAGTGTCAATTTTGGTCAGGTCAAAAACTTCAAATTTTGCCTCACAATATGTGATGCGATCAAGCTAACTGAGTCGTTTGTCGGAAATTTTCATTTGGAGGTTCCAGCCAAAATCGGGCCACTTCATCACATCACTTCATCACATCTCTTGGGTTCCGACTTTTTGAACTAAAGATGGTATCAGCATGTGGTTTTCACAGCAGTAATGCTGAGATTGTGCCCTTTTCAAATCTGTAAAAGAACAATTGACCAGGGTCGACAAACAAGTCATTCAGCTTGATCGCACCACATACGTGCATTGCTAATTTCACAAAAAGCTTTACAGCAAGTTGTGTTAGTTTGTTTTTGTGGGTGTTTTTTTATTTAAGCAAAATAATTTTTTTTGTCAATTGATCAAAGCACAAACTGAAAAGTACTACAATGTAAGTTTACATGAGCTCAAGTGTCAACAAGTACCAAGTGGTACAACCCACGGCAGCACCCGGGCCGTACCGGTACTCGAGAGTACAGAACAAAATGAAAACGAATGGGGCGTGATCTAATATGCACAAATATGCAAATTAGATGCATGGGCATCAGTGTTATCAAAAGCGGCCCTTGGAAGCAAAGCTATAATTCTTGAGTTGCAAGAATACAATATATGGCCAAGTATACAAACCCACCCACCAATCAAAATCAACATAAGCAGCTCAAGCCCATGGCTGTGGAAAAAAGTGGCTTATTTCTTTCATGTTTTCTTTTAATTGCTTTTTGCAAAATACCACTTTCCCTTAAATGCTGCAGTCGTTGCTCGCAACCCAGCACCTGCTAGAAGCACAGCAAGGCCTAGGCCTACTAACACCTCAACAGCTAAGCCTGGCGTGACCAGCGCTTCTGACGGTGAGTCATTATGCAAGGTTTGCTTCTCAAAATCAAAGCTGTGTTTGTGCTGATTTTTTTCCCCCCGTAGTTTAAAAGTAACTTCCACTGACCAACCTTTGCCACTTGAAACTCACAAGATCAGTTTTACTGAGATACAGGATGAGTAAAAAGAAAAAGAGAAACCCAAATGTCGGGACTATTGTATTAGTGAAGTTCTGCATGTAGCACTTTCAAAATCTAGGCTATGAAAGCCCAATTCATAGGCTTTCTTTTAGTACAAGATTCATTCAAATCACTCATGTGCTTTCCAAGTTACAGAATTTTAAACACAACCACCATTTTAGAGTTCTTTCGCGGATCACAAAAAAGGTGCGCATTCTTTCAGCAAAACGAATACAATTCACACATATCCCTATGAGATTTGTTTTCGTTTTGCTGAAAGAACACTTACCTTTTTGTGATCCGTGGACAGCACAGAACTTTAAAAACGGTGTTGTGTTTTTGAATTATAATTATTTTGAAAATAAAGATGACGTCACATCATTGCTATAATTGCTATCACTCAGTCATGCATGAACATTAAAGCATTTCAAAGAACGGCTTTCATCGAGCTGCCACAGTGGCCTAGTGGATAGCAGAATGAATATGGATCGAAAGATCTGCGGTTTGAACCCGCGTCCATTTTCATCAAATATTTTTTGTTGGTTGGGATGAGTTTATTGAAGGGAATACACTACGAGAACCTAAGTGTCTTCCATCCACACAGCGTGATAAATATTCATGTTAGGGTGCGTGATGTCATTGGTTAAAATAGGATGTACGCTGCAAATATAAAATACGCAGGCTGGAAGAAAAAAACAGTCTGGTTCCTTTTTGTACAAAAAACCATTATCATTCAATACTATTACTGGATACAGGGAACATGACTGAAATGGTGGCACTATAATAAAGGTATATTGTGCATTTTTTTTTTCAATGTGGAGAAAAAAAATCAATGTAGAAATCGTTGACACCAAAACATTTTTTGTTAAAATGAGATAATTACACTTTGTAACAATCCAGATGCCCACAGTAGAAAAAAGAATACCTGTTTTGTTAAAATCTGATAAAAGTCTTTGGGAAAAGTTTAAAAAAAAAAATTAAAAAAAGATTTTAATTGTTGACGAGAACAGACCATCTCTGAATCTCGCTCGATTGTCAAACTCAGGCCCCAAAAAGATGGACGCATCTACCACCATACTGCGCCTGCAGCAGGAGAAGCGAGACCTGCTGCAGACAAACATCGACCTGCAGAGCCAGCTAAGTGACTCCAGGGACGAAGTGGCCAAGGCCAAGGTGCGGTAAATGCAATGAACAGAGTACTTGGTGACAGATGGAATGTTTCTTGTGGAATGGAACAGTCCGTCTGTCACCTCCAGTGCATTCAATTACTTCTCCTGCACTTACTCATGCAAGCGCGACAGCGTTAGATTTACCTCTCACATGACTTGTCGCGCTTAATCAAGCCTGGCCCAAGTAACCGACTTGCCGAGCCGGTTACTTAGGTAAATATCCCATAAGGCCATGCAACGTCCTGCGGGCGCCTCATCAGGCCGTGTCCAAAAACGGGCTTGCACGGAGCATAGAGCTACAAACACTATATAGCTCTATGTGTCCCCGCGTATTTTCACTGGGCATGGACGTGCTCTACAGTTAATTGATTCGAATGTAGCGTGGGAAAACTGTTGCAACCTGACGCCACTTCTGCAATTGTGTAAAAAGTCTATGGAGAGTCAAAACATTTTCCTCAGAAAATTGGAAATATTTCTCAGTCCCAGATTCATGTCTTATCATTTTTGCAATGAATGACCTTCATTGAGAGGATATATGAAGAAGATTTAATGGGGGGGGGGGCAAAAATGTCCCTACCCCCCACTAAAACCATGAAAAATGATAAATCGAGAAAATGTTGAGAAAAACATGAATTTTCTGGAAAATATGTTTTGCCCCCCTCGAGAAAAAATCCTGGCGATGCCCATATTTCCAGCTCTTGCACGAAACTTTACCCGAAACCGTTTATTTAGCTTCACTGCGCGTGTCTGTCATTACGCGAGGAGCCAGGCGCGGGTAAGCTGGGGGAAGTAATCGAACGCACTCCTCATAAAATCATTCTTACCATTGCACTCATAAAAAATCTTTCTTTGTTTTTTTTGTATTCCAACAGCTGAACTACGAGCAGTCACTTATTCCATTCCACCCGGCTTCGCCTTGTGGAATGGAATATTCCGTCTGTCACCTCATGAAATTATTCTTACCATTGCACTCGTTAACATTCGTTACTTGTATTTTGGTATCCCAACAGCTTCACATCGACCGTATCCAGAAGGAATTGGATGTGGACGAAAAAAAAATGGAAAAGATTACAGAAAAAATAACCAGGTACCTTAGTGAAAAAATCGTTACAAGGTGGATAAAAGCACAATTTTTTCACCAAAGCATCTCTCTTTTCGAAGAAAAGACGGACGCAAGAAATTGGATGATTAAAAGGTCAATTTATGACTTCATTATGACGTCATCAGCTAATTAAAGCCATTCCTCTGGCGAGAGGACCATCAAGCTTCTTTTATAACCCTTAAACGCTCCATCTCAACTCAGTACTGGCTACGATTCTCTGACCCAGAGGTATAGAAACCATCTTCAAAGTAGATGGTATTACCCAGGAAGGTAAACCCATTGCATTTTCCTCAAAAAGCCTATAGATCCTGTTCCAGAGCATATTCTTCAATATCGAGAGGAAGCTGTGGCACTGCTGCAGCTTTATTCGGCTGCAACTTCATTGTTGTCACTGACCATTACAACCATTGGTTACAATTTGGTGCAAAATCCTAGCCAGTGCACCACCTCGCTTGTAGCGTCTTAAGCTACAAGGATACGACTTCAACGATGTCTACAAACCTGGTCCTACGATGGTGATCGCAGATGCACCCGACAGATTGCCCAACTCTCCAAGCTCGACAACGTAACATGTGATGAATCTGTAACTTAGATACACTGAGATGGTCATCCGACTGTAACTTATGTTATGTTTTTTGTCTGCCTATCTTTGGAATAAGTTTAAACATTTAAGATACCAATAATCAATTACAAAAAACTCTCTTGGCATAGAATTTGAACCATTCTCTCTGACTTAAGAACAAAAACTCACATTGCCACTTATGGTTCGCATGTTAAAACAAGGTGCCAAAATGATCACCCCAAATCCATGATTTTAGCACCTTTTTTTTTACCAAAAAAGGCTTTTTTGGCCCAAAACAACATCCGGTACTACATTACATCCCACTGACATACCACTCTAATGAAAGATCTTGTTGTTCCCTTTAATTTGATACCACATTTGTTGTTGTGATGTTTGTAGTTCTGAAGATATTATCAATTTTGTTTATGTAATAGTTAGCTGATGACGTCATAATGAAGTCATACATGTACATGTCCTTCCCATCATCCAATTTTTTGCGTCCATCTTTTTTTCGAAAATGTATACCATGGAGATACTTTGTTGAAAAAATGGTGCTTTTGTCCACCGTGTCACGATCCTTGGCATTATTATGCCCCGCCGGCGAAGCCGAAGGGGCATACTGTTTCCACCTTGTCCGTCCGTCCGTGTGTGTGTGTGTGCGGGGGGGGGGGGGGGGGGGGGGGGGGGGGTGACTACAAATTTGTATCCTTGTGGAGACACACACACAATAGGGAACAAAACATTGTAAAGGTCTCCACAGGGCAATTTCTATAGATGAATAGGTCTCCACAAGGTTTTCACGAAATAGATATATGGGTTTTACTCAAAAAATAGGAATTTCCAAGGTGGGTTGATTTGTCGCAAATGGAAGAGTTTTAGAAAAGGGATATTAAGTCCAAATTTCAGCCAAGGAAGCTAATTCTGGTTAAAATAAGAGCATTTTGAAACTTCACTTTCAAAATTGAACACTTTACTACACGAGAACAAAGGAACGTCTCCTATACAAATTTGCGAGTGTGTGTGTGTGTGTGTGCATGTGCATACAAATGGTTCCACATCGGAATCTGGATTGTCCATGTATGTCTTGAACCTTGATACAATGTAGCTTGCTAGTATAACTTACATGTGTAAGTTTGGACCCCATAAGACAGGCCAAGGTCATTAGGATTAAAACAATAGGATTTTATTTCATTTGATTTTTTTAAATAGTTTTTTCTTAATTTTTTTTTTTTACGAAACCAGTGTATGTACATGTGGCTTGCTAGTATAACTTATAAGTTTGGACCCCACAAGACAAAGGCCAAGGTCATTAGAATTGAAACAAAAGGATTTTATTTTGTTTTATTATTTTCATTTCCCCCCCACCAAACCAATATACATGTGCAAATGTAATCACTCACTCAAGTATTAGGGGCCTGTACACTGTCTATGCATGTACATGTTTTGTGTATAATCAATGTGGCTTCTTCACCTTTTTTCTTGGACAGCCATATTTTTAATTGAAACAACAGAAAACAAACACATGACATGTACATGTATCCAAAACTTGAGACTTGCATCGTAGTACATGTATATGTATCCAAAACTTGAGACTTGCATCGTAGTACATGTACATGTTTATGCAGCTCTGTAGGTTGTTTTTAGGATTTTGAGTCACTTTAGGATCCCATAGGCCAACTGTTCGCATTATTAAAACCCAAAGAAATAATGTCGTGATGATAACTCAAGCTTATTCAAATAAGTATATATTCTTTTGATTATTTAAGAATTCTTATTTTCATGTAGGCCTTGTAAATGCTCAAAGGATTACGCTAAAAGGATTTGCCTTTGAGAAAGGTCTTGCTTTAGACTGAAAATATTCTGTCGCTAAAAACAAAAATTCATTATGGGATCATAGCCTAAAGAAAACAATAACGATGTTGAACGTTCCATGTGACCCAGTTAATGTTAATAATAGAGTGGTGCTATGTGATGGAAATAGGCATGGTTGCGGGGCATTTGTGTTTTTTAACACTACTTTTCTTGTTGTCACTAAGGTACATGTCACTGGTGACGTCACAGGATCTGAAACTTTTGAAGAAGGAGAGACATCTCAAAGATTCCAAGGTGGGGTGTAGAGGGTAAGGGCATTTTCGACTGTTTGCCAGTAATTCATTTACACCACTATTTGTCCAAGCAAAGACTCTAATTCAAACAACATCGTGTAATGATGACGTCATGATGACGTCATCAGGTGTTTATTTATAGGCAATTAAATTGTGACACTTTTAATATTTAAAAATGCATAAGAAGTCAACCGTACGCGTCCGCAGCATTCTGTTGCCGGCAAGTGGTAGAGTAGGTTGAGGTCTTTATTTCATTCAGTGTGCGTGCAATCACGTGACCCTTGCTTCCGGTCGAAAAAGGCCAAAACCGGAAGTGGCTTATTTTTTAAAAGCGGTAATAGGTATGAACTTGCTTTTAACGGTGTTAGTCACTTGGCTGATAGTATTCTGCAAATCATCTACCGATGACGTCATGCAATCTTCGAGCGCCCTCTAGCGACAGGTTGAAAAAAAATTTAAATGTATTTTGAATAGATGTCTGAGGTGAAGTTTGTCAGAATCACCTTAATATTGGTGTATATGATGACCTTGACCCACTTAAGACGTGTGCGTAGTTTTAGGCGAATGACGTCATCAGACCGGAAGTTATAATAAAAAGACTCTTTTTCATTTGAAAATTCCTGAAAAATCAACCATGGCAGTTATATTAGTTTTTACTTCAATTGTCGATTCAAGGGTAGGTCTAAAATATTTCAAAGCTTCGAGGCAATAAGCGAACTCGGACATGCCCTGCGTACGCTTAAAAGTTCAGGTTGACAATACATCTGCTTTAAAATATGCACAGGACGTCCACAATGTATATGTACATGCACGAACGTTGTACATACGCACATACATCGTATGTCAGTCAGCCCGCAGAGCACGTGTTGCTGAGGTCAAATCCTGTCCACAGTGACCGTTTTAGCCGATTCCGCCTAACTTTGACAGATTTTATGTTCATGCATGCGCATAGTCAGGGACTTATAATTGATAAAAAAATCATTCTGCAGAAAAGCCCTATGTTACGTATTTAAAGGTGCAGTTTTTCTGCAGTGGGATTTTCCACAAGTCTTTTCCTATACAACACTGATATCTTACTGAGTTGTTCTGAACTTCGGCCAAGAA
Organism: Patiria miniata; assembly: GCF_015706575.1. Taxonomy (NCBI): domain Eukaryota; kingdom Metazoa; phylum Echinodermata; class Asteroidea; order Valvatida; family Asterinidae; genus Patiria; species Patiria miniata. The sequence goes on along the minus strand of NW_024037074.1, from coordinate 1,042,871 downwards.
TTACTATGAGAAGGACAGAGAAATCATATTTTTTCGCGCTGTCATTTGATTCAAAATATTCCCAAGAGTCAGAATATCAAGTACTATTTTCTGAAAATGTTTCAGTTCAAAAGCAAATCACATATTTAAAGGTGCAGTTTTTCTGCAGTGGGATTTTTGAGCCCATTGACTTTGAATTTCATCTAAAAATATGCGGACTTTGGATAACTGTGCGCTGAATTACCCCAAGCTAGACTTGCCCTAAATTAAATAGCTGGGAAAAGTGTCACGATATAAATAACACTATTTTCTACTCACAATATTAGTTGTGGAGACAGCAAATGGCAAGTGAAGTGCGCCGCACCTGCGGCGTACACGTAACCAAGCTCCTTAGCAACTTTAAGATACGCGCTATAAATTTGGCTTCAGTAAGCGCCCAACTATGCGGTTTGTGCATGCAGTGTAATGCCAATGCGCCCAATTCCGCACCGCACACTAAAAGAGCCCAACGCGCAACAGCGCTTTCACTGGTACCCTGTACTGCCAAGCACTCATGCTTGCGCACTATGTACATTTTATGTGCGCAGCTAAAATTTTTTAAAAAGGGTTACATTAATAGTCACTAGAGTCATGTTTCTCCAATGTCCTAGGGTATAGCCAGTAGTGTCACTGAATGACTTGCCACCGAAGGACCACTCGCCCCTGCAGGCCTCCCAGGAAGATTGCGTGCATGAGTGACGTGGAGGACTTCAGCGGGAGCTTATGGAACACAGCCTCAGCTGTGCACAGGCCCGTCACCAAGGGGGGGGGGGGGGGCTGGTGGGGCCGGCCCCCCTCGGCGAGCAATTGGCCCCCCAACGGTGGCCCCCCTTGTTGGTACTATTTGGCCCCTCCTGATGCTCGGGGCTTGCGACGGGCCTGGCTGTGCACAAAACATACAGGTTAGTAATCATCTCATTGGAGAGGGCATCCCCTGCCCAAATTTCTGGGTCAAAATTTTATATTTCACAAGTTCCTCATTCAAATGCCACCTACATAAACATGCACCGAAGCAACAAACCTCAACCAGTTAACTTCAAATGGTTGTTGACATGTACTACTACATGTTGACATGTACTACTACAGATAATGAATGTTAGTAAGTGCAATGGTAAGATTAATTTCATGAGGTGAAATGAAATGTTCCATTCCACGAGGCGAAAATTTTACCTCCGAATGAAATTATTCTTTCCATTGCACGAATGTGAAACATTCATTATTTGTTTTATATAACACCTGAATAAATCCTCTTCATCTGATTGGTTGACTTTTAATAGCCAATTTATTCAAGTTAACAACTGTTTAAAAGTTCGACAAGTTCAGAGCTGTCCCATTTAACTGATGTAAAAGGTTGAGAACTATCATATTCATTTTATCTCGATTTAAAACTATTCCACAAGTTTAGAAGTGTTATTACCAATTCATGCAAGGCAAGTTAAAAGCTGTTCCACAAGTGCAAAACTTGAACAGTGCAACAAGTTCAGAACTTTTACATCCAATTTATGTAAGTTAAAAGCTGTTCCGCAGTGCCACCATTCGCAGCAGTCAAACCGTGCAATGGAAGTTCTATTCACCATGCAATAGAACCTTCATTGCACTGTGTGCTGCGTGCCGCGTGTGCGCCGTGCGTTGAGACAAATAATTCAATGACATGTGATCAATGATCCACCAATCAGATGACAGGGATTTATTCAGGTGTTTTATAAAGAGAGACAATTAATGGAGGTGGCAGTGACTAATTAATTACTTGTGTAAATAATTGTAATTTATTAGATACTATTATGAATATTATTATTTGCATTTGCAACTGTATACCTTTTACCGACATGAAATAAATGTTGAACAATGAGATTTATAGTTAACAAGGGGTAAATTAAGCTTCAAAATCAAACAAGCCCAATGATATGTCCCACAGTGACCAAAGAATGGCCCAGCAGGGGTTGGTCACAATAGTAAAGTTCCCCATTCCTCAATGCCCCATGCGCACGTAAAAAAAACAAGGTAACACTCATCGCTAAGAGAAGGAGTTTGCCCGGTGTTTTTGGCAGTGGCTGCTTAATGCGTTGCAGCAGCTTGTGAACTTTTTTTTCTTGAAGAGGTAGAAGAAGACAAAATCGACCGCGAGAAAAGGCAACACACGCGAACCGCAGATAAATTGTTTTTATATATCTTGTATGATTTCCTGTAAAATATTGTGCAGGGATGCTGAGCAAGAGCTTGCGACCAATATCCGCCGTCTGCAAATTGAACAGTGAGCTTCTTAAAACTAACCAAAAGATGGAGAGGCAGCTTGGCGACACCAGAGCCAACCTGGCTGCCTCCAGGCAAGAGTGCAGCGGCCTGAAGCAATCCATTGCACAGGTGACCGCGGCACAGGCTGGCATCACGGCCGAACTATCCCCCGCTAAAACCATGAAAAATGATAAATCGAGAATATTTTGAGAAAAACAGGAATTTTTTGGGAAAATATGTTTTGCCCCCCTCTAGAAAGAAATCCTGGCTATGCCCATATTTCCAGCTCTTGTACAAAACTTTACCCGAAACCGTTTATTTAGCTTCACTGTGCATGTCTGTCATTATGCGAGGAGCCAGGCGCGAGTAAGCTGGGGGAAGTTATCGAACGCACTCCTCATAAAATTATTCTTACCAAAAAAGGATAATTTACATCTTGTAAAATTTTTAAATCCTGCCCAGGTTCCAATCTGAAGTCCATCCAGATGATCCTTAATAAGACAGCAGACGGTACAGGCATAGACTCCAACACCCTGGCCTTACAGATGAAGGGCCATCCTGAGCTGAGGGACAAGCTTCATGTCGTCACCTCTTGAGGGCCTTTGCCTGTCTACCCTGGGGTGGTCAACTCAGAATTACCTGGTAGGTACAGTGGACTCTCTGCCCAAAAACTCTTCCTTTTAAGGAAAAAGGTTAGATGGAACTCTTGAACGCATTGTCGCCCAACACCTTGTGCTGATGTTAAGATATTGGATGATCGTAGTGCAGTGTTTATACAGCACTCTTATACCACACTCTTGGATTGCTCACACTTATTACCCCTGTTCATCAGGCCATGAGAACACTTTCCTGCTGAAGCTCGAGATCAGCAGTATATGGTCTGCACCCCCCATATATACTCAATGGAGAGAGGTAATTGTAGTAATGTATCTTGCCCAAGAACAACAGCGACGTGTCCCCTGTCAAGGTTGACCCAACATGACATCATGCATGAGTCAAACATGGGAACCTTTTGACCACAGGATTCCCCCCGATTTTTAAACACTGTATACTCAGTGTGTTACCTCCTGAGTAAAAGTTGGAAAAAAACCTCCATCTTATGCAAAATTCCATCTTATGTATGCGATACTCGCTGCTATGTACATCATATCCCCTTAGATCGGTGGATGAGTGGTAAGACATCTGCACTAGAAAGCAGGAGGTCGTGGGTTCGAGTCCCACCCGAGTAATTTTTTCCAACTTTCACTCAGGAGGTAACACACTGACCATTTATACTGTCCGTTTATACGTACAGTTAATACGTCGGTGAAGGGCAAAACCTAATTGATTTACATCACCCCGACGCAAAATTCCATCTTATGAATACTGCATCAAATAAGTCATACATCTTTTGCATAAAAACATTTGTTGTGTGGGAGAGGGAAGTACCTCAGACAGTCAGACCACCATTTAAACAGAAGATCTGACCTGACACGTGTACATGAGGACATACAAGGGCCTCATGATTCTGACATTTAGTATGCCTGTACAAATTTTAATAATGTTGAACCCTGCGTCATAGGTCAATCTAACAATCTACGCACTAACCAGCTGACAATCTACGCCCTTGCCAGTATCAGACTTTAAACGGCCAGCAAGAACCTGCCGTTTTGAGTCTGTGTTTAGATTAACCACCATTTTGCTCGTCTCAGTTTGAATATTCTTTGGGGTCTTTTTTCCTCAGAGGATCTCAAGACATCTATCACCAGGCATCTTCTCAACATGCATCTCGACCCCAAATGGCAAGCTCAACTGAACCAATACATGGTGTCCAAATTTGTGCCGGTTACGCTGGATCAGAACAAAGGTTTGTTAAAATAAACAAACAAATGTCCCGATAAACCAAAAAGGGAAACCGACGATTATTTCATTATAAAATATATTGCATTATTACAATATAACAATTGTAACAAAATAAGGAGACAATGCTATATTTTAAAAAATAATAATAAATCGTTGTTGAAATCAGTACTCATAAATTGTAACTTGTCATGATGCAATTTTGTGCTCTAAATTAATAATGAAAGATACATATTTTATAATGTAAACATGTTTTTATTTTTTTTTATTTTACTGAAACCAAAGAGACTATTTGTCAATGTTCAAGTTATTGTCACATCTTGCTGTGTGCAATGAGTTCGTTAGCAGGGCTCAAGTTTTGTGTGAAAACAGTACCTGAAAGTATTATTTACTGGACCAATGTACATTGGCAGTTAAAATTGAAACACTGTTACTTAGAGCCATGTGAATCATTTGCAGTTACCGGGAGAAGCATTGATTTAATGACAAAACTCTGCTCAAAGTCAAGATAGGAGTGGTACCAAATACCCTTTGAAAATATTCCAGCTGAAATTGTTTCGTTTGGATGAAAACTGAGGTGGTGTTGAAAGAGGGTGTCCACGGAACATTTTAACATTAATGCATTAGCAATGGAATCGAGTTACAAGACACCCCAAAAAAGTGAATGTATTTCCTCGGTTTTCTTAAAATGTATGCTATCTGATCAACCTTCAACAGGTTAGTTGTCATGCACCCTGCTTCAGACTTTTAGCAATTTTGTTGCTTCAAACAAAAGTAAAGGCACAAGAAGCAAATAATCATATGTACCTTTTAAGAAAGTTGCAGTCATTAGGATTATACAAGAAGTGCATTTCATTGCTTCTGATGGTAAACGGGAAACATCAAATGTGAACATTTTTAATAGTCAACTGACTCTTGCATGTGTAGGATTAGTCATGATCATGATAATCTGAGACCAGATTTGGATAGCACATGCAATCATGAAAGGCATGTATTCATCTGAGTGCAATGTGTAATTATAAAACATCAAGATGAATTTGTATTCCCTTTGTTTTAAGTTACCAAAACTTCCAAAGAATTTATATACGATTTAGAAGTGTTTTTGTCATTTCGCATAACCATCACTAAAGAGTGAAATACATTTGAACATCAAAACAATGTGAGTTACAGTGAAGTGCAAAATTATTTATGCAAATGCGATAAGGTTTTCTGTCATGGATGTTGGTATGAACGTAGATGATGTTGATAGGATTCACCTACTTTAATGTAGTTGTGTTTGTCATTTATAATACATGCACACCATATAGTTATTAAACTTATCAGAATTTATGTGCTGTAAATTTTGGATATTTGTGACTTGGTTTAAAAATTAACAGTCACTTCTTTCATTTCCAATGGCAAATTATTAAAGTGGATGCGGTGTTTAATACGAATCAGACTTTCTATTCTATAAATGTTCTAGTTTTCTGGCAACGTGATGTTAGAAATGAACTCTTTTGAACTTTTAATAAAATTGTATTTTCAATGGCAAATTTTCTATTAAATACATGTACATGTAGATCTGAGACAATTTACTTGTTTTAGTCAAATTATTCTGTGTGAAAGATTGACCATGTTTTCCTCTGGCTTATTTCATTGTGTCACGCTTAATTTCTTGGTTACAGATTCCCAATGTGTCCAAGTAGATATCATGGCTAATGGAAAGTACTCAAGAAAAATACTCAAACCCAAATTTAAAATATCTTAAAAAATTTAAGTATCTTCCTTTTCTTGTACATATATACAATGGGGAGTGCCCAGGGGAGTGCTGATAAAATCCTACAATCGTGCACACTACATTACCTAATAGTGTACTGGGGCGGATCCAGGAATTTTCACAGGGGAGGGGGTTCATCAGCAAAAAAAATCAGAAAATGTAAACACTTGGCCTCCGTAAAATCAAAAACTGGGGGGGGGGGGGGGGGGGAGCTGGTTCCATATTTCAATAGGGGGTGCTGTTCAAATTCGATGATTAGTAACACTAGATTACAGACTGGTGTACCGTAATTCGAACAGGTGGACATATACCAGTATAATTTTTTAGGAATTTGTATGATAATTTTTGTTTTTTGACAGAGCATGGGGGGGGGGGGGGGTTGACACCCCCCTCTGGATCCGCGCCTGATGTACAATTCATGGCCCCTGCTCACAACTATTTTTTTGAGGGGGAAGGGGGGAGGGAGAGACCGTTCGAATGTGACATCACATTTGCTACCGTCTTTTGTAGGGAATTATTTATTTTTTTTAGGGGGGGGGGGTCTCAACAAAAGTTTGGGTGCTCCCTGTCCTCCCCCTGTGTCCCCCCCCCCCCCCCCCATTGGTGGAACTGCACCTGAGGGCGAGTACCGACCCTCAAATGACCTGGCCCATTTCGGTTCTGTAGGCCACATTTCTTGCGTTTACCACAATTTGGCAAACAAATAATGGACTGAACTGCAGCTCTGCTATTTGCCCAGGATATCATACATATACGTCAACACAAAAACATACATACATAATCTTTACACCGTTCTTAGGGAACTATGTTCTACTTTTTTTCATTTTGAGGTAGCATTTTTGGTATCAGGGGTCAATCTCTCTGGGGGTAATCCTGCCACCAAGTCTATGTTAAAAAGTTTCTACCAGTAACTTTAACAGCGCCCTCTAAACAAATCTTTGAGAGTGGCGTTTTTGAAATTTCGGACTAGCTTCGGACTCAGTGTCGTAATCATTTCCACAACTAATTACATGTCCGATACAGGCATGTCATAACATTTGATCATCAACAACAAGAAATGTTCAAAGCAAAACAAAGACCGATACCAGTATATCCCGAAAGTGACAAAATAACATCGCTGGAAGTCAAAGCTAAATCTTTCAAACGAAACCAATGTTTACGAAAATTCCCAAGGTATGACGTATTGCCCACGTGAGGGCGCATACAGGTGGTGGTGTTTTGTGACACTGACAGGTGCAAAATGAATGGTTACAATTCACATGTGGCGGTTTGTTGTCATGTCAGTGCTGCATGCACATGTCACAATGAAAAGACCCTGCACTCAAGCCCGTCTCCCAAGTGTCGTCGCCATGTTGGGTCACTTTCTCCGGATGTTTTCATGGTTGTATCTCTGCTAATTTGTGACTGTGAGGTACTTGGTTCAGTGTGTCCGCCGTCAACTCGATTTTATTAACCCCGGAAAAACTGCAAGACGTTCATGGCCTGGTCGTGAGTATTTAACAGGGACAGAATCGTATTACAGAGGTTGCGATCATGGCAATGTGCATTCACTAAGCGCGGGCTTTGCAATCGCATCAACGTACCTTTTCCATAAACTGTAAATCTAAGATTTTCACATAACCCTATTTAAACATTTTGGATTTTGAGCATGTTAAGGAAGTGACAATTAAGCTAGTGGTTACTCACGTACGTCACAATATGTGCATCCCCCCCATGTTGAAGCACTTGAAAGTGTTCAACATATTTAATTGGCCTGATCGAAGATCAATCTGACAATTGATAATTATTATGTGCCAAAAACAGGGCTGATGGCTTTCAGGGACTTCATTCATCCTTGCAACATATCTCTCTCTGTTATTTAAGTCTCTATTGTATCATAGTGGTGATGTGAAGTAGTTTTCTATAGGAAATAATTAATGCTGGGTTCCTTTATTTTCAATAGGACCCAAAGAAATATTGATTGTGAAAAGAATACAAAAGTCATATCCGTCACACCTTTTGTGACGGAAATGACAATTATTATATTACTTGGCTTTTGGAGGTATAATTACCTTTTCAAGTTGTTTACAAATTATGGCAGTAGGTACATATTGAGAAATACACTGGGACATGCATTTTCAGGGGGTTTTGAGGGAGTATTGTAAAGAATGAGGATCTTGTCCATTATGTTAAAGAGTTTTTAACACTGCACATAATAGGAGTCGTGTTAAAGTTAATTTCACTGCTCAAAAATCTAATTTTCATTCTATATTTTTTCGAATTATAGTGCCTTAAAGTGTCGGGACATGAAAGTAGACACTTGATACTGAAGACTGACCCATAGGCCCCTTTTTAATAAGAACTTGCTGGGAGTGTACATGCAGGAAGAAATTCATGATAAACATCTCCAGCATTTAGGATAGAGATAAACCCACGAATGATTCTAGCGTAAGGTTGATGCATTGGCAGTTGTACTGTTTAACTATGTTCACTATAGGGTGTCAGTGGGTACATTGAATTTTTTGAAGAGAAGCTGGAACAATTAGAATCAGTAAGTGAAAATTAACAAAAATCCACTTGGACAAAAGATGTATATCATACATTTAATTTAGCCAGTTAAACTGTGCACATTAATTTACTTGTGCTTTTAACAAATTCAATAAATATATAAAATCTGATATCAAAAAGTAATTTTATCCTCTGCAGGCTGAGTGTCAACATTAAACTGAAATCCACAGGCAAAAGGGGAACTATGTATTGGTGGAGTGAGGAAATTATGGATGTGACATTTACACATTTAAACATTTAAAATAATAAACAAAGTTCTAAATCGTATTTTTCCAAAGGTTTTAACAAAACTCAAATTTTAAAAACAGGAACCTATTTTCTGCTATCTTCCTTTGAGTTGAGCACGCATAACAAAAATAATTCAAACCTATTCAATTTGCTAAAAGCTAAGGAGAACTGCAGTACTAGATTACTTTCAGGCTACGTGCTCATCTTTTTATTGTTTTCAATGACAGCCCTCTTTTTATTATGTTACTCGTTTATTATTAAATTATTGTGTCGATCATGTTGGTCTGCACAATGGGCAGTCATCAGTCTTTGTGAAAGGGCTCAACATAGAGATGGTTCTTTAAATGTTTGCTAAACATTTACAAAATGAAACGTCACATCCTTAGAAGACATTGGAGGAGGAGGTCTAAGAAATTGGAGGAGGAAGGCAATTGGGGGTCTGTGGATGTTTGAGCTACTACGTACATGTAGAGGGTAACAGATGTCTCTGATGGTGATGCTGAAGTTTTGCAGAGCTATCGTCTGTTTGCTGACCTTCATTGCTAGACGGACAGAGCATGGATGTAGCTGCTTGATACTCATGATGATGGTGTCCCTTTTGGTGAGTGTTGGGTGTTCACTGATTTCCTGTAATTCTCCCCATCTGCCATGTGCTCTGTGTTTGTGCTGTCTGGCGTTGAGTTCTCTTGCTGGTGTACCCAGTGTACACCTTCTGCATTCGCAGGGGATGCATCAGGTTCGGTCTTGGAGGCTTGCTTGTCCCGTGGGCTATTGTGGATCTTGTGGGTGTGGAAGGCCCGGATACCTTTGTCATTTAGGAAGTACTGGATGTGATGAGAACTGCCTGTGTTGGGCTGTGTAATAGGCGGGGTGAGCCTAGTGGGTTCGACCTTGGGTGTAGGGGACCCTTTGGTAGGTGAAAGACTTTGGATCTTGCGTCTTGACTGGATGAGCCTTGAATCTGTTGTGTTGTAGTGCTGTCTTGACATGGTAAAGTTGTTGCCGGCCAGGATTGTGGTTGCTGATGCAGGCTTCCCGGACAAGGTTGCTCTTTGACTGGTGTTTGGATTTCCGGGTGCAGGAAGGATTGGTTGTCGATGTTGCCAGTCAGTGTCTGTCGGTCATCTCTAATAGACTCAGGGGTCGAGGGTGTTGTCAGACTGTTTTCAGACCTTAGCATCCAGGGATGAGATTCAAGGCGCCTGATCCTCACTGCGCCAGATGCTGCTGTAAATCCAGTTGAAGTCTTTCAGGACCTGCTGGAGGTCCCATGCTGTATGATGAAGTGATGACAGTCTCATCCATGTACTGAAGACAAACTCTTGGTCTCAGATCTACGAAGGCAGTACTCCTATATGAAGGCATTGACTAAAACTGGGGATAGAGTCGATCCTGTGGAAGTTCCAGAAGGCTGCTTGGACAACTGGCTGTTCATTGGAAGAAAGACAGCAGGATGTAGGTGGGTCAGAGATCATGAACCTGGTTTGGAGTGTGGGGCTTCATATTTCTGCAGGGCGTAGTCAAGTCGGAGTCCCCCTTGGCACCGAGGCATGAGTAGCCTGTGGGGATGGCAGTGAATATCTGGTAGCCTTCATCGGGGTTGACCATGGTGTAGTTGGGAACACTGTGAGGTTGCGATCATGGTGTCATTGGGATCATCACCCCCACCATCCCCATCACCCCCACTGGCGGCCGCCACCACCCCCCTCACCCTCACCACCACCACCACCCATCACCATCACCTGCTGCGCCGCCGCCGCGCTAAGCCGCCGCTGCACCGCCGCGCTGCGCCACCGCTGCGCCGCCGCTGCGAACACCTTCACTTGTGATCCCAACAAAGCCATGTGCAGCTTCAGTGGAGACTCCAGGTATTCATCACCAATCCCATGGGTGAGGCATGTCTCAAGGTCTCGGTCAGGAAACCTTCATGAAGACAAGCTGTGTGAGTGTGAAACCCTCTCTCTGGATTAGGTTTGTGATCTCCTACCCATCTACATCCTGCCGTCCTTCATCCAGTGGACAGGTCAATTCTTCAAGCAGTCAGCTGGAACTTCCACAGGATTAACCCCATCTCCAGTTCTAGCCAATATCATCATATGGTTCTGTACAGCTTTCGTGGATTTGAGAGCAACAGTTATCTTCAGTTTGTGGATGACACTTTCATCATTTTATCACACAGCACAGTACCTCCAGCAGTTCCTGAGACACTTCAGCTGGTTCACACACAGCAGCATCTGGCTCACCTTGGATCGAATCTTCTTCCTGGATATTGAGGCCTCCAGGCAGTCTGGCAGTACCCTCAGCCCTTTTGTCTATCAGAGAGCCACACATTGATAGGCATCTCCACAATCAATCTGTCCAGTGCCCTGGGATCTATTCATCAGTCATTGGCACCCTTGTCTGGCAATCCTTCATCGTTGACCACGATCCTTTCCTGCGACAACTTTGCTATGTCAAGGCAACAATCCAACACAACCGATTTGGGGTACATCAAGTTGAGACACTTGATCCGAAGTCTTTCACTGACTGAAGTGTTTCGTATACTCAAGGTCTACCCATCAGGTTTATCTGGTCCATTACACTTCCCTTCATAGGCAGCTCTTATTGCATTTAGTCCTTCCTGAATGACACTGGCATCTAGGTTTTCCATGCCTAACATGATCTGCAATAGCCTACAAGGATGAGTAAGACTCTGAGACCTAACCTGATGTAACACCTGTGAATACAGAAAGGTCTGCATTGGGTACATCGGTGAGGATCTTAGCGCTGGACTCCATGAACACAAGGCGCATGGTTCTTTGAGGAGATTGCAGGAAATTTTTGATAATTCAGCATTTTACCGATCGGTAGCACCTCATCATAAGTATTGAGTGCCACAATCCTTGCCGAGTCTGAAAGGCCTTGGATGTCTGGCACAGGATTTTTTCTGCAGGACATCAGTTCCATCATCAGTGATATCTGGAGTCCTTTGCTGTGCTAGCATCTCAATATTCCACAGGCCTCCAATACTCACTCCACCAATAGTTAACATCTAGTTCCCCTTTTAGCTTGTCTGTGGGTGTCTGTCCTCAAAACTCAGCTCTGTAAGTTACATTCATGTACATGTACTCACTTGACATTCTATAGTGAACGAAAATTGCCCTTTCTTGTCTTATTTTAATTGTCCTGTCTTGCCTGCCACCTTTCTTGCCTAAAGTGCCAATATTTGCCTAAAGTGCCAATTAATTCTTACCTAAAGTGCCAACTATTTCTTGCCTAAAGTGCCAATTAATTCTTACCTAAAGTGCCAATCCTTGTCTAAAGTGCCATCTCTTGCCTCAAGTGCCATCTCTAGCCTCAAGTGCCATCTCTTGCCTCAAATGCCATCTCTTGCCTCAAGTGCCATCTCTCGCCTCAAGTGCCATCTCTTGCCTAAAGTGCCATCTCTTGCCTAAAGTGCTAACTCTTGCCGTAAGTGCAAACTCTTGCCTCAAGTGCCAATTCTCGCCTAAAGTGCCAATTAATTCTTGCCTAAAGTGATAATTCTTGCCATGTTGTCTAATGTCTCTAGGCCTATTGCCATCACTTGCCATACTTACATCCCTTCTTTACCGATACTGTCATATGTGCAACATGTTGTTCCAATCAAAGCTGCCATGCATCAACCCTCCTTGCCAGGCATGTACACTCCCATTCTAGACACACAATTCTAGTTCTTACCTCAGTTAGTTGCCTTCAACTTCAAGTCAATGGCTGGATTGAAGGTCTAGTTCATTAGGTTTTTTTAGGTTAAGATTAATTCAAAGTAATCCCTAGCTAATTTGTAATTAGTCATAAAGAAAATTGGGTAAAAGTTCACACTGAAAGCCACAGCCCTTTGCATTGTTTTATTTCAATTAATTGTACTGGATGCTAGTATTGCTGTTGCAAGCAGGTCATCACTCACATTAGGTAAACCATGCAAAGCCAAACCATTGGCACCATTTGTCTTTTATGTGGACGGCCGCACAAGTAATGCACATGCATGCATATGGTGAGTAACCGCTTAATTTTGTCACTTCCTTTGAAAAACATGTTCACTAGAGCTCTTGAAATAAAAATTGTTTGGATCAAAAAGAAAAAACAAGTCTATGAACCCCCCCTTATCCTAAACCTTGACTTTGTGACTCAGCATGGCAACACTTTTAAATCTTTGATACTTGATAAAAAATTAATTCTACTATTAAATACATTCAACCTTTTCAATTTTTTTTTTAACTTCAAATTTGTGTTACTTTTTATTGTTAATTACTTTTGGATATGCATTTTGTTGGTGTCATTTGACTTTTCTTTATTTTCTAAAGAATTTGGGGTCAGAGAAGGCAAACCCAACTACATGTAAGAAGGATTATGCTGTTTTCACTAGCTTATTAAGTGAGTGTAAGTGTTGCCTCAAGTAGGCGTACTAAAGTCGAAACTTTGTGCTTGTCCACGTAGTAAGTGCGAGGGCATAAATGTCAAAAACAAATCATAATTTCTGATTTCAAAAAATACATTTTAAAATGACAAGATATTTTATAAACAAATGCTCAGTGAACCCTCCCTCTCTGGGGGGAGGGGGGGGGGGCAATTTCAGCAAGTCTAGCCCAGCAGTCAAATGAGATTAAGTGACTGTTTTTAACAGTTTAGTGCTCCCTGTCTTCATAAAGCAGGATTGACTGGCTGTGACTGTGTTTGCAACTTGATACAGCTATGCTTTGACTGTCATATATTGATAAGCCAACTGTGACTTGAACACCTTTCAATCTCCTGCTTTTGTCTGTTGATGGAATGGACTGTCACAGTGCCTATAAACAAGATCTGCCTGTTGGTGACAAGCCCGAGTAAAAGGCATGGGAGGGGAAAAGAAGTGAAATTTTGACTGTCTGTGACTGATCAAACAAAAGATAAATGTTGAAGTCTACTTAACAGTAATGGCCGAATTTAAATAATTGTCAGCAGTTTATTACTTTACTTTGTCTTCCATTTTATTTTGGAACTAAAAATCAAGAAAAAAAATTGAACAGAAGTCAACACCCAGGCATACAAGTTTTACTTGGATCTGCTGATTTCCTTGTTTTTAAGTTTTTGTGAATGCTATTACAAATTTAAAATACCATACAAAGTCTTGTGTGGTTTTAGAGTTTCCTTGTTTTTCCCCCTAAGGTCCCAGTTGCATGCCTGAAAACAGTAAACGTACATGAGCATTTGAATAACCATTATTTAGAAAAAAGTTTCCAAATATCTTTTGATAAAACACTGAGGCACACAGTATTTCCAAAGGGCTTGTTTGATTTTTTAGAAATGATTCAGTACAATGTTAGGCTGTAACATGATTTATTTCAATTAATTATTTTGCTTGAAAAATATTCCTGAACTAGCAATTTGCTCCCTATGTTCCTCCAGTTACACGAATGAGACTAGTATTTTTAAGTTGGTCACCAGTAATCCTCACTGTTTAGAGAAAACATATCCCCATCTATAGGCAAGAAAACTGAATGAGTCAGTGAACAATGCAATAAAACGACAGTGACAGCAGTTACTAGATTCAACACATTTATTAGTAACGTAATGCTAAAAACACGATGGATGCAATCCTTAGCAGCCTGGGTAGGAAATGGACTCGTGCTTCAATTGCATGCCTCCACAGTATGTGCTTCTACCCCAGTTTGAGTCAATACAGTGCTCACTATGTAGCGCATCCAAGCCACACATTAAATAATGGATGTATGCGTAATCAAAGGCCCAACCAATAAGCATGTCGGCTCGTCACACTGATATGGCGGTGCAGTCTGGACCTCCAGCTGTACACAGTGCAGCGTATACTCGTAGCATAGTGTAGTGTTTACTTACCATCGGGTAAACTGTTCGTGTGCTCCGTGCCCTGGCTAGCAACAGACTGATGTGCTGCGCCTCTTCACGCAAGTACATGTATATGTACGCCCTCAATGAAAGCGCACTATGCAACTGATCACGTAACGTGCTTCATAGCAACACTGCGATGTATGATTTGCATTACAATGGGCCCTATTTAATTAAGCCAGGGTGTCCCGACCTGAAAGCTTATACACAATAACTCACAAATTACATTAATAAAAAATAACAATTTTGCCAACATGAAAAGTTACCTCTTGTTAACTGTGGTACTAGAGATGTCTTACACTCCCAGTTTAATTTGTTTTAATTAAGAGAATACTTTTCAGAACATTTTCATAACAATTTAAGAACCATTTAAGAACCTTTTCCAAACAAGTTAAGAATGATTTTAGAATATTTTAAGAGCACTTTAATAACACTTTTAAATTATGGGACGTCTCTAATGGGAGCAGTACTCAGAAAGAATAATTTGGGACCTAACGGTTCGTTTCTTCTTAAGCTTGGCATTGAAGATGATGTCAAACATCCACATCCTTTTCTGATCTTGGTTGCTATGCCGGACTGAAACTTGGTGATGATGAACGTTTTTTGTCATCTTGGTAGCAGTCCAGCTCAATGTCTCCTCAAGATCGATGTCTGGCACCAGCTCACTCGAACTGGTCCCAGTTGGACCAGCAAGTTTTTGATGCTGGACCATTTATTGATACAGCACTCTGGTATGGTCGACTGCTGCATTTTTCTCCTTCAGAACCCAGGTTATGGTGTCGTTCTTTAGTTGGGCCTCGCTTGTTTTGATTGGCTCTGCATGTTTTGATTGGCTCTGCATGTAGAGATCCCGCCTGCATGGCTTCTTCTACAGGTGACTCGGCCCTAGAGGTGTTGCATTCGATGCTTGAGGAAGCTGGACAACAGCTAGCAATTTACGCTTTGTTACACAGCAATTAGGTTTGGGTTTGGACGGGGTCTACCCGATGTTCCCCAGTACCTGTTCCCCAATACCTATATATGTTCCCCAAAATCCTCAGGGTTAGGCTTAGGGTAAGGGTTAGGTTTAGATGGTTAGGGTTAGATGGTTAGGGTTTAGGTTAGGGTTAGATGCTTAGGGTTAGATGCTTAGGGTTAGATGGTTAGGTTTAGGTTAGGGTTAGATGCTTAGGGTTAGATGCTTAGGGTTAGATGCTCAGGGTTAGATGCTTAGGATTAGATGCTTAGGGTTAGATGCTTAGGGTTACATGCAGATGCTTCCAGGGTTAGGGTTGTGGAACATGTAGGTATTGGGCAACATAGGTAGGCACCTGGTTCGGACAATGCCAGACTTGCATAGGTGATAACTCTTTCTTTCCCTTCCTAAATTTGCGAGAGAACTGACTGATCCCATCCCTGCTGGCATCAGATCGAGTATGTATTGGCCCTCCAGTTGAGAGTAACCCAGGATAGGGGCCTCCTGCAATCCTGTCTTGAGGGTGTTGAAAGAGCTGTCACACTACTCGTCCCATATGAAATCACGATTCTTCTTGGTTAAACAGTGAACGTAGTGGCCGTGCTTGTAGTGAGTGTATCTCGTTCTTCCAGTAGGAAGAAGACTTCGAAAAGTTCCTCACAAAGGTTTGAATGGTCTTTGTATGTTTGAAGGGTTTGTTTTGCATGAGGTATGCAATTCTCATTCGTCTTTGGTAGTGGTTTGGCCGGAGTGGGAACAAAGTTTAAATCTTTACTCAGGGCTGTTTTCTCTGATGTGGAGATGGATAGCTTATGAAAGGTTGAATATAACGTGTTCATTGTTTTTGTTTTTGGCCAAATAAGCTCGGGATTGGGTTTTATTTACTCGGTGGAGTTCCATGTGAACTTTACAAGGAAGCTTGAAATATTTGAAATGATATGTATTGTAGGTTGTGTTTCCAGATGTCGAAGGAGTTGACAGTTTCATTCTTGTCCAAACACCATTGTTTTGTTACTCGATGTGAACTGGCCATGGTGATTGGAAGGGTAAGGACACTCTTGTTGGTAAAAACTGAAAGTTAGTGTTATTACGCAGCTGTAGTATCAGCTGGCTAGCTGTTCACCTGTTTGTGAATGATGCACCGGGTCGGAAGTCCAAATGTAGCACTCAAAGTGGGCGGTTTGTTGTGACCAGTCCTTTTATGAGCTGAAAAGTGCATGGAAATGTTTCCAACGTTGCCACCATGCCACTATAGTAGTTGAATGGGGGATACCACATGAATGAATCACCATTGCAGGCCTGCACCAGAGACGGGTACTAATACATGTACCGTTGAAAAGTGTTATTTAGCTAAATCATATTTTTGTTGTGTGATTTATATCTTGCAGACACTTTGCGTCCACAATTTAAGTCTTTACAATTTGCAATAATTAGGTTTTGCCCTTCACCGACATATAACCACTGTCTACTCGGTGTGTTACACCCGAGTAAAAGTTAAACAACCTCACGTGCTTGGTGGTCGAGTGGTAAGACGTCTGCTCAACAAAGCAGAAGGTTGTGGGTTCGATTCCCACCCGAGTGCTTTTGCTGACTTTCACTCAGGTTGAACACACTGAGTATACAGTGTTTGTACGTCGATGAAGGACAAAACCTAATATTGATGCAAATTCTATCTTATGAATAGTCTTTGCTACTTGATATGAACACTCCCCGATAGAAACAATACATGACACTCATTTGAAAATCTTCTGTACAGGCCTGGCATATCTTTTAAAAGTAAAGGCCTCAGATGCAGATGCTTCCAGGGTTAGGGTTGTGGAACATGTAGGTATTGGGCAACATAGGTAGGCACCTGGTTCGGACAATGCCAGACTTGCATAGGTGATAACTCTTTCTTTCCCTTCCTAAATTTGCGAGAGAACTGACTGATCCCATCCCTGCTGGCATCAGATTGAGTATGTATTGGCCCTCCAGTTGAGAGTAACCCAGGATAGTGGCCTCCTGCAATCCTGTCTTGAGGGTGTTGAAAGAGCTGTCACACTACTCGTCCCATATGAAATCACGATTCTTCTTGGTTAAACAGTGAACGTAGTGGCCGAAGGGGGGATACCACATGTTGACTGGGGGATACCACATGAATGAATCACGGTCAAGTACCTCCCTCTCTCTTCAGTCCGATGGCGCAATTTGCGCTCAGTGGCCATTACTAGTCTACGCCAACAATCTTGATCCACTGCTGATCTTGATGCTGCTGCAAGTCCCTGTCTAGTCCACTGCTTTATGTCGTTGGTTGCATGATGTTGTTGGATGACGTCTCTTCCCATAGACCAATCCCTGGATTATTTCTTTGTCGATTCCTTCGCGGCGCATGACGTGGCCAAAGAAATGCATCTTCCGCACAGCCATCTGTTGTCTCAGCATCAACTCACTCCATGTGGTATCCAATACCCAGCGGTTGGTCCTCCTCTCCATCCACAACACTCGGAGAACGCGTCTGTATGCCCAGATCTCAAAGGCATCCACTCTACGCTAGTCTGCCCTTGGACTCACAACCATAGGAAGCTATAGCTATAAATAGTGACACACACATGTTACAATAACAATATAATAATATAAAGGACATCAATACAGTGAAATAGTAAATTATAAGAATTATGCACAGAAGATACATGTGCCACAATATTGCACTATAATACAAAACAAAACAAGAAAAAAAAAACATGTTCACATCACAAAATCCCCACATTCTTAAAAAAGTAAAATATACTGAAAGAACAGAACAAGGATTAAAAATGACGGGCCTGGTGTGCTATTACCCCGATTGAGTCTATGCAGTACTCTGTTCCCTGGCTAGCAACAGACTAATGCGCAACGCCTCTTTTTCCCACAAGTACGCCCTCAATGATCGTGCGCTACCAAACTGAAAAGGTGACGCGCTTCATAGCAGCACTTCACATGCTTTATAGTTGTCAACTCTAATATGTCGGAATCTACATGTATACTGTATACTCACCAGCTTAACTTTGCAAATAAAAAAAAATAGATGTAAAAATTTCGTTGGAATAATTCCTTTGGCAATGAAGGGGGGGTAATGTTACTGCAAAAATAGATTTAACATTAATGCCACCATACTCTGTGTGCCTCAGGGTTTCATCAAAATGTAATTTGGAAACTGTTCTCTGATTATTTCATTTAAACACGATATAGACCTACCTTGAGAAATAAAAATGGTAATCTAATTCTTCTCACATATGGATCATGTGCCAACTTTCTAACCATAAATATTTTACATTCTTCAATTACCGACTATCAAAAACCATTGAAAATACCAGTAAAATGTGAAATTATTCTTTTAAATTAGAAAACTCTGGAAATTTTTGAATAATATAGTACTCAAGTTATTACTCGTATGCATATACATGTATGTTATTGATAATTCATAGCATAATATGGTAATATTTATTGTCCTTTCATAGTCAACTTGAATATGTCCGAGTCAATACTTTATACTCATCAGCTTAACTTTGAAAGTTTAGTTGCATGTGAATATTGCATGGGAATAATACTGAAGGTAATGATGAAGGATTAACGTTACTGCGAGCATTGATTAGATGAGATCAATATGCCACCATACTCTTTGAAAATATATTAAAAATGACATTTTACTATATTAGAGTATTGGTATACAGAACAGGTCTTAATATATACATGTAGGACACTTAAGTTGGGATTTGCTTTCTCTGACGATCAAATTGCTTGAGAGTCAACAAATTCAAATCAATGTTGACTCCAATGAAACTTCAGCATAGTGCCAAACGCCAAATTGAATGTCAGTTGGAAGACCACCTTACCACTGGCCAGTTGTTTGGTGGTTTGCTATATTATTTTACAAGGGCACACTAATCAGTATTCACAGCCTTTTACAATCCCACAAGGACAAGCAGGACCTGAAGTGCAGACTTGGAGAATCTGCTGCGAATGTGGTGAAGTGCAAGACATCACCTACGGGACTCGGTGAATAAAGATCCCTTGGCAAATATGGGATAGTGATAAACTGCCCAACCTGGCACCAGCAAGGATCTATTTACAGCAAGCTGACACTGGTTCCTATAGCTGAGCCACCTCTAAGATATCGACATCCTGGTGGTGACATGTTTTAGCCCATCCTCACTGGACAGTCCGATGGGTCACCTATACCCAAGGACTCGGCACCCATAGCAATGTGTCCCCACTTTAGCAAGCCTACGGGTCTTCTATACCCATGGCATCTTACTCCTGTGCTGGGCCCAGGGACAATAGACCTTCTTCGTTTACCTTCACTGGAGGAGCAGTTATGATTGACTGTACTCTGTGAGGAGCATCTCCATAGCCAAGGAGTCAGGAGTCATCCAGCCCTCAAGGATAGCACCAGCTTCTCTCGTCTCATTAGCATCTCCTGTCACTGATGATGCACAGAATGGAGACCAGGAGTCATGGAAACACGAACTTGTCCCAATTGCAGTTGCTAGGTAAGACTGTGCCATACTTTTTAATCATTCTTAAAAGAAAAATCTCTCAAGAAAAATGTGTAATTCCCATGGTGACAACTTATCTGAATAACACAGTGCTTGTTGGCCTCTACTTTTGAATGCCCTCATGTAAAGTTGTTTTTGTCCTGTGGATTAATTGTCTTGGTCCTGTGGATTACTTGTCGTGACTTTGAAACATTGCAAATCACAATACGCATCTAGTCAATATCCATGTTCGTTCATTTTCCTGCCAACTAAGTTGGCATGTAAACAGTAAAAACATGATATTTTTTCCATCGTAAACTATGTACCTTTCCACCCAGCACTTTGTCCAGTCTGGAAGCTGGCTGCCCTTATATGCTTGTACCTCTTTCCTGTTTGAATCAATCTTTCACTTTGATTCACTCAGGCCACTTTTTCCCCCTGTGTCCCTTTCTGTTGCCTTGATGAATTTGCCCTGCTAGTGTGTCATTATGTAGGTTGTGTTGCCTGACAAAATGACCAAGTGGCCATATTCAAGGGAAAGTGTCACTGTTGCTGTTAGGCATACAGAGTGCATACTCCCATAAATATCACTTTCAAACAAACGTTTGATCTGAAGTGTAAAATCTCTTTAAAATGCTAATTAAACCAAACTATGTCATCCGTCACTGACCAAATCTTGGTCAGCAACAATGTTTTCTGTAAAGTTACTGGACAAGCATTATCAGATAGTGATTTTTCTGTGGCTTATATCTCTTCTCTTTTATACAACTGCAACTTCTCAGAGAGTTCTATGTACATGTCAACCATTGCAAGAATGTAAAAAAAAAAGAGTTTTTAATCGGGTTTTAAACAATTGTGTAACATGGTGCACAACTTAAAAACAAAATGAAAGAAAAGTTAGCATCACTTGATAAAAGAAGTCATTTGTGGAAGTCCCCCTCCCTATTTTTCACGTAAAACACCTCATAGTTAGGATTGAATGATAAAGATCTAATTTCCTATTAGTGAGAATATTTTTCTAGCTAAAGCTGTAATATGAAATGTTTGTTGTGTGGTGTATGAACATATGAAGAGTGTATTTCCAAAATGCGATATACGCCATTTTCTTCCCTTTGAGAATCCTACTCTCCCCTGGCTGCCCAAAAGCACTTTATAGCTGTTACACAGGGTGTGCATAAAAAAATGCATCAGTTACAAAAACTGTGCTTAAATAAACAATCAAGGAGCTATGATGATATAAGCTTTGGTAGTGTGTATAGCACTTGACCATCAGCTTTAATTTGAGACCAATTGCAATTTATGTTCTTCCGAATGGCTGAGCAATTTTTTTTTAACTGATGATTTTTATATCTGTCATTCAATATAATTAACCCATTAGCATCTTGGTCTGTATTTTATTACAGTGTATTTATTCACTGAAAAAAATTAATCATAGGGTGCCTTTTAAGTAGCTCACTGGGATCGACTCTGTAAAGGGAGACGTTAACTACTGTATGACAGCCGGACTAATCAAACATTCAACCGTGGGCCATCACGATCCTCACGTGATGTCCGTACAAAATGCCCATTTCAGACTGGGTGTTAAGTTTGAGATTTACTGCTTTTTAGAGAGTTGCAAAAGTAAAATGTTGGGCTGGAATTACAGCCTCTAAAGTTGAAATTAACTACATAAATAATTACCCTTTTGCTTGAAATAAGTTGATTTTTGGGTCCGCTCGACATTTTTGCCGTCTAGCCGCCAAATTTGTTCGTTTCTTGAAATGAACAACACTTGTATGCATGGGACCTGTTTCCACCACTGAGTTTGGTCCTTGAGCAGTTTCTGTGGTGGTTGACTCGAGACGTTGGAGCGAATTGAACAGCAAGGGGTTAACCTGAGACATCGATCCGGGTGAGCTACATGTACATTGTACTCGAATGTACCCTAAGAGTGCTAGGGCAGTTTTGGTGCTACAGTGAGTAACAGGCAGGGCAGTTTTGGGCGCTACAGTGACTAAAAGTTAAAATAAAATATGCAGGCCTGCACCAGAGATGGGTGCTAATACATGTACCTTTGAAAAGGTGTTATTTAGCTAAATCATATTTTTGTTGTGTAATTTATATTTGGCATACATTTTGCTTTCACAATTTAAGTCTTTACAATTTGCAATAATTAGGTTTTGCCCTTCGCCGACATATAACCACTGTCTACTCGGTGTGTTACACCCGAGTAAAAGTTAAACAACCTCACGTGCTTGGTGGTCGAGTGGTAAGACGTCTGCTCAACAAAGCAGAAGGTTGTGGGTTCGATTCCCACCCGAGTGCTTTTGCTGACTTTCACTCAGGTTGAACACACTGAGTATACAGTGTTTGTTCGTCGATGAAGGACAAAACCTAATATTGATGCAAATTCTATCTTATGAATAGTCTTTGCTACTTGATATGAACACTCTCTGATAGAAACGGTACATGACACTCATTTGAAAATGCTCTGTACAGGCCTGGCATATCTTTTAAAAGTAAAGGCCTCATTGGCCTACATGTAGGTTGAAAGTAACATGGCTTGACAGGATCATTTGCAAGTACTCAAAAATTTGCCTTTTGAAATAACCTGTTAAATAAAAGCACAAATTGTGTACATTCATGATCTTTAAAAGATACATGACACTTGAGCTGAAAAGTCAGCCATTTTATTTACATTTCTGTTATTGCAAATGATGCTATTGGCCTTTCAAGATAGCTTTTGCTATTGGTTTTAATTTCTGTTGAAAAGCACTGATTATACAGTGCCAGTAATTATAGTATACAAATAATGAATATTTGTGAGTGCAATGGTGAGAATAATTTCAATAGTGGAATGGAACTTTTCATTTGTCACCGAATGGAATTATTCTTACCACCAGTGGCGTCGCCAAGGGGGGGCCAGGGGGGGCACGTGCCCCCCCCCTGGAAAACCTAGTGCCCCCCCGAGTGCCCCCCCATCTGAGATTTGGGTTGGTAAAAAAATATATATATATTTTGTTATATTCAACTCCCATCATCTGAGTTGGTTTTTCATAAGGACAAACAAGCACAGTAATTCGTATTTTCTTCAAATGAGCTGCAAATGTGGCACCATTTTGCATCTAGCCCATCCTCCGTATGCGAAAATTTTCCAAAGGGGAGGGGGCACCCCCTCCCCTTAGACCCCTCCCCCAGGACGGCGATCCGTATCCACCTAAGTGCCCCCCCCCCATCAAATGCTGGTGCCCCCCCCCCCCCCGTGCCCCCCCAGACTGAAAAGTCTGGTGACGCCACTGCTTACCACTGCACGAACGTGAAACATTCATTATTTGTAAAATATAAATTATCCTGATGCAAATTCCATCAAAAGTCAAATACTGACAAAGTGTAATTTTTCTAATGATGAATGGAAAGAGAGCCCACATGTTTGCAATTGTAGTGGCTTGGTGTAAGAGTATGGTGTTGTAATTGTAACAGCCCTTGGGTATGTTGCAGTTAGAATGTTAAGTGGATTGCACCAGAATTCCTGGTGTCAGTTTTACAGGACAAAAAGTAATGACAAAACTCTTCAATGAAAAGTATGCTAACATACAGTAGTCTGCTTTTACAAATATGTCTAAAAATAGGGAAATTGTTTAAACTGTATGTTGACCAGTATAGCTCAGCATGTCAATGCAATACTGTGTATTTACTCATGTAGGGCATTTATTGCTCAAGATGCATGGCACTCAAACACAAAGCTGAAGGTACCATGGAGCACTTGGTCTTGGTAAAACACCACGCCCCACACAACAGGAGTCTTACAATATTGATCCAATTTTGTACCAGAGCCCATCTGCCCATTCACTGCTTGTACACGTTATACCGTGGTCAATGCAGGGTACATTGAAAATCAAAGTGGGATAGCAGTGGCACCCAAGTCATATTTAAGAGGATGACCTCCTTGGTGTGTGCAAGATACAATTATTACACATTATTGATGTGCAATGCCGTACATTTATTTATTTGTTGGCAAGATGGCTTTTGTGCCAAAAGTAAGCCACTACTTCCTGCATCTTGGTGCCAAGACATGATATAACTGTGCGTTTATTTCGGTGTAAAGTAAAAACTTTACCCTTGGTTAAAGCCAAATTTATCAGATTTATAAATAAATGCAAATGTGAACATGTATGATCCGGCAAGGATTCTAAAGAGTAATTTAATAAGCAGTGAATGCAGCTGTGTCATTGCAATTGCTTCTTCAGGGAGTTTGGACCCTTCCCGTGCCGATCCCCAGGTCCAACTGACTCAGTCGCTAGTACCTGATAATAAAAAGGGTCTCGATCTCAGGGTGACAAGTTTACAGTGCAGTGGAAACGATCATAGGTGAACTTTGCGCCATCCCTGATCAACACGAGGCATTGATGCACGGTGGAATATTTGTCTCTAAAGAAACACAGCAGAGCTCTTCACGTACAGTTTAAGTTAGCAGGGAAATGACAGTGACAGCTCATCAGATCCTGGTCGACTTTTACCCGTATTATGCAGCAGAACACCTGCAGTATTAGAAATCCAGGATAAGCCTTACTGGATGATATGCAAGAAACTTGGCATAAACACCTGCAGACTCAACTAGGCCTGATGTGATTGCAAGTAGTACAAGCTGCCCCTTGCTGTACATACGCCTAGTGAGATGGTTGTTTTTCCCCGAGTTGTCACATCGGTAATCCTGCCTAACCTCCACTAACGGTGTAACAGATAAGCATCTAGTTGGCCGTTTAAAGATGTCTGTATCCTAGGATACATGTACTTCAAAGCCAGAGATGATGTACATCAGAGATTCTGCCATTGAAGTAGCTCAATAAAAACTGTACGTGGACATGTTTTCTTGAGCTGTAGAGATGTTGCAGAGACTCTGCTTAAAAATGGAAACTTTGCAGCAGAACATGGAATACCTGCATGTCGATGATTTTGTTCTGATAATGTTTTCTGAGCTCGTTTGCATGGCAGTGACTGGTCTCATTATCCTCAAGTATTGCAGCGGGATATCTGATACAGCAGCTTTGTGTATGTCCTGGGTTAGTTTGAGCTGTGGGTCACCCTGCATAAATCCGCTGAACCTGAAACTTTGCAGCTGTGATAGTGATATTTTCTGATGAGCTCTTCAGCATTACAGAGACTCAGCTAGATCGAGACCCTGAAGCAATGCAGTGGCACTTGGCATAAAGGCGAGATGCTTGTAATTAGCAGAGAGTTTAAAAGAGGAGGTGCCTGATCCTTGGAATAACCCAACATCAGGGTGACAGTGGGGTATCAGTATCTGGCTGTCGGTGAAGGCAGTGTTTTGGCTCATTATCCTCAAGTATTGCAGCGGGACATCTGATACAGCAGCTTTGTGCATGTCCTAGGTTCATTTGAGCTGTGGGTCTGGGTCACTCTGCAGAAATCCGCCGAACCTGAAACTTTGCAGCAGGACTTGGCATAGATGATCAAGGATTCAGCTCTGATAATGATATTTTCTGATGAACTCTTCAGCAGTACAGAGACTCGGCTGGATCAAGACCCTTAAACAATGCAGTGGCACTTGGCATAAAAGCGAGATGCTTGTAATCAGCGTAGAGTTAAAAAGAGGAGGTGCCTGATCCTTGGAATAACCCAACATCAGGGTGACAGTGGGGTATCAGTATCTGGCTGTCGGTGAAGGCGTAATCCGTACTGTCGTTTGAGACTGAAGTATCACATGATATGCATAATTCATCCGTTGTTTTATTAAAACAAAAAATTTAGATTCTTGAAAGTGACAGTTTAATATTTGATCCAGCAACATTTAAATGTATTGCTGTTTATATTTTATGAAACAAAGCATTTAAAAGCTGTTATAATTTTACTGATTGTATATTTTTGTGTTCACTTTTCATTGTGAGGAATTCTTTGTAATTAATACTTTATTACGCAGTACAGACTTTTGATGGAAATTGCGTCAGGTTGGTGTAATTTTAATGTAAGGTTTTCACAATGACATGATTTCTCAATTTTAACCCTCCTGCTGTTTCAACAGTCACAGACAGTAAAAAAATAATCCTCTTCCTCTGCCATGCTTTTTACCTAAGCTAGTCACCAACAGTCAGATTATATTTCAAGCAAGCTAGCATGTGACTAGTCAAATTCAGTCATCAGGCAACAGCAGGCAGGAAGTAGGCAAAGCTGTCTTATCAATTATCTACAGTCAAAGCATAGCTGTATCAAGTTACATAAACAGTCACAGCCAGTCAATCCTGCTTTATGTGTGCTGGGAGCTCTAAACTGTTGAAAACAGTCACTTGTGAGAATTAGACTGAAAGGACAACTTTTAAACAGAATGTATGTTTGCATAGGAGGGTTAAATGTTGGGTTTTACCAGAGTTTGCCCTTCACTGATTACGGCAGTGGAGGGCAAAATCCAGTGAAATATATTATATGAAGGCGTTCAAACCAAATGCCTTGGTAAAACTAGTTTGATGCATGAAAAGTACAGTGGCGTATAGTTAGCTGGATGGTGGTGGGGGGGGGGGGGGGAGGGAAGGCCCCTGGCAGTATTTGATGGTGACATAAAACAACAGTCTTTTTAAGGGCTTTTAAGATGGTTCAGACACCCCCCCCCCCGCCACAAAAAGCTATGCTACTGATTGCATTCATACATGTACATTGTACACTGATTTGTGTTTGCTAATTAATTCATTAGTTTAATTCACTTGTGCCTTCCAACTTACATGTACCTGAGATTCATGTTTAACAACCGATCTCCCTTTTTTTTCCCAAAATATTTTGGGCTAAATATTCCTTTCAGTTTTAGTGGCAAACGCAAGCAGAGGTGCTGGTTTGTCGTATAGCCCAGCCATAAAGCCAAGGCCACTAAAATGTGTGGGCTACAAACCATCTAGGAAGCACACAGAAAGACATTAAGTCATTGTAATTTTTTTGTATTTAAACTGCAAACACTTTTGTTGGCTCATAAAATTGAAGATGAATTCATCATGCCAATGTGGTTTGTGTTGCCTGTGAATGTGCTTTCCATGAATATGATGCCATTTTCTACAACATTTTTGGGTGGTATGTGGAAATAAGGAATAGGCGCCCAATCCTCGGAATAACCCAACATCAGGGTGACACTGGGGGTATCTCCAGCTGTCGGTGAAGGCGTCGATGACCCTACACTTCGGTTTAGGAGCCTCTTGTTGACTGTTTTTACTCTTCATTAAACTCATGCTTTTCATCTGTTGCTTATTAAAGCTATACATGTACCGGTACCTTATTTGAAGGCAAAGTAAAGCCATATTTTTTTCTGACCGTGTACCTCACTCATTACAGTAATGAGTTCAATGGCTTTTAAAGTTAATGTTAGTTTTCCATAGTCTAGCATTTCAATAATAATTCTTTAAGTAATGAAGGCTAATCCTTCTTATGGATGTACATGTAAACTTTACATGTACATCCATAAGAAGGATTAGCCTTCATTACTTAAAGAATTAATTACCCAACCCTTTCATAGGCACTGAAGTGTCCGAAACTGCCATGCCTAATCACTGTAGTGTCCAAAACTGCCATGCCTAACTGTAGTGTCCAAAACTGCAATGCCTATTCACTGTAGTGTCCAAAACTGCCATGCCTAATATTAGGCATGGCAGTTTTGGACACTATAGTGATTAGGCATGGCAGTTTTGGACACTATATAATCACTGTAGTGTCCAAAACTGCAATGCCTAATCACTGTAGCGCCTGAAACAGCCTGTGCACTCCATGGTTTTATTGATTAATTGTTTATTGATTACAAACTACACAATGCAGTACAAGTGCTGATGGAATTAACATTTATTTAAAATATGACCAGGAAGGAATGCATAAAATACTGTCATTTTCTTTGATACAAAGTTAGTCAGCTGATGCTGTTTTCCTAGATGAACTTTTGTGTCAAGTCACTGTAAATATTAACATTAGGTATTTGCAATTTTGTCTTTTGGGCAATCCAAATTTCCTAAATATTTGAGCTAAATATATTTGAATATAAACAGGAGTTCATTTGTTCACTAAAAGCTGACTAAGCTTGTGATTTTTTTCCTACCAAGCTCTTAGAAAGCACTGGTGTACCTGTACATGTACATATACCCACAATGACAAACTATCCAATCATAAATCAGGTCTTCATCATTCAATCCTTTGAATCACCTTTCGCATCCGTTGAATATTGTCCCTTGCAATATTTAAGGTCGTTCGCGTAATAGGTACTAACAGGTACTGAAATAGTCTTAAATATATTTAATATTCTGTTGTTCATAATGAACGATTCCATGGCAAACTCTTGGCCAAAGAAATCTTGTCCACTTGACCATTATGAAAGCTAATTACATTGAGCTATTAGCAGATACCCTTCAAGATATTCTTGGCTGGTTCATGTTCAGATTCCGAGGAAGTGCAGTTGAACCCTTATGATATCTTTCACGTTGCCTCTTGCATTTTCTTTGCTCTCCTTAACTTCAACAAAGCCTCTGATACAAAATCTGGACAGGGTAAGACTTGCTTTGATGATGTCTACAATCATATATCTCTTGTTCTTTGAGCAGACAAGACTGCTCTTGCCAGTCTATTCTAATGATACATCCTTTCCTATGAACACAACACCAAATTAATATACGACATATATCACCATATAGGGTACGGCTTGCCAAGGGGCAGTCAACCAGTTGGTGCTGGATTTTTTAGAAACAATAGGACTAATTATACAAATTCCATGTAATTGAATTTTTTAAACACTGTTACAAACTCCCGAAGAAACCCACTGGATTAAAAACCAGAGATAAAACTCGATGAGCAAAAACTCTGGAAAACCTTGTGGTTGCCAGCAAAACAAACATTTCGCACGTTTACACAAAGCTATTTTTTAAAGCTGATCCATTCTCAGTTTGTCCTTAACTGAACTGAAGTCGCAAGCTAGAATGATCCCACCACACCTTCGCCTCGTACGTTCTACGTACGTTCTATGTTAAACGCACGTTCTTTCCTATGCAAATTTGACACACCCTTTCTACCCTTATGTAACTCCGCCTCCCAGAATTCATTCCTCAACCGATTAGACACATTTGCCTGCTATACAACTGTAACGCAGGCAAAGATAATTCTTATTCTGGAATTAATCGTGACAGGGCCAACACATGTATCCCCACAGGAAACAAAAGGGGACGCTGCATCATTATGCCAACAATGCTGTGTTATTTTGATAATTTTCACCATTTTGTATTGTGTGCTGAATGCTTATTTTTGCTCTGCACTGCCAGTATTTTTTTTGCAGAACCTGAAAATGTAGGCCTAATCCTTTGAAATAATTACTTTCTTGTATAGCAACATGAGAACTACGTGTGTAGCCCTCTTAAGCAGGGACACTATATTGTAGTTGCAGCCCATGAGGTCTTGGTGAAGTTTACAATGTATTTTGCTGACAAACACCAATGAGGAACAGGGTGATGATACCATGTCACGTAGATACCCTGAATAACTGGATAACTTGCAGATGGGGTGTAGTGAGCTTGTCATAATTGCCTGTCAATACAGCTAGGCATGATATGATGATTTTAGGTTGATCTGTTTTGACTCTGCATGAATGCCAGAGAGTAGCACATCAGTGGAGCTTGAAAGATCAAGACGATCAGAATACAAAACCAAATATTGGACAAGTTCAGTTCTATGTACACGTTATTATGTGCAATATAATTTGCAAGTCAAATTCTTCCACTTGCAGTATTTACAATTATTATTAAGTCATAAAAAGATCTGTTGTCAAACTTTATACATATGTACGTCAACTTATGCATGTTCCTCGAATCACTAGGAAGGTGGAAAACAATAAAGG